>NC_137655.1:13000520-13408020 GCF_963422515.1 Blennius ocellaris | reverse complement strand
TATTTCAACAGCTCTGAATAGACAGTTTCCTCGAGCTGTGGCATAAGCTCCTTATTAAATATCCCATCTTCCTGAGGTCAGTGCTTTTTTTTTTTATTATGGAAAACCTCCCTGATTCTTCCATAATCAAAGGAGATGAAAGGTGAAAGTCATGTTCATAGATCAGCGTTAAAGGCTAATGGTATGCAGAATGCTGACTTCAGTTGTGCTCATCACAGTCCTGTCAGGGAAGGGGCCTTCACACTGTCCAGTGCAAGGCAACTCATTTCAGCTTTGGACACGGTTCAGGTGTGATAGAGGCTCAACACGCCTGCCCTGTAAGCTACCACATGCATCCATTTTTCTCACCAACAAATTTCTACCTGTGACATAACTAGATCTATGATCTTTTTTTCGTCTCTTTTGGATTCCAGTAGTTCCTTGTTGATTGTGTTAAAATACTCAAATTGACATCTTGTGTTGATCTCTGTGATCTTGCGTTTGTGTTGCTGTGATCAGCAAAGTCAAACTTTCAAGACCCCGTCTCAACACCAAGACTCTTCCTATCAGCTGCAAGTACAACACAGACCACTGCTGCATACTGGAGGTCCTTATGTGTTATTCAAAGGTGTTAGGAATCGGTCTGACACAGATCTGAATTTACATTTACTGGAGTTTCAACACCTTAGTTCATGGGTGTCAAGCATGTGGGTTGTGGCTTCGAAAGTCTAAAAGTAACATTGGAGGACCTTTTCCTAAGAAAACCTGCTATTGTTCCTATTTTGTCTCAGAGGCGTTACACCATTTCAGCAAGAGTTGAGGTCATAACACAACACTGACATCCACAGCTGAACAACAGATGTCAACGATGCTTCATGCCCACTGATCGGCTCTGAAGCCTTCTAGTGAAGTAGAATTGGCTTCATGCAGTGAAGACCATGCTTGCTAAAAGCTTCAGAAAGTGCCAGACTCTGAAAATAAAACAGTGATTGGTCGGATTTAACTTTATGAGGAAATTTTAGGCTGTTCATGATAGTTTTGTGAACATATTCAAAATGTACTCTTGTTGAGTTTTTTTAATTTTTTTTTTATTTCAATAAATCTAATAGGGCCCTAAGACGTTGTTATAATTTAAGAGTCCAACTGAGATCAAATGGGCCTGAATGTGGCCCCTAAACTGAATCAAGTTTGACGCCACTGCTTTAGTTGAACAGTTTTATATTGTCTCACATTTTAGATTATTTTGTTAATGATTCAGTGTTTCTTTTCAAGCTTTAATATCACTCCCTCCATCTTTCAAACCACCATATCCAACCAATGGTCGAAGGCTGCTGGGGGCCAATTCCACCTGGGCAAGATCCACCTTCGACTGGAAATACCTGGGAAAACCCCACGCCTCGACAGGGAAAACATGCAAGCTGTGCACAGAAAGTCCCAGGTGGATTTAAACATGAATGCAGCTCACCTGGTCTGTCACATATAGAGAATATCCCCTCGAATGGTATTTGTCTCATTTCATTCAGCAACGTGAATAGTGTCATATGTTAAAGTAGAAGTTGTAGACCAGATGTGGGAACCGCTGATCCTGGATGGTCTCAGTTCCGCATGGCTTCAATGTGTCCCGGCTGTAACACATCTAGTTGTAATTCATTGCTTCTTCTCAGGTTTTTTTTTTGCAGAGCATCATGATGACACTTTCAAGCATGTAGAAGAAGGAAGGCGTTGAAAGCATGCGGGATTGTGGAACCCCACAGCACCAGGAATGCTTATTTTACCTGTGGACTTTTAGATATGCAGCTATTGCAGGTTAAAATAGACAAATAAATAAATAAACCATCAAAACCTCGAGGAGCAAAGACAGGTGACTGACAGGTAACAACCAGCCAGCAGCAACAGCTCCAGGAGCTGGTTCACTTTTCAATGTGCGAGCAGATTGTTGAAAAGTTTGATAAAGAAGTTATTGGCGAGGCAGCAATTGGTAAGGTGAAAATAGATGCATATACTTACTTTTCACATGTGTGTTTGTGCTGATAGAAAACCGCTGTATGAAGAAATGTGACATGCTGCGAGGAATTTAAATAGGGGATTTGTTTTTGGCAGCAATCTAATGTCAAAAGTCTATAGGATGAATTTATTTCTGTACGGTCATATTCTTTTCTCCCAACACTGACATGTAGTCAGACCTGATAGAAAGGCCTGTGTGGGCTGCAACAGGAAAAAAAAAAAAACACAAGGGTGACTCACTGCTCACCTAACTATTTAGTTTTCTCTCCTCTCCTCCGCTAACCTATTGCAAAGTGCTGTACGTTTGCCTTCGCCTTACATTTGTACCTGAAGACTAATTATTCAGTGTGTGGCTTAGTGGATGGAATCAATCAGCCTGTGTGTGGGAGTGTGCGCTTGTGTATGGGTGTCATTTTGTTGTTAAAAGGGAAAATTCAGCCTCAGCTCATTTTCAAATCGCATGTGTAATGAGGAGTGCATCACACTTTGTTTGTGACATAATACTGTGTTTCTAAAAAAAAAAAAAAAAGAATCCAGCTTCATCCATTTCACTACTTTCTAACTGAATAGAACAGTGTGTGGGCATGGGAATATGATATGAACCCTCCAGTATGAGAGGAAAATGCCTAACTTGGCGTTTTGAATGTATTTTTGCAATAATCACACATAATTGTAATTGCACCTGAAATATACCATTGTAGTGTTTTGAAGACAGCCATAAATGTTAGAAATAAGATAAGCATTGTGTGTGAGTGATAAGTGCTGGATATTTTACACATTTCATTACTTTGTTTCAGAAGAAAATAGTAGGAAAATTGTAGGGAAAGAAGTCGGAGTATGTCATAATGGCGCAGCTATCTGAGAAATGAAGTTTCCTTCATTTCTAAACAAAAATAGATTAACACAACATAATTGTAGTTTTTGAGACACAATTATGATCTACAAAAGATCCACTCAGGGTTTTAGAAAGCTTGGCATCTTGCTTTTGCTTCTGTGCTTCATTATTAGCTTTACTATATAAACGGAAACTACCAGTTTAATTATTGATATTCCAAACAGCCACATTTTGTATTTCCTCATCAATCAGCTTCAATCTGTTGACATACAGCAAGACATCAGTAGCTATTGGCCGACAAAATTGTGAGTTTTGGCCCCCACTGATCAGATGTTTAGGCCCGTTCAACACACGGAACTCTTAAAACGTTTCTCGAACCCTGTTGTTTGGATGCGTTTTTCTGTTGACGGAGGCTACTGCCACCATGCCATATAGTTTCCATTGAAGGGCATGCTTGGCCCACAGCAATTTG
Organism: Blennius ocellaris; assembly: GCF_963422515.1. NCBI lineage: Eukaryota > Metazoa > Chordata > Actinopteri > Blenniiformes > Blenniidae > Blennius > Blennius ocellaris. Next base: position 13,404,730 of record NC_137655.1, on the reverse strand, counting down.
TAATATCCAGACGAGTGACAGAAAAGTACCAGTATGAACACTGAGCTTGTGTTCTGCATCTTGTGCTGGGGGCTCTGGCATCTTTCTATCAGAACCAGCATCTGAGTTGTTAGCCCTGTGAGCTGATGTTGTATGAGACCAAGTGGGAAAGCCTCCTCTCGCCATGTGCAATAAAGAGCCCTCAGCTTTTATGTGATTCGTGACAGCCCATAGTTGCACGTTTGATATTACATAATAGCACACGGACACAGTATGCATTCAAAATCCTTTCTCTGTAGCATCATTATGTGTTTGTGCAGAATTTACTACTTACTACACACATTTCACACAATTTAACTCTTCTCAACATTTTCCATTTGATTATTTTGTCCAGAATTCCCTCTGCACTGATCGCCAGTTTCACAATCAGAAGTTTGATAAGAGCACATTTACCATCTGAGAGATCATTTAATCAGGGTGCAACAGTCTTCAGGCCTAAATATATCAGGGGCTGCTTGACAACTCTTGTGTTTCAGGCGATCCCCATCAGAGTGAAATATCGTCTGGTTTAACTGTGGTTATACCAGTAATTTCATTAGATATATATGGCGTGTCAGAATAACTTATTTTACTGTTAAAATCACATAAATTGTGATGTATATTACACACCTCTTGTTTGGTACAAGAAAACAGACTTAATATATATGCCTGTGAATTGCAGCGGGCATAAATTGCTTGTTACTGCCTCCATCAGGATAATTGCATTTCACATCACTTCATTGAAATGCTTTAATATTGCTGCTCACTCTCTTATACTCTGTTCCTCTTAATGGCTTTTTTTTGATGGAGCACAGGGTTGATGGTGACGCCCCCTAAGGTCCACGGCACAGACCAGATGCAGGGGCTGCTAAATGACAATGCTGCAGAGGAAGGAAATTTGTTTTTTCCCCTTCTTAAAGAAATGTGAAGACAGGCTGAGAGCACTTGTCTGAGTGCCGCACGATGACCTTCCTTCTACCTGCATTAACATGCTTCTTTAAAAAAAAATGGCATTATATAATAAAAACAAAATGCAGGATTTAATGGTGGAGCAGTGCCTCAGAAATGTCTATTTATTGATACATCGGAGATGTATTTAATCGTATTAGCAGCAGGGTAAGAGAAATGCCACTATGTGTTACAGATGAAAATGAAATCTTAAGTTTCTTACAGTGAAACGACCAAGAGGATCATATTGTTGATTAAAAGGGTAAATGCTACTTGAAAGTGCCGTGTGTGGTGTTGTTTGCATTTTTATGAAGGAAAGACTAAAAAGCTTTCGATGTGAGTCACAAAGCTCAATCAATTGGTTCTTATTTACAGTCAGGGCACAAAATGTATAAAGTGGACTAATAGCTGAGTCACCGTTTGGCTGCAGCTGACATCAGATTTTTGTGCTTTCTTCGCCCGTCGCGCTGGCTTTCCCGGTTTCCCACCATATTGTCGGAAGTGTCACCAGACGCTTTGTAATGCGCGTGTGATCCGCCGTTCTGAACTCGTTTGGAGATCTGTGGGAATTCAGAATGTAAAAGCTTACAAGTTAAGACACGAGAACAGGGCATGAATTATTCCCTCAATGTTTTAAACAGTTTCATCTTTTTAACTGTTGTCATTTGGGAAACAAGGCGTCCCTCTTCCAGTTATGTCATCCACACTCCAGCCTACGTGGTGCGAAAACCCACACACAGAGCGAAGGCACGCTCACACATCAACTCAGTCACACACAAATAGAAACCCAAACTACCCGTGGTAGTCAATTAGAATAGATAAGTGAATGATGGAGGTCTTTAGTCTGATAGTTTCAGAACCTTTTGATATTGCCGAGGGTTGTTGGATGTGTTCAGGAAGAGTTTCTCTATTTGACAGGCTAATCCTTAGAAAAGAACGTCAGTATGACTGTCACCAAATGTCTTCTTAAAGCTTCAACCACACAGCCCTACACACTGCAGGGCTTTATTTCATGATATCCACTGACAAAACTGAACGTTCAAGGATTATTCACAGATCCCCTCCTGAAAGTGGTGTGTGTGTGTGTGTGTGTGTGTGTGTGTGTGTGTGTGTGTGTGTGTGTGTGTGTGTGTGTGTGTGTGTGTGTGTGTGTGTGTGTGTGTGTGTGTGTGTGTGTGTGTGTGTGTGTGTGTGTGTGTGTGTGTGTGTGTGTGTGTGAAAACTTATGGCTTTGCTCTTGAAGGTTTGATTAAACAGGCTCCATTTTTTTAATGTGTTCAGATAAATGTGCACGTGGACTTATTCATTCAGCGCAGCTTATATAACGGACATCCAACTTCTTCTGTGTGATCCTCAAAACTCAAAATTCGGAGATCATTTATTCACAATTCCGTTCCAATTGACACCCCAGCTATCTGCCCCAGCGCATTCTGTTGAAGATCGTCACCAACAAAGACAAAAGGAAAACCTAGACTTTGGCATCAAAGAAAAATAGAAGCAGGGGCCAGTCTAGTGCGTTGAAGAGAAACAGAGGCATCACCCAATCCCAAACGAGGTTGGATGAAAGATTACAGACTGGTTTTTTATGTTTCAGCAAAGATCACAACGCTTAGAGGAGGTTGAAGGCCACAGAAACAGGCCACTGGTGGTCTTCTTTATTAATGATGAGCTCACTGTGGGATTTTCTGACCTTGTAAAATGCCAATCCTTATCCGGCTTGTTTCAGGCCACAATGATATTTTAACAAAGGACCAGGACACATGCCAGACTTGTTCTGATAGATATTTTGCGATATAATTTTAATAACTTTATCAAACATATAGATAGATAGATGATAGATTATCCTATGTCCCACCATCTGCCACAACAATGTTACGCATTTTAGGATCAACATGGTGATTTATTTTTTTTTTTAGCATATTGAGAATGTATAAATGAACTAACACTTGCCGGAACTCGCTGCACACACCAACAAAGAAGATCTCCTGCAAGGCACCTCTGTAGCCTTTGACGTCCTGTTTGGTCCATTGATTTGGCACATAAATGAAAAATTCTAACACCTCACTTTGAAAATATTTAATTACAGTTGTTTGGCGCTCATCACGGTTCAGAGTCATTGTTCCACAGTCACAGATGGGAGTGCATGGACGTAGCAATTATACCAGAGCTGGCATTAGTCAGACCAAACCTGACAAGCATGAAGGCATTCCTATAAGTAAAGGTGGAGTACAGTGTGGTGTATGAGGCCAGTGAGAAGTAAATTCTATTTAGTGGAAATGGATTAGCATTAAATGTGCCTAAATAAAAGGTATTTTAAGTGTTTTTTTACAGCATATGCAGTACGTATTCTATCTTAAATGACTGTCCATCACCTTTCTAGACCATAGAGGCCAAAAATTACTGCACACAAAAGAATCTGCACAAAGAGCAATGCTAATAATACAGTGATTATTAGATTGTCAGGATTAAGGGCTGGTTTATATATGATTAAGTGTGAGTGGATACCTCACAGCTGGAGGAAATACAGGATTACAACAAGAGAACAGAGGATGAGATTATTGAACAGACAGATCGCACACATGTGCGCACACAGGCAATTCTACAATGGCCTTACATATTGTGAAAAGTAATGTGTATCCCTGCAATGACTTTTTTTTGGGGACAAATTTACGAGCTTTGAAAGAGATATTTGAACTGTCAGTTATGACAAACCCTTGAAATGTATATGTAATACTATCACAATGTGATTTGTGTTAGTTGTAGAGAGAAACAAATCTGTGAGCATTGCATTCGTCTATCAAAGCCTGCTGTATCCAAGGGTTCATACAGGGTTACAGGGAGCTGGCACCCGTCCCTGCTGACTCTGGACGATTGGCGGGGTACACTCTGCACAGGTCTAACACAGAGTGACACATTGTCACTTATTTATACACTCATTGCACCGGCCAATTTAGAGTCACCAATTAACCTAACCTAAGCATGTCTTTAGACTGTGGGAGGAAGCAGGTGTATCAGGAGAAAAACCCACACAGGCACATGGAAAATTATATAATCCACATAAAACAGCTCCGGTCTGTAAGAATGTTCTTGTAGCAAAGTAGAATTGTTGACCACCACTTCGCTGTTGCATCTATTGTATCTTAAAGACGGTTGGACTTTTCTTATGCTCTCATCCTCAAATATTCATCTGCTCCAAAACCAATGAAATGACTTCCAAACATGAGACAGGTCTACTTGCCTTTTTCCAGCTTCACAATATATATTACAATATATCAGTCTATATCACCATATGATAGACCGACTCCACTGCAGTGAATTCATTTATGCACTGCGCAATTTTAACTAATTATACAAATGTTAACTGATAGGCAAAAGAAGGAGCACTGTGCTTTGGACAAGCTAATTTTATAGCAGATAAGATCTCAACATCACTCATGTATTGCAGTACTCAACATAATCGCATTGCTTTTGTTTTGCAGCTTGGTATAATAGGACTATGATGAAATAAATACAGCACAAAGACCCCCTTCACTTTTTCTTATTGTTTTTTACAGAAAATTGGGTATTAAGGGTGCACGTCAAGTGAGAATGTACATATTTATATAGCTTCTGAATATTTAACATACATTTTTTTTTCAATTTGAGACGCTATTTGAAATCTACAACTTTTGAAACATCTGCATCTGTAATTTTAATTTAATCCTATTAGTTCTGTTTTGAAAACCTTGATCTCACCTGAAATCTCCACGTTCCAAAGGATCTATGGCCAAGCAGTTGAGGAAATGAAGCTTTCAGCAAAACAAAAGCCATAGCAACTGGAGTATCTTTACTATCAAGTGGCTGCTGGTGGTGGGTAAATCCTCAATCATTGGTGGTGCTTCACTCCGACCTGCTTTTTAAGATATATTTACTAATGGTGCTACTAGCAAGCTCAAGTAAATGTGATTTTGGGGAGTGTTCATAGAAGATGAGGCTTTTGATTTCATTCAGGAGGATCACGTTCCTTGGGAGATGGGAGGCTGCTTCTTGTTTGATAAGTAACGGAGAAGGCTTCGTCTTCCTACACGGTGTAAACCCAACCAACTCATTCTGAGTTGTTTTGGTAAATTTATCAGAGAAACTCAATTAGGCTTCGAACGGTCGCTAAAAAGCATATCGAGTCTTTTCTTTCTTCCAGCTGAAACCATTGTTAAAACACACACACACACACACACACACACACACACACACACACACACACACACACACACACACACACACACACACACACACACACACACACACACACACACACACACACACACACACACACACACACACACTGCCTCCAATCTAAGTCTACTGCCGCTGGGCACGCCTTCTCATTGCAGTCTTTTATGTTGTGTTGAACGGTTTAATGTTCTTTCTGATGCTTTCAGTAACAGAAGTTGGAGAGATGAGAATGAAGGAATCCTCATTGAGATATATTTTCATACTGCCGAGTCTCTACTCATATGTAACTATTACTTGAAAAGCAGAACCATTTTCTTCTCCTTTCTCTCGCTCTCTTTGTTTTCCTCCCACATCAGGCATCCTTTTTGCTTCCATGGCAACCGGGTACTACTAATCCAGTCGCGATGTGGAGATATTAATAATTACAGCTCACCATTGGGCGCTTTGCATTTATGATCCAGACAGTGAGACACCTTTGTTGCCCAGTAAGCTAACAAAAGGGAACTGAATCAGTGTCATTAACAGCTGAAACAGATGAGGTTCGGCTGTTTCCATCACGGCAATGGTAAAACAAGATGAACACTGAGGCTAAATTAGTAAACAGTATACAAGACATATGCACTCTCTTTCATTAAGCCACAGCTTTGGGTTTCATTTTATCCTAATTTCATTTGTGGTTTGGAAGTAGACTGTGTAACAGTAAGTGGTTCTTGCAGATCAAGTGTCAATTAATTTATTATAACCAAATCACCCTCCTGGGATTAGTAAGGCATTCTGTTAATCTTTTAGCATCTGTAGAGATACATGAGTGTAGATGAAGGAGTTGTCTTCCCTTCATGATTTGCACAAGTATTTATGATTTGAACACAATCAACAGATGAGGATTTTTTGTTTGACGTGAAAATCTGAGACACCTAAGACGAGTGTGGCTTTGTTGTTTTATTTCAACAAAGTAGCTTCAAGGCTAGTTCAAAGAAATGATTACCATGCTTCTTCTCTATCAACATAATGCAATATTTGCACATTTTAACTTACAGAAAACAATTAAAAACATTTCACACTGGCTTGTCTCTCATATTCTGATGATTCATGGACTTAACGGACAATGATGTTTATAGTGACTCTGTCTTTTTTGCTGCCTCCTTCAATAATTCTTGTTTGTTCAATTTGCGTCGAACCTCATCCTCGTCCCAGCCCAGTTGTTCTTACTTGGTTTCTTTCATGGTGATAAATGTGGTGAGGGTAAACGAAAATTACAACCAAGGTTAGGTTATTGTATTCAGCTGATGTGGGTTGTGTTTGCGCTAATAGGATTATACATCATGGGGCAGAGGCGGTAAGATCAACACTTCAGATCTGTTGATCACTGCTAATCGATTCCTGTAGAATGACTTGGGTTATAGACTATTGAACCCCAAAGGCATTGTATTAACTTCCTCAATGTGTCCCTCAGAACTGTGTTTTATTACCGTATGGTGGGATTTCGTACTGTCAAATGTTGAATTTAATTTTTGTAGCAGAAATATAGCTAAATGTGTTTACAGCATAAATGTGGCCAACAAATATGAATCAAAGAGATGTTTTGTACCCAACAATTGTCTACTGAGCAGGATTTGTAATTTACAATTTTTGGTAAATGGGACGAATGACATAGAAAAGACTTTCTTTGGGTCTGAACTACAGTTTAATATGAGTCGTCAACATGCTCGAGCTTCACCGAACAGTAAAGGCTCTCAGATTTAAGTTTGATCGTCGTAGCTTCCCCACATTAGTTAATACAATATCAGTTTTGGACCATGGCTTGACGTCCTCTGGTCCAGTGGTTTCTGAGGAACTGGACATTTGCTCATATATCCCATATATGCTTCCACACGTTCCCACCTCCATTTATCATTAATCACTTAAAAAAAAAAAAAAAAAAAGCTCCCTCCATCATGAACCTTCACTTAGTCTGAATCAGCTGATGCTGTTATCAGTTGCCATGGAGACTGCCTGAGTGAGTTAGGTTGTTGCTGTGGAAACAGAGCGGCTGCTCATTACCACCCACTGCAACCCTCCACACTGGCTTCAGCAGCCTCGATGTACATGCACACATACTCCTCAACATATAGAGAACACTCCACTTAATTTTTTTCTCACATTATGCCTGTCATTTTTGTAGGCTTTCATTTAATTGTTACAGATAAAACAATCACAACATCCATTTGTAGCAAACTATTTAGGGATTATTGTTCATGTACCCATGAAGCTGAAGAGATTCCAGAACAGGACGATTCAACTGAATCCATACATCCTTTTCACACACACACACACACACACACACACACACACACACACACACACACACACACACACACACACACACACACACACACACACACACACACACACACACACACACACACACTGACCACATGAACAAAACTGAAACCAAGATTTTCAAGGTTTTTAGCAGATCCTTTAAACCTTCTGGTTGGGATGCTCAAAAATCATCACAGGTGTACTGATGAATAATACGATTGGAGATTAAACTACCACTCTTATCTTGGACAGGTGCAAATCACCAATCAGCATGCTCTCCATAGTGTCCAGGTGAGGTCAGACCAACATTGTTGCTCCCACCGAGTCTGTTCAAAGCTCCACCTCAGGTCTGAGAAGGCAAAGCACAGCTGGTATTGGTAGGACTCTATTCAAGTATCCCAATAATTCATTCGAGTGTGACGCTGACCCTGAAAACACAACAACCTGCAGCAGAAACTGAAGCAGCTTGCTGGAATGAAGCCATCTTTAATTTGTTCCAACACCTGCACTTCTCCAACAGAGACATGACAACATGGCTGCCATCAGTGAGGGGAGGGGGGGTTTGTTTTCTTCATATTGACTATGGTTTGTTTGCTTGATCTTGTTTGTTTGATCTAATAATTGACATGAAAAATCTGTGACAAAGCATTTAACAACACTAAATGTTCAGTTGTAAACAATTATATGCAATAATGACTTACTGTCCTTGCGAGCTGGCAGTTTGCAGCTTGTAGCTTTATGTAACCTCCCACACTTTTTTTTATTGTCTTGTCCATTTTAGAGAGACATCGTATGTACATTTTGTTTGATGACTTGTAGTTTCATCAGCACAAGAATCTTGTCTGAATTGGACACGCCGGTCATATTTTAAACTATTTTAAAGCTCTTGTCGGGAGCCACAAACTGATTCCCCCTCGATGAAAAGAGATTCAGGAAATACTGGAAGTCCATCATTAAACTATACAAAGCTATTTCAAGTTGTGTGAAAACAAAATTATTCACCATTTTCACTACCTTGAGGTTAATGTTGAGCTGTGTTAGGAGAACCTAACCTATTCCGGTGATGTGGGCTTTCTGCCTGCAGCTGTTTATTAATTCATCAGGACGTGTACAGCCTGCAGTGGCTCACAGTTTCACTGCTCCCTTGAGAGTTGTCTCTGAGCCATTGATACACACAAAACACACACACACACATACAAACAGGATGTGTATTGAATTGATTTTACAGCATCTTCTTGTGGTATTTTATGTTGGATACTCTAAGCAAAGCAATGGAAACATTTAAATATGTTGTCATAAGTTTTTCATCTGTGATGTTTCAGTGCTGTACAACCCGGTGAATGGGAAGGACATGAGGACTATGATCACACACATCTCCTTCATTATTCTACATGGCACTGATACATATTTGTTGATGATTGCTGAACATCTTTGCTGTAACACAGTGGGGTCTCAAGCATTATACCTGGACAAAAATTGCTATGACCTCAATGAACAACCTGAACATACAGCCACACAGGCTTTCCTGATCAGCTGTGGACAGTTCGCTTGTTCACCTGTTCACTTGGACCACTCAGGGGTAGTGAGTAAAAAGGGATGTTGCCTCGTGCAAAAAAAGCCACAGCTTTAGGGAACTCTTCACTGAGCTTTGACGTCTCAGGTCATAGTGATAAATGCGTCTTAGTGGTATGTTAATTCTTTATTCAGACAGGAAAGCTGCATGTCTATGTGGCTTTTCGCTTCATCACAGCAAATCCACTCCCTGAAATGTGTGATGTTTTGGGGAAATGTAATTCCCAGAGTGTCTCAAACCCATTTTGAAACTGTGAATGCTCAGTAGGCAAACTTTCAGACAGTGACATTACACTTACAGTTAGGAAATTTCAAACTTTCACACTTGATAAGGTTTTTGTATACTCGCTGTATCAAAGAACAGTTAAACTAGCCATTAGCATTAGGAGTCCTAAATAGGGAGATGGATCATGAATTTTCCAGCATATATGGAATAACAACACATAATCTCATCCATACTATGTCCATCTGTGTTTGCTGTGTGTGCATTTGTACCACCGCACTGTATCGGTGCACTGGTTTTGTGCATGATCGGAGCAGGGAGTACCCACTCGTGTTACTGGTGATATAATTGACCGGTGTTGTTTATATTGCTGCCCACGCAAACTCATAAAGAAGCTGTGAAAAAGCTTGCTCTGTTGTAAAGCGCACCACCATCTGAAGCCGCACAATGTCTGACACCAGTGGGGCAGGCATTTTATTTGTCAGTACACACGGTGTCTCCTTTTCCACCGCTGAGAAACACTGCTGAACGGGAGATAATAGTCCTGGGAAAAGGCAAAATGAGGCGCAGGCTGCAGGAGAGGTGAGGCATATAGAGAGAGAAAATATAATTTGAGCGAAGTCATTTATTCTCTAATGTGTGTGGAGTATTTGTTATTACTTTTATTCTTTTCCAGGGGCGCAATATGCACCTCAATCATTTGTATATATAAAAAAAAAAAAGAGTTTCTCTCCTTTCTTTTTTTTTGCCATCTTCCATTTGATTTCTTTTTCTCTATTTTCATTGGTGAAGTGAATTTAGGGGTTATTTTGGTCGACTGTGGAGAAAACACTTCCCTGAGAGAGCCAGAGTCCTTCAACGGGATGTTTTATCCCTCTGATACAGTTGCATGCTATACATTGTGCTTACAGTAATAACTGGAATAATATGATACTCTCAGTGTTTCTGTCAAACAGAAAAAAGCAAGACAAGTGGTTTGGGAAATAACGAATCCTATTTTCCCTTGGCTATGCTTCTTGTAGCATTTTTCATACTATTTTAGAACAGTGGCTCAGTGGAAAAGGCTAATGAAGTGCACACTTTCACCTGGTATCCCTTCATCAGGCTTTCATCAAAATTTACTTTGTGGTTATTTTATTTCTAAAAGGCTTATGTGCTGTGCCGGAAGTTCTAACAAAACTTGATTTTGTGGTGGTACCCTTTAACCTCGGATTTTGATCAAACTCATCAGGAGTTTGAGTTTCAAGTATTGCATTGATTATTTATAGATTATTTTACTCCAAAGGGAGTCATTGGGCTTGTGACTGTGGATTGACTTTGTCCCGGCTTTGGCACACTCTGCTGGCTGAATCGAATTAGATCATGAACTGAATGATCACAATACACACACTCACATTCACAACTAATGACAATTTTAAGATCACACATTGACCTCAAATGTTTTCGTACTTTGGGATTAAACAAAAATAACTGATCAAAGCCACGCACATGCAGTCCGAACATGCAAACTCTGGACTCAAACGGTGCAAAAGCACTACCAATTACACCACCTTGCAGTTGACTAAATACAAGAGATATCTTTTTAAAGTTTAGGATATCCACAAATGTGATTCTGGTGCTCGCTGAGCAGTTACTTTCAAGTGTCTGGTCTGCTTGGCTGAAGATGGTAACATCTTTCAAACTCTACCCAGCAGTAAGCCGACTGATGTGGGTTCAGAAAAGAGCACAGAGGCCCAGAAGGACCCGCCCAGCTGGAAGCCTGCACTTCACTTTCCAACAAACAGGCAGACACACATATTCAGATGAAAATACACAGAAAGGCAAGAAAGTCATTGCATTTCTAGGAATTTTTAGGCATAAAAATAAGCAAGACACAAACAGACGACAGACGGAAGTGTGAACTTTGAACAAATGTGCAGAGTAATCTTTGTAGTTTTGGTGCGTTTCTTTCTCAAGGTAATCCTGTGTCTTTATATAGGAATTGCTATACCTGCATTTAGATATATGAATGTTGCTAGTTGCATGTTCAGTTGTGTCGCAGAAGATGCTAAGAGCATTTGGATTTGTGGCCACATAGAGAGAAAGACCTGTAGTTTGTGTCTTTTGGACTTATGGGCCTTTCTATGTCAAGTTTTCAACTTTTCCACAATGTATTCTAACTAAAATGTGACTTGATAATGGCTGTATGTGTGAATGCAAATGTGTGATTGCCTCTCTGTATTTGCCTTGTAAGGATCTGTTGTTTGTTGTCCTTAGATAATGAAACATTGACCCTCACTTGCTTTTCTGAAAAAGGAGCTCAAAATGAACACAGTTGTAACGGTCTTCACATTCTTTACAACTTACTTTGCTGTTTATCTGCATAAAATAAGATTTATTTTTACTGTAAGACAATACTCTATCAGTTTTTATCACTTGACAACTCAATCATCCAACGTATTGATCATTTCACATCAATTCTTGAGTATCAAGGTACGATGAAAGTTACTACATAGAATAAATATAATGAGATCAATGTTATAGAAAAGCAGTTTGTTCCTCTTAATCACAAATTAGATGTCTCAAAGCAGAGAATAGCAAGAACAAATAGATTATTGGACTCAAGTAAGATGTAAGGCATGTTTGTCTTAATTGGTCGCAATTTTCTCAATTTAAAATTTCCCCTGCCCTTTCTCTCACCCCCAATAACAAGCCTACTTCTTTTGTCCGGCAGCCTCATGGTGTGCATATCCTTATGGCATAAAGAGCTTGAGCTGCTTGTCCAGAGGAGCAAATTTATGCTCTAACAATATAAGGTCAAAAATTCAGTCATTTCCATTCAATTTTAAGACATTTTTTTTCAATGTACTATATCACTGACGTGTCAATGACACCTTATATTTATAGTGGTGACACAAGGAGTAACACGGATCCACACTTATCAGTAGCGCTTTATATATTTTGCTGCACTTCAGACAGACCAGGCCTGGCCCTCCATTTAAAGGAAATATCTGTTGCTTTGTGCCCTTGAGAATAAAATCATTTATTATTCATCTGAATCTTGATGTCCTCTGATAGCAGTGGATAATTCGATTTCCAAACCTCATTACAGGGATTTTCCAGAGGCAAACATAACCTGACACAAGCTTTCATATCTTTCTTTTTCCTTTCTTTTTTCTTTTTTGATTAAGTTGCTTCAATGTGATCTCATCCCATCAGAGTTTAATTCCTTGTGTTTCCTTTTTAATGAATATATCTGTCCTGAGTAATATTCTGCTTTGATTTTTTATTTTTTTTTTCAGATTGAAAAAATATCTGTCAACAGTCAGCTCCAGGAACATAAAAAAAAATCAAAGGTGACAGTTGGCAGTTTACTGTCTGATTTTAGTCTCCAAGACAACCGCTTCACATTTCCTTTGTTGCAGACTTCGTGCAGATGTGTGGGTTTGGGGGATGAAGCTAGATTACAGTTTCTTCACAGCTGGAACACTTATAGGTAATCTGAGCATCTAATAGCAGAATAAAGCATGCACCATAAAGCATTAAAGTATGCCATTCTCATGTATCCACTATGGCAGTGGTTTCTAACCTGAGATCCAGAACACCTTGGGGAGGCTTTTGCACGTGGATGGGAGTGGGCATGCCATCATTTGGCTTCACTGTAATGTTTTGGAAAATCAGTGATTGGGGAAGGGGTCTCCTTCCTTTCTTTGAAGCCTATTAGTTGAGCCTGTGAGAAAAACAGGGTTGGGAACCACTGCATTGAGTTGATGTTTAGTTAAACAAATGAGAACAGCTCAATGCTTTCCAAGTTGAATAAATAAATCTCAAAGACAGTCTCAAATTTCACACAGCATTTTTTTTTTTTTAATACCAATCTGCCCTGGAGATGAACTCTAACATTTTGTTTTCTGTGACACAGTGACTTAGTTGGAGGGGTTAATCTCGAAGGCAAATCACGTGTGAAATCCAGCTTCGGTGTCAAACTCCATTTGATCAGATTAAGACTGGGCCGTGTTAAACCAGCACCAGAAGGGGCAGAAAGCTGTGCAGGGTGACCCGCCGAGGTCCCTTCAGGTGGGAACTAACTGTAAAGGTTAATGTAGACACAGGAGGCAGGATTACTGCTGTGTCAGCAGAACTTCATATCTTGTTTGATATTTTCCCTCAGATCCCAGATGTGGTATGATGGTAGTTCATACTAATAACAGTGAGGTCAGACAAGAGCAGCACACTAAATCACATTAAAAACACTTATGACAGCCCTAACAAAAATAATGAAATAAAAATCTATTTAGTATGGCAGTATGCGTAAAATCTCATAAGAAGAAAGGCATACACGGACTTCATAACCTTTTTCACTGGTATGTTTATAAGAAACCTTTCTGGAAGCATTTTCCACTCAGGTTAAAAATTCGAAAGATGTCAGTGATGTACGTTGACTTATACGTTTTATTCAAAGATGCACTTCACATTTCTGTTATACAGTGGTCTGCCTTTAGGCTGTTATTGGTGTAATGTGTGAACCTTTGCTTTATTAGGTGCGACTTAACCATATATTTTCACGATACAGTGAGTAAGATGTAGTATTTGTTCAGTGTCAAGGACAATTGCATCTGCTTGTATAGTGAATAGTTTCTGGATCTTTGAAGCAAAGGTGTAATTTCAGAGAGACATGCTTGTTCACAGGGTAAGCGGGTTTATTCCTCAGTCGCTGTCTGTTGAGTCTTCACTTTTCCCTGACTGGCATCACTTGGACGAAGCTGCGGAACAATCACAGTTGCTCGATAAATTAGTGGCAGATGGCTTTGATGGGAACACTAACTGGTTAAGCTTGCACTCGGACCATCATTAAATACAGGTCATTGAGATGGCAAACATGTCATCTTGTGTTTGTGGCCATTCATCCATCCTCAATGCTTGCTGCCACTTCTCTTAACGTTTTAGTGCATGTCTGGAAACACATTAAAGACGCATTTCTCAGTCTAAATGAAGCATGTCTGACAAATCCACTTAATTACCTTTTAGCTGTTTCTGTTGTTGTGTGATGGCACCACACTTAATGCTTATAGCCGTGGAAGTTCTGCTCATCCCCTTGTCTGTCCTTGGGAGTATCCAAATCACCCTAATTGGACATTTGGACAGCATGTTGAGCTCGCCAACAGAGCAGTTTAAGAACACATGCACAGATGTTCGTAACAAGGGCAGTGGCAAGATCCCGTTTAAGGATTTATCAAACACAGACACCCTGCACACGCACAGGTTAGCGAACATACAGCATACCTCTGAGTTGCAGCAATAATTGCTTCCTCTGTTTTTATTTGGTGAGAATCAGCACTTTTTACTGCATGAGCAGTTCTACGTTGAATCTGATTGCAATGTGAATGTACAATGTTGTCAGTTAATTCAAAGCAGCTAATTGGTGTAGCCTTGCTGAATTAATGCCTTTCTGTTGCTTGGCAGGTTTGGGACGATTGACAGCCTTTTGAGTCATGATTACTTTTCATTACAAATATCTGAGACCATAGTTTTCAATTTTATTAAAAAAAAAAAAAAAAAGATAAGCTCTGTGTGTGCTTGTGGATCAGCACATGATTTGATTATGTGATTTAAGGAACTGTGTATTAGTTTTTTGGGTGCGGAATCTATCAGCAGACGGTGAATGCAACAATAGATCAGCTCTCACAATCTGTGAAAAGCTGATATCCGATTTCTAGATTTTAAAAGTCGTAGAATTTTAAGAGTTGTCTTGTGGTCCTTTTTCTCACACAGTAAATAACATACTGTGACTTCCTCTTGGTTTTGCACTGTACTCTTGACTTGCAGCATCACGCACACCACAATTGTAGAATCACACCTTCAGATTGTCGAGGAAAGCTTATCCCAAAAGGTGTTGGAGGGAAGACTACAGATTGTTGTAGTGACTTTATTCAGAGGAATTTAAAGCGCGTAGACTTCATGAGGTGTAAAGACAGCACAAGGCTCTGACAACTTTTCTCCAATGTTGAATCAGACTGAGCAACTTAATGAGTTTTCAAATTTTACCTTAAATCTTTAAATCAAAAGTTTTTTTTCCAACATATTCTTCAACAAAGTAGTTTTTTTTTGTTTGACTAGAAACCCCTCATTTATTTTCAAATCCTCCTCCAACCTGACCTCCGTGCTTCCTGACTGCATTGCCTGATGGATCAGTGATCACATGACAGTACAAAACATCTGCTTTCAAAGAAGTTCAGTCCACAATGTCAACGCAACGTAACAAACACGCTCTGCTGCTCTCTGCTGCCATCTGTTTTCACTCCTGCTTGTGATTCCCATTAGCTTGTGTCAACCATGTTCAAGTTTAATTTGCTTAATGCCTTCGAAGAAGAGTAACATCACAGTATCAATAGATTATTTCAGTCAATTACATTTAGGTGGCAGTATATTTGGGTCTTTACAATGACTCAAGATATTTGTTCGAAGACTTTGTTGAGATAATCAGAATACAGAATGAGGTGGTCATATTGATGTATTATCAAATACATTGTATAGGAATTAATCTGCACAGAAAAGAAGTAAAAAAGAAGTAAAATTACTTGCTTGATATTCGTTGCTCTTTTTAGCTTGGTTATCACAGGTGATGAGAGGTACAACCAACCAGACATGTTTATTTATGTCATGTGATTGAATATATATAATTCATTTCAAATATCTCTTTTTTTTTTTTTTTTTTTGCAATTTACATTGACTTGAACCAAGCACCCCCTTGCTATGATCCCTGCCTGGTCCACAGCGTCTCCATGTACCGAGGAACTGGCTGTCGCTGTTCACCTAAAGCCAATTACTGTGTGTGTCTGCTCCTGTCTGCAACACTGTATCTGATAAATGGAGCTACAGGTTGTGTTTATCCTTTCATGTGTCTCTCTGGTTTGTGCGTGTCTGCGCGTGTGTGTGTGTGTGTGTGTGTATGTGAGTGACAAGTTGAGGTCAGCAGGGAAGTGTGGATATGTGTGCTGTTCAGTGCACACACACACACACACACACACACACACACACACACACACTGATCAGCTCTCTTGTCTTTATCTGTTTCCCTCCTTTCTGCTATTATAGGCTCGCATTGTACTTCCTTTAAGTGCACAATTGATTGCACACTTCTACCAGTCACTCTCCCCCAATGCTCACTATTGTGTGTGTGTGTGTGTGTGTGTGTGTGTGTGTGTGTGTGTGTGTGTGTGTGTGTGTGTGTGTGTGTGTGTGTGTGTGTGTGTGTGTGTGTGTGTGTGTGTGTGTGTGTGTGTGTGTGTGTGTGTGTGTGTGTGTGTGTGTGTGTGTGCGCGCTTTAACTGGGGTGCCACCTGCCACTGCACTCCCAAAGTACTCTCAGCCAAATCTAATCTCTCTCGTTCTCCCTCCTTCCTCTCTTTCTCCCCCCCCCTCTTATCCCCTCTCATCCTCCCAGGTCTTGGATGTTACTCTTTCTTCTGAGCTACAGATACTTCATCTAGCCAGGTGAGTCGATCGCTTTCCCTCGCTCTTTGTGTTGTCTTTGTCGTCTCACCCTCTGCCCCCCCTGTCTGTCTCCCTCTCTTTCTCACTCTCTCTCTCTCTCTCTCTCGCTCTCTCTCTCCACTGCATATGCCTTTGGGTGCTGCTGCAAAGATGCTGCGTCACTGTGCTGTTTTCATATAGACACGCTTGTTGTTTAGCAAAAGAACTAATGGCAGAAAAAGCAGATTTTGGTCCCACCTGTTTCTTTCTCTGCCTGAGTCTGTATGTTATACTTAAATTTGTCTATCAAGATTAAATTGAATTTAGAAGTTGGGAGCCTTGCTTACAGAATAGCATATTTGTTTCTCTCTATTGTTCATGGTACCAACATGATGCATTAGAGGTGTGTGTCTGGTATGGGACATTTAACGTGGTTCAGGTGCAGCAGACACGAGGCACATCGTTCCTGCCAATTGAGATTCAGCGAATTCACCCTATTACGCTAAATTATTATGTTGTGTCACATCTGGCGACTGTTTTGCCAACTGGAAGTGACAAATCAAAAGGATGGAGTACAAATTATCACAAGCGCCACATCCAGACGACAGTGAACTCACCGGCTCCTCGTCTTTTGTTCTCTCATTCCTACTGGATGACATAATCGTTTAATTAAACTGGATTACTCCACAAGAGTTTGTTGTGTTGATGCCAACGTGCCATCAGATCTTCTCCTTAATTTATTGAATTGATTCTCCCAATTCAACAAAGTCATATTTAAAGAATTAGTATTAAAAATATTATTGATAATAATCATTTTAATTTAAATGACTCCATGTTCTGCAAATGCACTGCTGGAGCGACCTGCCTCACAAATCTTTTGCAGCCATTCAGACCATTATTTTGGTTTATTGGACCATGTGGTTTGCTGGCGATGACTGTCATCAACTGACCCCATATAAAACTACAGGCCAGTGCGTTCAGGTCAAGAGCTCCAACTCATGATTGTATTGTTGGTGTGGATTGAGTGTGACGTGTGGATTCACTGAAGCCACTTAGTAGATTCACATTACATCCTACTTTAAATGTTTCTAAATGTATATATTACTTTCTATATTTTTATTTCAACTCAAGAGTTTCCAACAAACCTACTGGCCCCCACTCGTTCTCACTTTGATTCTGACAACTTGCAGCTTGTGAATAAAATCTACTGTAAAGAAATAAACAACGAAGGTCAATAGCAAATCAAAACAGGTAAAGCAAAGCAAGACTTACTTAATAGTTTGTTTTCCAAGCAACAGTTTCTTCGATGTGTCTGAAGGGTCATTTGGAAAAACAGAGCGGTTTCTTCTGCTTTTGCTTTTGTATTTAGGGTTGTGACAGTTCACCTTGTCCACAGTATAGTTCAGACTTTGTTTAACAGAACAGTTGATCGGTTTGTTTAAAACTGGTTTTCAAAGAGAATTCTTGATTTTGTTAAATAAATGTTGCATTGGAATACCAAAAATATGAACATTAGCTTATAATTTGAATACTTCTCTCACCAACTCAGAAATCACACCTGCTGGCTTGAGTAAACACTGTGTCAGTGTGAAGGGTTGCCAGTCCTTCCCACAGAAAGGTTCACAAACCACATGTTGCCAACTTTGACTTTGTCGTTATATGTAGCAAACATTCAGATGTGATCAAAAGGAAAACTTCTCAGAGACTTTAAAGCCTCGTGTTAAAACATGTATTGTGCTGCTGGTTGCCAGGCACTCACAGAGGCTCAGAAATGTTCTGTACTAATGTTTTAAACTGTTATGCACATGTGTAATTATTTGTATAAACATGTGAATGTGACTGATAAAGTGGTGATAATGTGCCATGTAGGTGAAGTGTATTTACCATTAATTAGATTTTAATTGAAGCATAAAGGAAGCTACACTTTGTGTTATTTACTTTGCAACTTGTTATGAGTTTTCATTAGTTTTGACTTTCTGTCACAAAGCAAATGGATTCAGCTTTAATCGACTTTGAATTAATTAAGACTCTCAATAATCACTTTCTGTCGTGATCGATGTGCAAAAGTATGTTTTCACTCTGACACTTGAAAATCTGTTCCAAAAGAGATGTGGCTGAATATGATATGAATTGACGTCATAAAATAAAAAAAATTAAATAAATAAACCTTTCCTTTTAAACAGTGAACTCACCACTCATTTTATCTTTTTCACTGCTCCACAGCCGGCCTCTCATGCTGCTACTTCTCAGACTGTCAAAACTCAATAATCAATACCAAACGTTCAGCTCCTTTTCCTCTGTTTTGGTCTTTCTCCATCAAATATGCCCACATGCAAACAATCTGCCCAGCAGGGGGGCTGTTTGCCAGTTTTGAGCTGGGCCAGGTACAGTCACACACACACACACAGTGAGATCATCTGATGTGAAACGTCTTGGGCTGGCTTTCCCCTGCTGGCTTCATGAGGGAAAACGTTAGAGGCATTTCCCAGCAGGCCTTTTTGACCTTCTCTTGTTTGTTTAGTCTCTCCTGTTTGCTCCTCACCTTGTATCACACTAGCTGGTGGCTGAGCGGAACCACAAATGAGCCAGACTAGCCTGCGTTAAACTTGTATTTCATTTACAGTAATTAGCCAGGTCTGATTCCACCTATTACATCCGTGCAATGATTTAAAATACAGTTTTACACATATCTACAAAACTATCTGTTACTGACAAGGTTATGGCCAATCTTTCAAAAGATATCAGGAGTAAAAAGATCTGACTAGTTCTTTAAAATATCTTGTCGAAAGGCTTAATTTACTGAAGGTTTGTCTGAGTAAAAATCTGATCTCCTGATCAGTTTTTAGATTTATTTTTACTATGATGTTTCAATATGGTTTTCAACGTCCTCCACCAACGCTTTCCTCTTCATGCCGTCACATGTTGTGTTGTTGCTGTGAGCACTCAGCTCTCCATCCAATCTTTGCATGGCAGAAGGGGACAATATCACGCAAAACCTTAAATAATTGAAAATAATACATATTCCTGTTTGTAGTATTCTTTGTTGATCTCCTGCAAACAGCATGGAATCATCGTACAATCGGCTTGCCTTGTTTTTATTTAGGTGGAATAAAATGGAAAATAATTATAACAATAATTAATCCCAAGCAAATTCTTTGACAGCTTTGCTCCTCACAGAATCAAATATGATGAATAGAATGGACCAATAAATATATGTCAGAATAAAAATTAAATAAGTCAAAATTATATATCATATATATGCAAGGATTGACAGTGACTCGTAAATGCCTGCAAAATTAGAACTCAGAGCTATGAATATTTTTCATGCAAGATGGGGCACTTTGGGGTGAAAGAAGAGACACATGCAACAAAATATAATAGAGACCTGTAACAAACACACACACACACACACACACACACACACACACACACACACACACACACACACACACACACACACACACACACACACACACACACACACACACTGACTCAAAGATCTAGATCATTCGCAGTTACATCACTTTATTAGGAACGAGATCCTCCATGGTTGCAGACAGCAGCAAGCGGGCCTCAGAATAAAAACAGACAATTCATGGCAGGTGCTGTGGATGCGAGCTAATAATATTGTTGCTCACAGTTGGACTTCTTTTATAAAGCAGTCGGGTGGAATTAGTTAGTACAGGATTAATGAGCATTGTCTTCCGTCTGTAAACAAGAGTTCAGTTTTGCTTCAGATACAGCTGATCTTCAACTGTTACTTATGACAAAAGTAATAATTGTAATTGTTCAGTCATTGTTGCTGCATTAATATTCCTATGGAAGTATTCATTTGCTGCCAAACATAGTGATGCTGTTCAGTTTAACTCCTTGATTGTCATTGTAAGCTGTGAAAACGATGTCTTTTAGGAAACAACTCATTAAAAAGAGACGGGAACACACAAACACCATGTTTACTAAAATTGAATCTCACATTTATGCCTTTTAAGTAATCAAAATCTAACTGAAAGTGTAGAATAGATACAATGCAGAAAAGATAAATGTATAATTGTGACAGCATTAACAATTTCTGTTGAGCACAGATGTTACAGCGACAGTAGACACTAACAAACACAAATCTACAGGATACCATCAAAATTACATCTTTATCTCATTAACTTTCCCTGAACCTATAGAAGGAACTAGTTCAGAAAACATTGCAATAATAGTTTTATCACATTAGAGAGTCTCAAAGTTCTTCTTAGTGTTTTCTATTCTCTGAGCTGATTGAATCTCACTTTTTAATGCGAGCAAACCTTTCCAACAGCCATAGTATTAAAACTACAGAGAGTGAGGCTGTAACAGTGTGTTGACAAGAGACGGGACCGAATGTTCACGTTGTCAGCTGCTGCAACAGTGACGTAATGGTCCAGACTCCCCCTGTTTGTCATGCCCGGCTCATTTATATCCTCTTCTGTCTCTTTCTCCCTCCTCCACCATGTCGTTTCATCTCCTATTCTCTTGTTTTTTTCCTCACTAACTGATTCTTAGGCCTTTTGTTCACCTTGTTTTTCTTCTATTGTCAAGGGGCTGATGATACATGGCAGGAATGCTAATGAAATGTACGCACATTAAAGGATGTGTGCTTTTGTATTATTTGAGAGCCGCATGAGTCAACATAAATCTTGACACTTGCAACAATCAGATGAGGCTGATGTTTCTCATGTCACAGAAAACGGAGAACACAACAGTTCATACCTGGATGTCAGAGCCAATTTTCCTCTTTGTTTGACTTTATGCTGACAGGCTGAGTGCAACACAGCTCAGCTTTGTTTGCTGAGGCAGACATTCATTGTGTTCAAAGTATTTTGTTTACACGTTTCCCGTGCACACTTACCTGGATACCTTAGATCTCAGATCACCTCAATAGTACAGTAAACTGTTCAAATAATGATTCTAACCATGAGATGTAATTGCTCTGTCCACATCAGATTGATTCGTTGTTTAATCCTGTCGTCCTCATTATCATTCTGTGAGTTGTGTTATGTGTGCAATCAGAAACATAAACAACTCACATGATACGGACAAAAAGATTTTGGGGTTTTGTCAAATGTGATTGCTGAGTTGTAGACACTCAGAATAGTAATTACGCATGCTGTTCTTGCTTTATTTTCTGGGACACTTTCAGAGTGATTGTGCCATTATGTGGAGATCTTTTGGAGTTTTCTCAAAACCTTACTGTTTTCTGTGTCCTCCTTCACACCGGTCACCTCCTCACTGACCTCCCTCTTCTCTCACCTGCCCGCTTCATCCTCCTTTCTCTGTCAAGTTATCATCCCACAGTCTAGACATACCTGTGTGTTGCACTGTGAGAGTAATACTTTTTGTAATTCCTTTATAGTAGTGGGGGTAAACACTCAATCAAAAATTGAAGTTTTGTCCAGCCTTGTGATTCACAATCAAACCTTATAGGAGACAATTGTATAGCATTACTGTGAATCAATCAACACGCCAAACACCTTTTCTTGGAAATCCAAGAGGATTTGGCTTGTATATTGAAGCACAGCACAGGTTTATTCACAATACATGAGGTCCAGGCATTTTCTAAAGAATGAAAAAGCTTGGTCACTTGAAACACACCAAGCCTCTACAGACTGCACCGAACGTGGGCTGACAGGTGGCTGCTGCTGGATGAGCAGTCCCAGGAGACAGAATAAAGCACTTTGTGTGCGTGCGTGCGTGCTCGGTTGCATAAGAAATGTGCAGATATGACCTTCACACAATCAGAAGTGGGAGAAGCTCAAAATTTGTGTCCAAAACTCCTAATGCACTTTTATCAGAATGCCCCTGTGAGTGTGTACCTTTATGCATGTGTATCTTCTCATTTGTATCTCACATTGTACATTGGTTCTTAAGTATTTTGCTATATCATAAATGGACTGAGAGAATTCCACCACAGCCATTTTCTGTCTACATTTGGAGAGCATGTTTTTTTCATTTCTGAATTTGAAAGAGGTGACCACATTAAAATTCTGGGTGACAATTCGAATTGATTATTGCTTAAAAATGCCACCTTTTGGAGGAGTGTACGTATAAGATTCCACTAGTGAAGAGTCACTCATTGGAGCTGATATGTTGGAAGCAGAAGAAAAGTTGACATGTAGGTGGAGGAGCAATTTGTAACAGCTTGACAGCTGTAGCAGACGTTTCCAGAACAGCAGATTGTGTCAGGCATTCATGGTGTGCAGTGATTGGTACAAATAACGGCCAAGAGATGAACTGGTGACAGGGTCATGGGTGGGTAGGGAAAAACTAATTGATGAAACATTGTAAAGCTTCTACCCTGTCACGTGTATGTTATGTGAAGGTTCAGACTTGACTCAAAACAGCACTGTATGAATTCTTTGCAGATGAGAGCAAACTCTCAGATGTTGGGTGGTCGAGAGAGTACCAGTAACCATCCATCCATCCATCCATCCATCCATCCATCCATCCATCTGTCTCACACTCTCCATCTCTCCATCCATTACATTTTTATATGCTTTGTCCAGTTCAGGGTCACAGTATGAGGCCAGAGAGTGATTACTACTTTGCCACTTGTGTGGCCCCATCAATCAACATTTAATTATATAGCACTTTTTAGACCAGAATGGAAATTGTAAAGAGGCTTTGTATAAATGACTTAATCATCAACCTACAACGGTCTCATTGTGAGGTGATAATGTTAACCACTAAACCACTATTCAAGCTTTGTGGGGTTTTTGCCATCTAATAATCACCAACAGCTCAGAAAATATTTAGACATTTTCTTCCTGTGTACCTATTATACGTTTGCATTGCAACTATGTAACTGCAATCACTGTACTATTCTTACACTCTTATTTATTCATTTTTTCTTTAATTTCTGTACTGTTCTTGATTGCAGCACTTATAATATAAGAAATGTCCTCCTCAATAGAGTATTCTGACTTTCACATAAAAACTACTTTAATAATTCACCCACAGCAGTTGTGGGTGGTAGTTTAGAGTCCTTTAGGTGTGCTGCATAAAGACCTCAACTGAACAACACCAGAGTTTGTTTGGACTGAGACCTGCTTTTCCATCTGATTTGGTTCTCTTGTTTGGAGCACATCATTGTTCACATGGCAGCATTCTCACTTCCACTAATGAACCACAGACATGCATCAAAGGCACCGTTGATGAATGCGCTGCTAATGTTTGAATGCTTGATACCACAGGAAACCTTCAGTGGGTGTACTTGGATACAATATTTGGCTGGTGGTTGATCTATAGTCATACACTTCTGTTTATGGTTTACAACTATGTTAGTTTTCTTGAAGGTCCTTGGTAAAGCGATGTTACAATTATATAATATATGTTAAACATTTTGGATTTAAACCACAACTGAGCAGTACTAAATTAAATGTTTAATTCATTATGCGCAACAAGGAGCTTCAGTCTGTGAAATTCAGTTGGCAATTGCTAGTTTTTTTCTTTTCCAGGTTTTTCGAGTGCCTCTATTCCTAATGCCATGAAGTGGAAGAAATAAGTGAACGAGGTGGTCTGAATGCACCCTTTCCCCCGTAATTATTACCATTTAAATGAGCACTCCATGCCTGATTGTTTTCTGGCCAGTGTCGTAATGATTGATAAAATTGAAAATGTAAAATTACATTTTCATTGTTGATCAGGATCCTGGAAGTACGTTAGCTGCTGATCTCCTGTAAAATGTGAAAAGGTGAAAATCAAAATGCTGGAGTCTGAAGACATAGTCTAAGTTTAAGCCAATGATAATCCAACAAATGCTGTTATGACATACTGAAATGAGTGGTGAGTGCAGCTGCCAGAGCCTGTCAATGGCTCCAACGCTTCACTGCACATGCTGTCTGAAGCTGCCTCAACACAGTTCAAATTCATGCCTACTCATGGCAACTAATAACAGATTTTGCTGATCACATTTTGCTCTGTTTCTGTTAATTATGAGTTATTTAACTTCTTGCCGTTTCATTAGCATTTTTATTGGAATCTCTTGACCATACATAATTGAAGTAACATGGGTCGATCCTGGAGGGCAGCGTGGTGCATCACACAATGAGCCACTTCGTCCAGATTACTTGGTTATTTTCTTTCCCAACAGTAATCTTAGGAAGATTTTCCCCTTTGTATGTTGGAAATCCTGTAAAAAACAAATGTCTGTACAAGCATTTTTATCCTCAATTTGAAGAATATTTACCAATTTGGAAAAAGGTTGTTGATGGCATCCTTAGATAATTTGTGTGTCTGAGGTGTATGGGAACCAACCTGCAAATGTACACCAAGGTTCAGCACACCTGTCTAAGGTCATTTTCCTGAGGTATTGTCACACTGAGGCAAATATTACACATTTGTCTTCTGTGTCTCAAAATGCTGCTGGTTGCTCAAAACTAATATAGATCTATAAAGAAATAAACCAGGCTGTTAAGTGCAGACACAGAAGGAACGGAGTTACAATGGGCATTGACACCAGCAAACATCTAAATAAGTTTCTCATGTTGCCATGTACATTTAGGATTTCAGATTTACTAAGGAAAACTATGCCAAGTGAGCCCATATAAAGAAAAAAAAAATTGTGTATCCATCTTTTCTATGCCGTGTTGTCTTACTCAGGGTCCAGCATCCTAGAGCTGATCCCAACTGACTATTGACAGTCATCCAGAGACAGTCACACACACACTGATTCAAATTTACATGCAATTTAATACCATCAAATAAGCCGTTTACATTTTTTTTTAACTCATAATACATACAGAAAAGCCTGGTCGGCTCCATTCAGACCGGCCCAATGGCACAACCCAGACTCAAACTCAGGATATTCTGGAGACTGAAGTGTAAACCACGACATCGCTGTGTGGTCCTGTTAACTGTGTCATTTTTGTTGGCAATTCAACATCAATACGATTTAAAGTAGAGATGTTGTTAAATGGACTGCCATTATGATGAGGATTAGTGGACATTGCCCGCACAAGAAAAACCTGCATCTTTTTGTGGCTGTGCAGTTTACATGTTCTTCCTTGTCATGCTCAGACTTTCTATTCCTCCCTCCATCCAGAAATAAGCAATCTAAAAATGGAAAAAAAAAACATTTGTTGTAGCAGTAAATTACACTGTTAGGGATTTCATATCAGACTGGACTGGAACTACT
Organism: Blennius ocellaris; assembly: GCF_963422515.1. Lineage (NCBI taxonomy): Eukaryota > Metazoa > Chordata > Actinopteri > Blenniiformes > Blenniidae > Blennius > Blennius ocellaris. The sequence goes on along the minus strand of NC_137655.1, from coordinate 13,378,844 downwards.
GTTGTCTCTTATCTGATCACTAATTTTAATTTATGGTCATTTAAATTTTTAGGGGTCTATTTGACCATGTCTGGCTTTGTGAGGGCTTTGTGTGTGTTATTACGGAGCAAAGAGTAATGAACTGCTCCCAAGCAGCTGTGAGACACCATACAGCAACTGACTAAAATATCTGACATGCCATAAATTTCAGTTATTGGGAGTTACTGGTCCCTGCGCTCCCAACTCTCCCTGCAAAGTTGACAGACCATAGTATTCGATTCTTGTGTGTAACGCATTAGACTGTCAAAGCACAGGATGACATTGATGGCCAGGAAAGCTGCTGCCATGCTGGAGTTCATTTGCTGTCCCTTTGCAAATAAACTTAAACATTTTGTTCTATGTTTTTCAATGTATTTCTCTATGTATTTGGTAAACTGTTTTCTGAAGTATAATCCTTTCAGTCTCATGTCAAATACACATTGTTTTCCCTTGATCATATTGTGTATGCACATAACTGTAAAGAAAAACAAACAAAACAACCTGCATTTTCCAGTACACTTGTCTGCTGCACTAATTCTGCTTCAGACCTTTGAAATTTCAGTGATGCTCAAAATTTTTATAGGAACAATTTCTCCTTTTCAGGCCACTTAGAGGTACATCACGTATCCAAGCATTTCTACTTTAGAACACCACTTTATTCACAACATGATATATAAGATAGGGCAGATCTTGCTTTATGTTGAAGAACGGGTCACAGCACTGTTGACTCAATCTGTTTTGATACAGAATTAACTGAAAACAATGTAAGCACAATGCTCACAAAGCTAAAGAAATTAATATTCAGATGTGAAAGTAGTTATTTGTTATTGTTATGTATTATATGCAGTATAATACAACATTTGGGGAGGATGTCACAAAAAGAGAAAATTCATATGTCCATATCCAGAAAAGTGAACCCTAACTAATTTTAATGCTAAAGATAATCTAGATATTTAAGACTTTTTCATTTGCCACATATGCTAACACACTCCTGTTCACAAAATGAGCACAATTTTTCAATTTGCTCATTTCATTGTTTATCTTGTACAACTACAGATCAGAATACCAACAGAGCTGTTGCCAAAAAGATACCGATCTATTTTCATTTACCTTTTGACAAATAAGAGGAAACATATTGAAATTAATTGTCCCACTGTGTTTTTGAGGGCTTAAAAAAAAAACCAAAAGCTGATGTCAGTAAATGTGCAGCTTTGATAAAATCTTGTTGTTGGAGTCACCGTGCTACTAATGGAAACTCTGATGACTGAGTTGTCTTCCCGTCATTACAGCCAGGGCTCTACACTCAATATTTGATCCATGTATCCATGCATTAGTTGATTGCTTTGCATTGCAAAGAACAATGCGTACAAATGGCCTTTGGGTGAGCATATTAAGGGTAAAGACATGTGTGCAGTCAAATATCTTTGAGGTGAATTGAGGGGGAAAATTAGATTATATGTTGTGTCAAACCTGGAGATTAATAAATGCATACTTTTTTGGACACTAAGCCGACCTGTGAAGACAGTTAAATGTCGGTCAGTGTGTTTTGTTACCAGCTCTGTACACTAACTGAGAACGTTAGTCTGCCTGAAACTAATTAGCTGAAAAGCATTTGTGTGATATCAGTCTTGTATGACTCTCATTTTACATATGGGCAAGCATGCAATCCATTTTTTTTTTTTTTGGGAAGCATTCAAACTATTTCAAGCTTTAAAAAGAAAATAGTATTTAATAAGTACTTCCCCGTGGCAGGTTTTAATACTGCTTGAGAAAATTATAAAGCTCTTTAAAATTCAGAGTTGTGCCGTTTATGAAAGCAAGCGGTAGGTATTTCATATAAGACTCCTGATAATGATAATCTTATTTCAATAATATTAATGTAGATCGTCAGTTTTGCCTTTTTGGTAAAAATAATTTCCAAATTACTATTGCTGCCTGTGATGTGAAATCCAAAAGTGCAGAATTGTGTTATGAACGCAGAATCTTAATTTCTTAATAGGTAACTTGAATCGTAGAAGAAGTTTCAAAGTAGCTTTCGGCGAAAGGATTGAATACATGTGCATACAATAAATTAATGTATAGATGCACTTATTTCAATTTGCTGAAGTTTAACCACATTTTCCTTTATTATGGGTCACTGTGTACTGTGGGCGGAAACTCATATTAATGTGTGTAACTACAAGAGAATGTGACAAATACAAATGGCCTTAAATACTGTCTGTACAAATTGCTAATCAAATTCTTTTTGTTGTTTGCCCCTTTGTGCTTGCCCATTGTTCTGATTAATTATCATCAAGCTTCCATCTGGGTTTAGTACACAAACAACAAATGGTTGTATCAAATTGTACAAGATTGTATGCAACTGATTCGTAGAATGGATGAACAGTGAGTAGTATCAAGCACACTTAATATACCAGCTTTATTCTGTATTATCTATAAGAAATCAGCGCTGTCATCCGAGGCAAAAAACAAAAATCCTCTTTGTAAATGTAAGGTACACCTTTGGTGCTGCTTAGTTTCAATGCAAAACATGTTGGGTTGATGCTTCAAACAATAATTTGGGTCTTTTCAGTGAATGGTTGATCCCATAGCGCATGTTTTATTTTCTCTTTCTAAACTGTAAAATTTCTCAGATTTCTACAAATGGTTTCCTGTGAGATCTTTTTGAAACGTTAAAGAAACATGAATAGCTCTTCAAATTTGTTTTGTCAAGTCAAGCTGTTATTTTTCCAAAGCACTAATTTCTTCTCTGTCGTCATTACAGGTGCACATAGGACGCCGTCTCCCAGACTTTAGGTCTCCTGACAATCTTGACGTGATCCTTGTGGATTTTGGTGACAGGATAAATTCTTTGGATCCACCTTAACCCATCTGAGTACCAGACCATACAACCAGGTAACAATACCATTGTTTACTTACACATTTACAAATAAAGTATCTGCCATTTAATCGCAGTCGATTACAAGGGACCTCTTGATGCTGTTGATAACGGATTAATATATTAATTGAATTTCGTTTTTAGGGAAAACTATTTTTCTTACACTTGAAAAGAAATACTGAACCCTCAAAGCTATAATCATGCACCTCTGTGTAGACATCCCAGTGTTAGAAACTGCATCACCAGAAAGGACACCAGTACAGTTAAACCTATATTTCTATCAGAATCAACAGAAATGCATAATCATTATGTGGCAGTGTGGCTGTAGCAGCTTCCTATATCTGAATGAAACCAGCCTAAACCTCATGTAATGTCACATCAAGCCAGTTCAGAACCACACGTTTTCACCTGAAGCATTAGAGATGTGAATATGCCAGAAAGAGAAAAAAAAACAACAGAAACATTTAGAACAGGAGAAAAGGCAGAGACAGAACGAATGCCTGTTACCTCCACAGATGAAATGGCTGTGTGGGTGGATGTACATGTGAGTGCAGGCTGCTAGGAGCTATGAGTGGGAAGTGGGCACTGAGTGGGAGGAGAGGAGCTGCTTTAGTGAGACAATCAGCACCAAGACCCACTGAAAGGCAGTCACGCTTTCATGGCTTCTCTTTGTTTCCTGTGCTTGTAGAAATATTGAGTTCCAGGTTGCCAGGTTGGTAACGGGTGTTGGATAAGAGTGACTGTATATGTGCTTAAGCAAAAGTCTGTGGATGTCTCGCCTTCTTATTCTTTTTGTTCAAATGACGATGCATTAACTGACAAACAGCATAGATTTATAAAGAATAGATTGACTAAATGGGACTTAAATGGGGCGGTATAAGGTGGTGAAAACAAACTTCTCCAATGTTGGTGATCTACTCTAAAAAGTGATTCTTATCTGTCTTCATGAAAACAAGGAGAACTTGTTCAGATATTCATCATCTTGTTTGATCATGTCGTGTGTCTCAAGCTTGTTTTATGAAACCTTCTTATATCCCTGGATTGATTTAGATATGTATTTGACTAACATGTGGATACATAAAAAGAAAATGGATAAAAATGCTCAACATGTGCATACAATTACAACCATGAAGAGAATAATGTGTCAAAATCAAGGACAAATGTTCAAGGTCTATTGGTGTTATAGGTTTTGTTAAAAGCGCAGACATGAGCATGGAGACACAGACATACACTTATATAGGGTATGTGTGTGATTTATTGTTTCAATGTCAACTTCTGACAGTTGTTGTGTGCATGAGCACTGTGTTTAAACAATCTTCCTTTCTCATGACAAATGGTTATTTTTATTCTCTGCATGAATTATAGGCCTCTGAAGACATAATCTGTACTAAAAACATCCAGGATATTCCATTACCGATGCCATTGATCATGTTTAGTTTAGTTAGTTCTAGTAACAAGGTCTTCTGTTGGGACCTTAAAAATCTTCACCATACATACCTGGTAGAGTCCTCTGCACAAAAACCTACAGTGTTCATAAGATATCCTAAAAACCCTGAAAAATTAGTTTGGTTTGTCCATTCTTCCTCAACAGATGTGTTTTTTTGTAATTAAATTTTACATTAGACATCTATGAAGATGTTACATACAAGCTTTCTGACACAATCAATTTAATTAAGCTCGAAAAGTGAAAAGAAGCATGTACATTCAAATTCAAAACATCACGTTCAGAAACTTTCACTTATTATCCAGCCTACATCAAGAAATAAGCGCAGTGTGGTAAACATTGATCATAACATTTGTTGGGATTTGCAGTTTCAGTCAAGTCAAACATAACCCACACAATGTGAAGATGGGCATAATTGTTTGTTGACCGGTCACGTGCGTCCTCTAATTCACACAACTATTTGTGAAAGGAAAGACACAGCTGCTGAAAACATCTCAACAAATCATTATTGGGTCGATTTGATGTGACAGTGTGGAGCTTAGAAACTCAACACTCTTCTCTCTGCGGCGGTTTATTAAGAAAATCCCTCATCATTCTGTTAAACAGGATCTTAACGAAGAGAGTGATTTGCTCTGGCGTGTTGTTTGGGGTTGCATAATGTACAGTATACATTACCAAATCAGACAGTGATTAAGTGTAGCAGAGCTTAATATACAAAATAAGTGTAGTGTGTGTTGAAAGTATGATCACCCACATGCACTTTATTGGTGAAATTCATTTGTAGTTTATGAACTTCCAAAATAGAACTTTTTTTCCAGTGGGAGTGTATCTGAATGGGCACATACTGTATGTTCATAGTATTCCTTCACAGCCCATTTTTAAATTCGACAGTTTCAGGGACTTCCTGAAGGGGAACAGCTCTCATCGGTGACATTCACAGCAAGTGAAAGGCAGAATGATTTATTTGTATTTTTTTTTTTACCTGCGTTTGCACAGGCAAAGGTTAGTCCTAAATAATGTAACACGATACAGTGTGATGTGAATGGATCGTAACGATATGTTTGTAAAGACTCTGTTCGCCTTTTCGTGAAAGCAAAGTCATGTTAAATCTGTCCGGTTATATGAAATCTTAATAAAGTCTGGACCTTTGTGGCACACCCTGCTGTACTTTGGTAGGTACTGCTGTATTGTGTGCTCCACAGACGACCCCAGTATGTGAAGTCATTCCTCTGACTTTGCTGGTTTTCCGGAATCATGTCAAACCTTTTTTATTATGAGAACTTAAAGATTACATAACTGTTGCCGAATCAAGATTTCGACTGGTTCCAGATTAATTTGTACTGAAAAAATTGTGTGACTCTCTAACTCTTCCAAACCTTTGCAGAGAATTCTCTCCTGTCACTTTATTTCAATTCTGGTTTTTGGATGTGACGGTTTATTTAATTAGCACAAATCACAACATATCAATCTCCTGGCACTGTACATTAAAGCATTAAAGAAAGTCACCAATTCCACATGAGTGAGAATTGGCAACATTTGAAATGATAAACCTTTTTTTTTTTTTTTTTTTTCATAAGGAAGAAACCTCCAGACTCCGATGTAGTGGCTTCTTGGCATGAAAGACTGGAAATATGTTGAAATAGCAAATTTTGTTCTTACAACAAAAGCACAAAAAAATAAATAAATAAAAGGACAGCAAAATCTGCCTCAGAAGAGCTCTTACACCCGCTAATTAGAGTTGTGTGTCGTGCACAGTATGTCAAGCTAAAAATAAAAATGGCCGTTCCCACTTAAGCATGGAGCTCCGTCCTGGACTCTGGCAGCAGTTGGCAAACAAGTGCTTCACCCTCCCAGGGAGGGAAGAATGATTGAAAAAAGAAAATCTCTGAACTTCTTTACCAGCAAAGCATTTCACTGTACTTGTGTGAGATGAACTTCATTCACTGGGATTTACTTCCATTTGGCACATAACTGTATAGGCTCACTCTTGGAGGCACAAGATCTCGCCTCCCCAGCCTCTCCTCCTCTGTGGCTCCTGCAGCGAGATGGCCCTCAGAGGAGCGCCTGCAATGCAGCATCTGTGTGACTCACACACACACACACACACACACACACACACACACACACACACACACACACACACACACACACACACACACACACACACACACACACACACACACACACACACACACACACACACACACACACACACACACACGCACACGCACGCACAGTGAGATGGCAGCGGCATGTGAAAGTGCTCAGATCGTAGGAGGGAGATGAGGCAAGAGAGAGAGAGAGAGAGAAAGAGCAGTTAGGAGAAAGACGAAGCTTGATGAAAGGTGGAGGAAGAGGAGTGAGTAGGAGGAGGAACGGTGATGGTCGGAGGCGGAGGAAGGTATAGAGGGAGAAGAAATGGCAGGTAAAAAGAAGATTTTTTAAGTGCAAGATTGCTAAGAAATTAAACAAAAGATGAAAGAGAAACAGATAAGAGCCCTAGGAAATGACAAAAGACAAATGGATGGCTTAATTAGTTTTGTGATTACATTGTCTGGGATGTGTTTTATGGGTGATGTGTTCATAGATGGTGTATTGTCTCACTTCATCTCTTCACACATTGTGGTACAGGCTTGGTCTTTGCAAAACTGACAATATACTGGACTCGTCGCACAGTTTCCAGATTTGTAAGAAAACGTGATTGTTGTGTGATGTCAACTTTCGATGCTGCTGTTTACACAGTGAAGACATATAGAAGAACACATAGAATTAGCAAAATGGCAGTCAACTAATGGTACTAGTGGGGGTCTGTGACTCTCTTCTGGAAAGCCAAATATAACAGCGATTTGGGCCAAGAAAACTAGAACCTTGGTAAAATCTAGAGTTGGCCTGGAAAACTGACCATTGCTTTCATTTTGAATGCTCCTGTTTTTTTGTTATTATCCAATAAGGGTCACACTCTAAGAAACCATCCAAACATTAAAAGACCTGGCAACCATTCGCGAACTCTCCACCTTCATAAGAAGTAGGTTTTGAATAAAAGGCTGGTGTTTGTGATGATGGAGACAAACAGGTAGTCTTCCTCTGGAAGAAACATACAGTTCCACTTTACTGGCCTCCTCTTGCAATGTGACAAGTGCATTTAAGCATCAAATCGAAGTTTAAAATTTAGCTGTCTCCCCTCTAAATGGAATATATTTATGGTTCAGCTGGACGGCCGCTTGCTATTTCGAGAGGATGGAGACTTGTCTGTGTGCGCCCATGTTTTAATCGGAGCCTTTTAAGTGTCTGTCTGTTGACTGCAGCACTTTTGGCTTGTGTGGACTGAAGTCTGTGGTCTCACACTTTTCTCATACAATTACTGACAACAAGGTCTTCAGCAAGCGGCAGAAAGCTGCATCCACTCACAGACTGGGATTGAGTGAGTGTGGTCAACATATGTGAATTGGAGATTCGAAAAAAAGAAATCTTAGGGCCTTTTCACCTTTTTTACTCTCTAAATTATTCATATTGAAGACAAGAATTGCAACATTAAATTGTATTGTATTGACATTGCATTAAGAGAAACTCTGTTTCCAAGCACAGGAACAAAAGCCTGCACTATTATCTGTAGGTTTTTGATCTTTTTATCTATCGTTCACTCAACAACCAATTTTCAAAGCCACAGGTTCTAGCCAGTAGGAGAAGAAAAAAAAATCTATTCTGAGGACACAGTGAGGAGTGTTTCACCCCATTGCAGCAGTGCAGACCCTTTCAAGCGTCCCAAGTGGCAAAACATAGTCTTCCACAATACCTAAATCTTACATGAAATATAAATCATAAGCTATAGGCCATTGAATGCATCCTGTCACTGTCTATTATTGTAATATGTTCATGAAGTGGGTGAAAAAGAAAAGATTCAATGTCACAGGTATTGTCATGTTGTGGTGGATGAAGTAGTTTCTTGTGATGTGACTTTTATTTGCACTTAAAGAACTCATAGGAGAGGCTAAATTATTAATATTCTCACATCCTGTATGTCCATTTAATGTCACATTGTAATGAGATTTATCAAAGATCATCGAGCTGCTCAGCAACTTGCACTTATCATTTTTTGTAACTGCTCTTAAGAACATAGCTTCACATGCTTGCTGTCAAAGGATGGCTTTGCTTTGACAACTCATTTGTACATTGTTTCCTTCATCCTAATCAGTCTTTCAAAAAGGACCCAAACCTCATTATTTCAATAACGATACATGTGAAATCAGATTACTTGATAATGTGTCTTCCTTTACTCTCATCATCAGATACTCTCTCCTCTCTCTACTCCTCTTCACACCTCCAATGTTTAAAAGTCACATTTCATGTTCACTCATAGGTCAGGACATGCCAAAGCACAGTGTGAGCTTAAAGTGCTGCATGAGTGTTTGAGCGTCATCATTTTACGTAAGGAGAAATCTGACTACCAATAATGTGATCATAGGCAATGATGAATGCCACTAACATAATTATTTTGTCAACAATTTAATATTTCTACATTATTGAAGTAGTATTTACAAATAATGCCACAGTGTGATAACTGCAGCCAATAATATATTAATACTGTATTTGTCAGATATAGAAGATTTATTTCACAAATTGATCGTCATAAAAGGGTTAGTGGATGGCAAATTCATCCGATTCACCTCACAGTGAGAATATCTCTGGGATTATGGAGCATTCTGTGTGAAGTTTACATGTTTTCCCTGTGCATGCATGGGGTCTCTCTGGCTGTTCAGGGTTTCTAACGCACGCACACGTGGGGCTTATCTGTATCAACCAACCCCTCTGGCAATCTGCCTCAGGCTCTATGCCAAGGGTAACAGACCTGCTGTCTCCTAGGATGCTCAGTGTCTTACTCCATAACATCACTATCTCATACAGACTGTCTCCCTGCTGGACATTGTATAATCAACAGTGTTATTCATTCGGTGTCCTGTAATCTGCAGGGGTTTTCTCTTGTTCCTGTTATATTCCTGGCTGCTATAATTGTTATTCATTTGTTGATGTGTGGTCAGCATTAAATTCTTTACTCACTGTTTATCTTGGATTTTTTTTTCTCCAAAATCTTGAACCACTAATTTGTATTTGTACTATTTAATTCACAGCATATTACTCAGTCTGATAATCATCACAGTCCATATTATTGTATTGATATACAATATCATTGTATGTAATTAAAAAGTTGTAGTGACACATGTATCTTATTGTGTCATGGGTCTTGATTATCATTTCCTAACCCAGAAGGTGGTGCTGTTTCATTCCGCAGATAGTTATGCAAAAACAGACATCATCAGCAGCTCAACAGGCCTCCAGGAAACCAGGCCATTCTTCCCCTTCCCCTCACTCCCCGTGAACCGTCAGTGACACCCCGAGCCTGCCTGCCTGTCAGCATGACACTGCTTGGTCTGGAAATTAGCCACAGAGCTCAAAGTGACCTTCATCATCAGACAGACAGCGTGGAGACATTGCATCATGACGAAGGCCTTGTCCCTGTGTTTTATGATTTTTTATTTTTTATTTTTTTAATATTGCAAGTGTTCTTCAGTGGAACGGGGACACAAGCAACAGAAGAGACAGTGACAGCGCTGTCTAAAATATATGGATGTGGCTTTTCTTTTAGGGAGCGATTTTTGTGAAACAGTCGGTGAGGTGCAGTGTAGTGTCTCTGTCGGTCTCGGAGAATCATTCACATTGACGTTCCCTTCTGAGCTGAGTCATGCAAAGCTTCATTAACTTCTGACTTTGATCCAGTGAGGTCGGGAAGGCTTACAGCCATCGCATCTGCACATCTTTCCGTTCCTTTTGTCTGCTTACTGTGATTTTATCTTCTTTTGCATGAGTTGTGATATACTCACAGACACTGAATAATAATCACATCTGTGCAGAATGTATGGTCGTTTGAAGAGGAAGCTTACTGAATTGTGTCCTCTGGCACCACCAGCAGGTCAGAGCTAATTATGCAATGGATATCTTCAACATTAGAACAATGCTCAGCACTTAATTGTCCTTATATTATCTGTCTAACTGGTGTCAACTGCTGTATGATAGCTTTTTATTATATACAGCAGCTGTTAACCTTATATTATTAGTCAGTTTATCCATTGAATAAATTGGACTGACAAAAATTCCAGCCATTGTTTTTGTTGTAGAGCAATTTTGATAAGCCAATGTATATGGTTGATGAAATAATGCTTTTCTTTGTGAATAGAATAGAATAGAAAATACTTTATAAATCCCAGAAGCAAATTCTTTACAGTAATTCTTCTGCTATTTTCCTTCTTCAACTATGCAATTTTTCCACAGGTGTTGCATTCAAGTATTTATGAATTGGGAGGAAATTTAGTTGTTGCTGAAGTTTGGCATTTTGATGATACAGTCTCTGTAGCTCTTAGAGTGTCGCTACACTTGCTGTTTACATAATGTCACTTTAATACTTTTCTTCCAAGAGCAAGTAATGCAAAAAAAAAAAAAACCCAACCTTTCCAATTGGGTGAACTGCTTTTTATGTCAATTGCAGTTAATTGACACATGTTTTTTTGCCTCTTTCCCATTGCTTTTCACAAATGCTCAATTACAACATTGGATTAACATCATCAGAGTGACTCATCTCCATTGAAAATATGTCCTGTGTTTCACTTAATGATTAGTGATAAATAATAAATGTACTTATTTTGTTACTATTTTCGTTTGGTGTCTGACAGTAGTTTCAGCTGCCTTCCATTTCCCCGAGCCACTGTTGTTGTGTCTGTATCTGAGCAGTGTTACTGAATGTACTGGGTGTGGATGCTGTGACTAGTGCTCACTATAGCAGTACCTCGGTGTCAAGCTGCAGTTATTGACTGCTGTTTTCTCCAGCAGACTTCTCTTTAGTGTCTGGATCTCTGTGGACTGCAGAGCTGAATGACAAATTGCTCTACACCCCCCCCCCCCCCCCCCCCCCCCCACCACCACCACCACCACCAACACCACCACACTACACTACTACACAGGCTGCTCTGCAAATGAAGGCACTACTATCAGCCACAACCCTCATGCAAAACGTTCCCTGTCAGAGTACCTCCTCTGTTTTTTTAGTTTAACAATTTCTATTTTCTTATTGAAGTTGCAGTTTATATCTGCTTTTGTAACTCTAACACGAGGCCACAAGAAATTCCGTGGTGCTGTCTGTGTGATGTTAACATTAAGCAAGTAGAACATCATAAAGGCACGCATTAAAAAATTTAAAAATAATCAGCGATCCCATTTGTTCACAGAAAAAGAACAGGGCAAGTTAAGGACTTCACGTACACAGCCCTATTTATTGATTTTACACTCCATCAAAGCCATTCATCTCCTTCCCCCACCTTCTGCGTAATATTGTCCAAGAGATCATTGAATCTCACAACCTGTCTCTGCCTCGGGCGATTATATGGTCTGATCAATATTTTCCCTCTTCTACTTGATCTCCTCCTCCATGCTGTTCTGCTCAATCACCTGCATTCAGGGAAACAACTTCTGTTTGTACAGCGAGCTGATCAACACTACAAATACATGTCACACAGGTTATAAAATCCTTTTTACATCTCGTGTGTGAACTATACAATGTTTGTTTCTGGTAAATTTGCTTTCAGATATATTAGCAGACCTGTGCTTCAGTGGATACCCGATTCAAACAATTTTTCCATCACTAGATCTTATCAGATTGCTTCAAAGTCCACTTTTATTTCCCCCTGTGGAAAATGCAAGATCCACACTGCTCATTTTCAAGCAGCTGAGATTTTCACCTGAGCCATCGACGATATGAGTCATTACACACACACACGTACACAAATCAATACATTTTGTCCGGTGGTTGCCATCTGCCTGCCAACATCCAAGGATAGTAATTCACATTAATGTCTACACACAAGCACAGCTGCTCTTTCTGAACTGTTGACAGTGAAACTCAGTGGAGCCGCAGTGGGGATTATGTCTGACAAACATAGATTTGTGAGTGTGACTGATGGTGTGTGTCTTCGAGCCTTCTCTGGTCTGCACACTGCTCATTCCCCCCGATATAGCACAGATAACGTGGCCATTAATGAGAGAATTGGTGGGTTTTGACCACAACTTTTCTCTCCATCTCTTCTGCTCTTTTCCCCAGAAGGAGAGAACCCATCCCTTTCCCATCATCCTGGGCTGCTAGCTCCTACCAGCATGGCAGACAGTCGACAACCAGAAGATGGCGCCCCTCAGTGGGACCCCTCAGGGGGGCAGGAGCCTGGCGGTACACATGGAGCGAATGGCTTCTCTTCGTCAGCTTACAGGAGCTGCCAGCCTGGCGGCGCCCACGTGGCCACGGCCCCCTACTCTGCCAGGGAGAATGGCTTCAATGGAGAGCTGACTGGAGCTCAGGCAATAACTGCAGGTAATATCTCATTTCTTTTACTTGTTTTTAGCATCTATTTTCATTATGACACAAATGTAATTTTCAGTAAAGTGTGAGTCTAGAAAGGTAGATATGGCTGTTATTGTTGCCTTAATGGTCTATTGGGTTACTATCCCTAACCACATGTTATATGTTGACAGATGTTTTTGTTCATTGTCATCAGCTTGAAAAAGGAATTGGATACTATTATTATTTGTACCGAAATATTATGCAAATTGAATATTGCATGAATGTTGGTCACAATATACAGGACTAAGCATTGCAATGCATCATGTGTTTTTGGGTTTTGGAATAAAAAAAACATAATTATGTTTTTATCCTGGCTTTCTAGTTGTTGTCATGATTATAAGTAATTGGACAAAAAGATGTAAAGAGGCCAGTTGGTACTGAATAGATCACGCTAATTTCAACCAGGAGGCTGCAGTGCCTGCAATATGTGTGGACAAAATCAATAGTGACTTACTTTAATTGCTGAGATGTATTTATGTCACATAGGTAGACATTTTAACAATAAAACTGTACGTTACTGTTATTGTTAGCATGGTGGTCAAGGCCCCTCATGTTAGATGGTTGTACAGCAAACATACACCATTAAAAGAGCTTGTGTGTGTGTGCGTGTGCGTGTGCGTGTGCGTGCGCGTGCGTGCGTGTGCACACAATTAACAGTGTAAAGTTTGCTGTTAAAGGGATAAAACCACATTGTGGAGTTGATTAATCACCCAGTGAAGAGGCAGAGCCATGAATGTTTAAAGACATAATTTATGTGTTTTGAAACCTGTTAAGAATCCAAACTTACACCAAGATGAAGTTTATGGTTCACGGGTTTTTTTTGTTGATATGCATGTAGGAACACATATAAACACAAGAGTGTGTGTGTGCATAGGTGAATGCATGTGTCTATGTGTGCTTGAGACTTAAGCATTTGTTGTTTTCTCGTCTTATCGTGCCTGGTTGGAACTTCAGATGAGACCTTTGTGTACAAGTGCTGGCAGCATTGTGTGGATGTACACTTCAAGCATGCAGTCATAAGATGTGGATGTGAATGCATTCCCAGCGAATTGGCGAGGCGATGCTGTGCTTGTGTTTGTTTCCTGTCTCGTGTGTGCACGCGTGCCTTTTCAGCACTTATGAGTCCTCACTAGAATCGCATACTGTTATTAACATTGCTATAATTAACACATAAAATCTGTCTCTCTGCGCCCCCTCCAACCCACCCACTCCCCATCCCCACCCTCACTCCACACCCCTGGAGACAAGACCAATGGGGTAACCATAGAAACAGCTCCCCTACAATTTACTTGGCCAGGCCTTTTGTTCTTTCCGGCTGTAGCTTGCCACAGACAAGCCCATGCAGCATGCAGTGACAGAAGCCTAATTAACCTCCCATCTCCCCATTATTGAGACTGAACTGATACTAGTTTTTAAGGCTGACAACAGTAGTGTGTGTAGCTGCCTGGTGCCCCTTCATAGCACATTTTTAATGTAGTTTATCACTGATCAAATTTTGTGATCAGGGAGCAGCTGTGAATATGTTTGCGAGCTGATTGTGTCTGCTTCCTTTTTCACTGACGTACTGTATCCTTCTGGTAAAAGCTTCATTATATAGCAATTGAGGCTGCAAACCTATCATAAAGGTGATAACATTTGCAATATATTGTATATGTACACTGAGTGAGCTGCAATAAAATGTGACACCATGCAGTATGCATTAAAATGTGAAGCAATACTCTCCTGCACTTTATTATTTCATCATTATAGCATACCTGATGAATAGATCAGACGCCAGAAGTATAAAAGGAACAAAATCAAGGATAAATGACTAAAAACAATAAACTGTTCAACTTCTGAAATGCTTCTGGAGGGAAGAGTGTGAAAGAGAGAGAGAGAGAGAGAGAGAGAGAGAGAAAGAAAGAAGCGATTGTATACTTAAACAGTGCAATGCAAAAATACTTCATAACTAAATTAAGTCTATTTCATAACTTACTGATAATTATGTGTGTTTATTGATGCGCTTTAAAGAGATATTCATACCCTTATAAAGTTTCATTAAGACCAGCTGTTGGCAGTGGAATACTTTTGAATAGTTCAATACCTGCACAATCTTTTTCAGACAAGATATGTCTATAAACACAAGTAATATGTTTATATGTTTATTATCAGTATATGTATATATACTAGCTTTTTTTCTTGAAACTGTTTGACCACAGCATACAGCTTTGGCTGTGGGCTTGTGAGTTTAGTATCTGTGGTTAGTGTTTTAGTAATAGTTCATGGAATAATACAAGGTACTACTTCTTACAACATTATCAACTTATTAAAAAAGGAGATTTTCTTTAAACACACAGAATTTTGTTGAGAGCGTTGAATGAATTACTTTTTTTTTAATAAAACATTTATTTTGACTTTGTTATACAAATTGTAGCTGCAGCAGCGACATTTATTTAGGAAGTCAATTATTCTCACGTTTTCAAATCATGTTTGTACTGACCCATCTGTTTAAAGAATGCCATATGGCACAGTTCCTATGGGCCACCACCTTGACGTAATGGGTGGGTAGCAGTCACTTTAGTGGTCAGTTCTTACCAGCTGTGGAAGTGTTGATCTCCACCACCGCCTTTGTATTCTAACATAATCCTGAAATCCCATTAAGATGCAGATTTCTACCAACATTTCAATTGTTCACGTGTTCAGTCAAAATCGCGAATCTTCTTTCAGTTTATGCAATATTTATTTTTTTCCTCTAAAAGCTTAAATGAGTCAATATTTCCAATTACTTCCAGGGGCTCTATCATATGGATGACACTCTTGTGGAAAACTTCATGTTCTGAGAGTCAGAATGGTCACGTGGCTTCTCATGCATCACTCCTGAAGAAACTTCAAGCAACCTTTTAGCTCATGAGTCAACATAATAAGCAGTTGCCACAGCTCTGTGTTGCTGCTCTGTCTCATTATTAACATATTTCAAAAAGCAGTAAATAGTCCAATTAAACCTTCAAAGTCAAAGCTTGGAAATTGTGTCAACCATAAATTCAGCTTTGCTCTATGAGGAGTGAAAGCCAATATGACCCAGCATTTGAAATTGAACCCTTCATTTATGCTCTCCTCCAGAGAACCTTACTTTTATGTGTCATTATTCTTTAGAAGAGGCGCAAATCATACATCATATAAAAATCATCCTGATTTAGGGGCCATATGCAGCCCAAGTTCATCTCAACTGGGCCAGACAAGAAACTCCCCATAAAGAAAGATAACTGTTAAGTTTATACTGTGTAAGTACATCCTGTTCGTTTTGTGCACTTTTCAGAAGATCTATTTTAAACAATCAGACATACAGTATCTTAGAAAAAGTGCAATATAAAATGATTTCTGTAGCTTTCAGCATGTTATTTTCAGTTTAGCTGTGATCCTAATGTGATTTTACTTGCAATAAGGGGAGGTTATTTCTAATGCTGCATTACTGATTTCTCAGCTATTACTGATAAAGTCATTTGCTGATCTCTATGTTGCATTATGACCTGGGTGCCTACTGCAACAGTGTGAACCCATGTGGACAAATTAGGGTTAACAGTCATTGAAACATGGCAGGTGATGTTGTCTTTACTATTTTAAGTAGGTAATGGAGTGGGACGGACTCAACCCTCTTGACACCGCTGCTTTAGAAGCTGTAAATAATGCTGACCTCCTTCAAACGACTGATGTCGGGGCTGTGATCAGAAGATCGGAAGGAGATTCATGGTAAAGCAGAAACCAGGATTGACTTTGTCGGGAAAAGTTAACATAATTTTGATACAATGGCTGGTGGGTTTGTTTCATGTATGAGCAAACATTTGTCTTAACAATGATGGAAAAAACAAAACAATTGGTGATGTTCTATTAATCATCAGAAACATTAAAGTAATACAAGCTCTTAGCTAGAGTACAGCCAAGGCTTCATTTGTATGAAGAGCTTCTTGTCACCATATATTAGCAGTGCTCCCAAGTAGTACTGGGTGGGGGCATAAGTGGGGCAGAAGGGCTGATGTTATCACTTATTGAGCCTTCTCTTCCTGTGAAAAGCTCTTCAAATCCAACAAGAACTATTGAAGCACAAAATTGCCCTCTTGACTTTCCTCAGAAACAAAGTTGAACCAGGCAGCCAGCGCTGCTCCAAGTGGTCAGGACAGGAGGAAGAGGGAGGGGGGAAAAGAAACAGACTGAGAATACACAGTTGTTGATCCTGAAGTTTTATACTGGCGATATTGTACTGAATTATGTCCATGTCATTTAGCTGACACAAGTGGCTGGGCACAGTGTCAGGAATCCTAGACAAGATTTCCTGTTGTTAAAGTTCCTCCACGTCATCAGGCTGAATCAGTATCTTTGGCAGCAGCATCGAGGAGATTCGGCCCAATTAAGCCCGAGTGTGTGAAGCACAAACACAAACAGAAAGGGACAAGTCCAAAGTTGGAGAATCCCCTTAGTCTTACTGAATAATACCCAAACCCCATGCTCGAACAGATTATGCTTATATTTGTACTTTGTGCACAATCTTTTAAATAAAACTAAATTTTATTCTATAATAAGGGGCATGCAAGTGATATACGGATTTTTTCCCCCTACAGAATAATCAAAACAGTAATGCAATGATTTATGATCAAACCACATTCCTCATGATACTTCTCAGCCCAGTAGTTGGAGGTTCAGGTGTGTCTTTTTAGTGTAAGCTTAGTAAGTAAGTAAGTGTGTGCTATCAATTGCTGTCATTAAGACTGTATAAAGTGTGTTGTGTCAAATAACTGGAGTTTTTATTTAAACTCAAATACAGTTGATATAACGTCTTCTCTATTGAATTTTGAATGCATATTTAGTGGATTTTTTTTTTAATGGAAGTCTCTACAATGGGACACTGTCCAACCCTCAATTTAATTTCAAGAACTAAATGTTTGACTAAATAATTCAAAATGCTTGTTCTGGATTAGCAACATCATGCTTTACCTTTTTTTTTGACAATATGATGTTATTTTTAAATAAATCACAAATGCTTTAGAAATGATTTCTTAAATCTATAATAGACACTGTATTGTCTTTTACTTAGACCTTTATCATGGATGTCCAAAAATGTTCCTGATACCTTTCCTTTATTTTGTGGTGGCTGTGAACACAAAGGCTGTGAGCCGCAACATGTCACTCTCATTTGAATTACATATGGGACCAAGTCAGTGGTCCGACAGTCTGTTGCTATGGCAACCTCTTGCGTTACACATTTTGGGAGCCTGCTGGTATCCTCCCGAACATCACTCCTGCTCTCTCTGTGCCCTCTCAGCTCCTGTATGTGTGTGTGTGCGCGCGCGCCTGTGTGTACGCGCATGTGTGTACGCCCATGTGTGTGTGGGGTAGTCTGTGGCTGTGCTTAGCGTTGACTCGGGGCTTCCAGTCGCAGTCTGTGCTCAGAGAGGGAGCGTTCTCAAATGCGGTCAGCTTGTCACACAGGTAATGCACACTTTCCTTCTGCCACCTTTGTTTGTTTGTCTGCTGTTACTTTTGAATATTCCCGTAGATCAAGAGGTGCAGCGCAGCCCGTCTGTAAATCAAAGCAGTTCTTTGTGCATGTGGTGTATTCTGCTTTCAAAGTCAATGACAGGCATGCTGCTGTGTCATTAGACATCTCTGTCAGAGAAATTCTGAGATAGCCACACAACGCTGGTTTTGATCACTCCCTACTGGTTTGGAGAATGTGACATGGGTGTATTTTTTTACAGTGCTGGGGATTTGTGAACGTGCATGTCTGTGGATTTGTCTCTAGGGCTAAAATTCAATAATTTCACAGTGAACTCGGTGCCCTTGATGAGGCGTCACAATTTCTCTTTCACGTGTGTATGAAAGACTCCACTGGTGTGCATTTGGCTCTTTCTTTTAATTTGCCACAGCCGATAGTCACAATAACAATCAAGTAATCTAATTGGGGTTATCTCTTTTGTAATTTTCTATCAATTGTATTCAATTAGCCCACAGGCAATTTTAGGAGGTTTTGAAATAAATATGAATTAACACACATGTATTATGCTAGATTATTAAACACGTATTATGTAAGCTATTAAACTATATTAGAAAAAAAGTATTTTTCTTAGAGTGATACCAACATCCACGACATGTACAAATCTGAATAAAGTCTGAACTGTACTTAACCTTGTGAAAACCTGGACATAAACACCTCCTCTTGAAAAGGGGAGTTAGGATCAGCTCTCAACGAGGCGGATGTTGTTTTGAGATGCGTTAAGTCACACAAACAAAGTGAAAAGCTAACCATCATATTGGCAGATATATGACCACAACAAGACCATTTCTTCACCATTATTTGAGACAGCCTCTCCTGGGCAATATTGGTTCTGTAAAAATGCCACAAAAATATGTGGTGCAGGGCTACTGACCCTCTGCAACTGTCCCAACATGCAGCTTTGGGTTGCTATAGGTTATTTTTTGCCTTTAATCAAAATCCACCATGGTGCAACGTGAATTCACTTACGTAAGATTAAAAGCATAGGCTAATTATAGTTTCTAAGCTTATGGCACAACATTTCTCCCGGGCTTATGTTCAGACTCAAAGCACTGATACCAACATCTGTCTTCACCTCCACATGCACTGCTGACATTGCAAAAAACTCCTTAATAAGCCTCACTAAAGACGCCTTTGTAAAGTCTTCAAATCCTCACAATTTTACTGTTGTAGACCTTCACACAACCCACCTCTAATAAAATAAATCTCAAACAAACAAGTAAATAGGTTGCAGGGACCACCCAATTGGTTGCTGTGCCTGTTCCAGATCTTTGCTGCTACCAAATTAGGAATTACCGAATATATTTTATAAAATTGTAAAATGTTTTACTGCAACATATGATCCATTGTTCTGTTGTGCTCTATTATGTATTGAATATAAATTTTGGAAAATGGCAAATAATTGCATCCAGTTTTTGAATAAATTCAAATCTTTCCAGAATTAGATTTGTAAGGCTCTAGTCAGATGTAAAAAAAAAAAAAAAAAAAAAAAGGTTTTGTCTCGGAGCATTGAAGAGGTGCTACACATTTATTGCACTTTACCACTGAACAGGGGAAATGGGTGCTTTGATTTGAGGTGAGTGGGTTGTGTTAAGTGTTCCCGGAAGGAGTGTGTGCCTGTGTGTTATTGTGGGGTGGGTGCATGGCTGCCAGATTGCTTGTGTTGTTGTGTGGGTGATGTTGGATTCGAGAAGGTCCTGAAACAGTAACAGTGAAACAGCCAACCAATTATACTCAATCCTACAAAACTACTGCCACTATGCAAATGGAGGATTTGAGCATTACTCCTGTGTGCCAGGCAATATTTAAATAGATGTAGACCTGTTGACAAGGAGATGTGAGTAATTGCACAGCTCAGGTTAGTTAGGTCAGTTGGCTCTTATCTGAGGCAAAATGGAGAGAAATGTCCTATTTATTTATCAAAAGACACATGCATTCTTGTGACTGATTTATATACCTTTCTCTTGTTTCAAATACTTATTTAGCGCCTACTGCCAACCAATGTCAGACAGTACTGACAGTATTTCTTGTTAAATGGCATTATATTGCTTCTTTCCTTGCAAAAGCTATAATTCAGTATTTATTTTAAGGATGAGGAATATTTTCAAGCTCACATTGCACTGTGCTGTATCTGCCAAACATGATATATGTTCTACATTAAATAGAAATCAAGTTTTAAAAATCAAACAAACAAAACAACAGGTACTGTATCTCTTGTCGTTATTCTCCAACCGGCTCACTGTGTGGTGTCTCAGACTAGATCCTACAAACACTTTACTAACGAACATTTAGCTAACACCTGTTTTGGATTTTATAACAGTTTAAATGTACTAAGTGCAAAGTTGTGAAGGTCAAGTGTTTCAGCACTAACAGTTTACCTCAGGCCTTTACCTCAGGATTTACAGTTCAGTTGAAGTACTCTATTCCAATATGCCACTCTACTGGCAAGGACATATATGTGCTGCATGTTAAACCCCCACTCAGCTTGTTTTTTAAATTTATTGTCAACATCAACTAATGTTGAAAATACCAAACAAAAGCCCACTTCACATCTCCTATTAAAAGTCAAAAGCTTGGTGCTTCAGCGCAGACCTGAAGGCGACAGAGTAAATAGTGTACATGCATTTTATTTGTTTGTATTGAAGTGCAATTGACACCACACCTTTAGTCTTGTACCCACATGTGAAACACTGTTGGGTTGTTGTCAGATGGTGGAGTGGATCGTGCTTTTGCCTCACAAGGAAGAGCTCTGGTTTGAGTCCCATGACTTTACATGCCTTTCTGTATTGGATCAGTGGTTGACTGGAGTGTTTTGTATTGAAAGTCCAAATCATACTGTCGTCATGAAATCCACTTGGTTGTGCTCAGTGAATCACATTGCTATTCACCTATTCTGACATGTACATAACGCTGGATGGCTATATCATTTGAATGTCACTTAATTTTTCTGCCCTTTCTTTTTGAAATGTTAGTGTGTGATTGGAAAAACAAACTCACATCGCATGTCATCAAGCCTGATTAAAAAAAAAATAGGCACAAACCTCATTTTTGGAAATTGCTCTTCATTAATATGGTTTTTAGCCTGCACATGTTCAGGGACGATGGGTTTCTATGGTGATGCAGCCTTCAACAGTATCCCTCCTGTTGCTGTGATTATAGAAACATTTTCATCCTCATTGACGGGATTCAAACATTACAAAATTTAATATTAGACTGTATTTTAGTTTTTCTCTGGATACATATACCTTGAAATATAACAGCATCATGAATGTGTCATTTCAACCCTTAGGCCAGTCTAGGATTTCAAGCAGTATTTGTCCTATTTACGTCAACTTTCATGACAGAACAGTATTGACCTTGCATTTCTGTCTCGGTGTGATTGTGGATTTTCAGAACAAGTGTCGGCCCGGATTGTGCAGGAGGTGACGGCAGAGGCTGTGGCAGTGCTGAAGGGCGAACAGGAGACTCAAAGGCTGCCATCAGGTGAGATACACACACACCAACACACTTGTGTAGTAGCCATTGACGATATGATATCGCTTGTTTGTTGGGCCCATGAGGCTGGAGTTCATCTGAGCTGGGCGACAGTACGTGTACACCATGGTAACAAGACTGAAGGGTTTCAAACACCTACAGAGATCTTAGTGTCAGCATCTCAACAAACCTACCCATGTTTGTGCAGTGGGAGGGAAGCTGAACACCCACTGACTGTTATTCAACTGCTGCACACCTCATCTCCAGAGGTCCAGAGGTCTTTGAATAACGCACAGTTTTCTTTTTCATTTTCCTTTGTGTGGACAGCACATCGACAGAGTAAAAGATCAGTTCAGGTAAACACAGATACAAAGACAGGGCAACAGTAATCGGAGTGCAACAGTGTAAACCTTGACTCAAAACAAGCAACTTCACGCTGCTGAAATCAATAATCAGCCATTGCACTGTTACAATGGGGTATTCAGTGGAGCAGCACAGCAACATAGCACATCTCTGCTAACCTAAAAATGTGTAAGTAGGTAGAATACAATGTGGACTTGTCCTCATTCATTTCCAACTAAATGAGTATGGGTTTCTGACAGCAGGGTTTTGTCAATGTCGGCCTCACCCATGCTCGACTCTAAATGAACTATTCCTAAACAGAAGAGGAATATGTGATTTAAGTGAACAAATTCTGTCTTCCCTTCGTAGTTGAAGACACCACCAATTTGCCTCCCTCCCCTCCGCCCTCACCTGCTGCAGAGCACTTTGGTCCTGCGGAACGAGGTAGGAAGAATGAAAGTGTGTCTGACAAGTGTGTTTCTCTAATGTCTGGAAGCATGGTGTCTTTCTTTTCATCGACTGTCGCCTCAGGATTGTTGTGTTCACCAACACATTGGGGTGCTGGTGTTTGTCATCAGAGGGAATTATCCCCCTACCTTCTACGACTTCAGGAAAACAAACCCCCGTATTGCTACCTGTTCAACAGCTGTAACTTATGAGCGCCATTAAAGCAGGAACATCTTCTCTATTTTTTCTGTCATTCATCTCCTGAACTCCCGCTTCCTCGTCTCCATCTCATACAACGGATGCCATTAGTGTCTTCATTGTTGCGACCTGAAAAAAAGACGCAGTCAAATGCATGACCATTGCAGTATGTTTTACCAAGTGCACTCTTTTTACCATAATCGTTTTTCATTACCCTTTCTAACGCCATGCCGTCCTGTCTTTTCCCGACACACTAATATGACAGCCAATGTAGGTTAGCCGGCAACTTCTGGTTGTTCATCTCTTCAGTTGCATTATATCTCTGGTGTTGCATATGTGACCGCCACGATGTGAGGACATTGTCCACGGTCTCCTTTTTCATGTGTTTGACCATGGCCAAGTTTTCTAAATGTTGCATGGAGCTGATTCCAAAATTAAATAACAGATTTTTGAACTGAAAGAGGTGCCCAGGGTATTGTGAGTATAGTGACTTTAACTTATTCATGGGAAGCTAGCAATAAAAGTTTTTCAGTTTGAAGTGGGTTTTAAGACCAAAACATAATTTATTTACTCAGTCGGAACCATGATGCATTTTTTTTTTTTACAATGTGTATAGCTATTTATATATCATTGTATATTGTACATGAAAGTAGTAATGTTCAGTACCGTATAACCAGCTGGGATCAGGTTGTATATTTTTTGTCTTTGGATTGTGTTTGTAGTTGGGAAACCAGTAGTGGCTGCACAGTAAAGGCTCTGTGACTGCAGGAAATATTATTTTCAAAGCGATACAAGGAGAGGTGACATCATTGTGGTAGTTTGTTGTGGTGAATCAACTGATTTTTGACTGATCAGGAGGTGTGTGTTGGTTTTACAGGCTTTGTCATGTAGTTGCTGTCTATTACATACATCTAAAAGTGACAGAGTTTTTAGTGTGTACTGCATTATAACTGTTAGTTGTTTTACAATTGAGCCCATGTGTTTGATTTAAATTTGCTTGGTTTAGATCAGTATTATTTGTAAATGACACCAATAACTTCCTGAATTGATGCTGAATCCTCATAATGTGGGTGTCGGACAACGAATGACCCCCAAATCTTTCAAACTCTCGACTTGCTTATCACCGTCTACATGTCAGTGTCCTCTGTGTTTGTCTGCCTCGAGCCCAATGGAGCTTCAGTGTCTTTCTACATTCCCCTTTCTTGTGTCTCTTTCCATTTGTGTCGCCAATTACAAAAGAGTCTTATGTTGTTTCCTTCCTCTTGAACTTTATCTCCAAACTTTTTCACTTCAAAAAATGTCTGTCTTCAAAAAGAACATGTCAACAAATTGCAAATATACAGTACTTCTTGATGCCCATACAGTGGAAACTATATCGGAAAGGATTACTATTCATAAAGTAAAAAGTTAAGATTTTGACTTGGAGGAAATCCAAAGTCATCGAGTTATTCTTTCAGTTGTTAACATATTGGATCATATAATAACTAGATTTCATGACCAAGTATTACATTTCAAAGTCATTGATAGATGGACATTTTTTGGTGCAGTCTCCATTTTATTCTTCCCACTATTTGTTTTCTTTTCTTTTTTCCCTTTTCACTTTCATTCTCTCAGTCTGTGTGTCCAGATATCCCTGCAGTTCTTCTCCTTGTGTCTGTCTCGTTTGTAGATGTAGGGGATGAGGAGGAGGCGGGCCCTCTCCGCCGTTTCCAAAATTCTCGGGAGAGGTGCAAGTTCCTCGCCCCCTCCATCTCAGTTTCCGTGCCTGAGGACGACCCCTACCACTCCGACGAGGAGTACTATGAGCACCCATTGTTCAGCCCAGAGTGGACGCACTCGGGCTCTCGCCCCACAGGGCAGGCCGTGGCCTTTAGACAGATTGAAGGTGAACCACGCATGGTTCCTCTTTGCCATCCGACCCCCTTCCATCACCTCTCTCTTTCTTTCCTCTCCTTCTGTGATTTGACCTCCCCCCTCCATCCCTCCTTCCTTTCGTCCTTCCGTCTCCTCGTCCGTCAGTCCGTCTTTTCGTCTCCTCGTATGTCTGTGTCCGTGCGTCCTTGTGGTGAATGTTCACTCCACAACTGACTGTGTTTATTTAACGATCACATTTGTTTGGTTTTATTTGTTTCTATTCATTTGCCACTCCTCATGCCAATAACCTCAACATGCAGCAGTGATTTGGTTAAAACATGGTCAGTGGACAGTTTCATTAGTAAGATCACATAAAATGCAAGGTTCAGTACGTGAGACATGGCTTACCTTTTGGAAATGTCTCAGAGATTCTAAAATCTCTCTCTTTTATTTTTGATAATAATTCCCTTTGTATTTTATATCTACCTCCATAGCAACACTTAAACATTAATTGTGGTAGCAAGGAAAAGTTGCTGAAGTTCCAAAGGAATCAGTGAAGAATATGCAATAAAAACAGCATCATAGTTTTGATGTTTCTCCATTACAAACATAGGCTAATCCACCCATGTTGAATAATTGTAATAGCAAATTTGTATTGATTGTAGTTTTACCTAAAAGTCACAATGAGAGTGTGTGGTTCTGGTGGCCAATGAGCTCATGTTATTTTATTTGCAAGTGATAGTATTTTGCACAATCCTTCAGCTCAAATGTGATATTTTACTTGTGTGGTTACTATTGGCTGTAGCGGGGGTGGGGTTGTCCCTCTGATAATAATAGCTGTTTCTTAAACTTGCACTGTGGCCCTGACCTGCATCTATCGACCCAACATTTAAGAAAAATCTCAAGGACGTGATGTGTTTCACACTCAAATGCACGGCACAAAGGCCTTTGTAATGGAAATAATGTTGGGGGTTTTTCCGCAGGTATATGTCTTATTCCAGAACTTACTACAAACACTTTCAACGTCTTCGTTATATTAACATAATTCCCTTAATAGATCTGAGAAAAAAATGCTGCAGTTGATCGATTTATATCTACATATCTCTGACTACAGCTTCTTAACATATTTCTTTCTCTTTTTGTTTTCCCTTAAGTAGATTTTAGAGTGTTGAAATCAAATTCTCCTTACTGACAGTATTGGCTTATTTCAAATATAAAATCCAGAAATGATTGAAATTTAGTTTGCAGGTACAAACATTGCGTGTATTAAAAAAAGAGAAAGTACCTTTGTATTGTGCAGTACAGCAGCTCTTCAGTTCCATTTTTCAACAAGCGCAGGACTTAAGGGGAACGCAGAACTAAAGTGCTCCGACTGCGGCATGTCAGTCAGCCATGAAGTGTTTCATGTTCCTGTTTTTTCAAACAGTCTGTCACCAGCCATGGTAGGAGAGTCAATGCTACAGACTTGTGGGGTGCAGATAAAAGGGTGATTTGAAAATGGTCATGTGTCTTGATGATAGTTTTCAGTGTGACCTTTGGTCTGACTTCTCAATCATGCATCAAGTAATAGACAAAAGCATTGATTGTTAGAAATCTTAAAAAAAGAAATGCTTATATATGCCTTCAGCTGCATACGTACACTATATTAGACTTGCTAACATGCTGAGTAGACCAAGCACCTCCAGCCAAAAAAACCCCAAACAAAAGTCACTCACAGAAAGACACTCCAATCTGTGATATATGTGTGGTGTACGTGTGTGAACAGACAGATCACATTTGCAGCTTTTACTAAAGCTGAAAGTTTTCCATCATAAGTTGTGTTATTCACATAACCCAAGTCTGTGTTGCCTGTAGTCTTAATGTGTCCCCCCTTTCACCCTGTTTTTGAGAAGAAGAGACCATGGAGGCTCTTACAGCTGAATACGAGGAGGAGGAGGTGGAAGAGGAGGAGGAGAGTGCAGAGGCAGCAGAATCCGAAGCAGCTCTTGATGAGCAGCAGTGGAGTGGGGAAGAGCCCGAGCTGGACAGCCCCCAAGCTGAGCCCTTAGAGCAGGCAGAGGCCGTAGACGAGGCTCAGGATGTTGACATGGAGCCTGTCGAGGCAGATAGTGCTACTGCAGAAAGCTCTATGGACAGAGAGGAGGAGGAGGAGGAAGCAGAGGGTGAGGAGAACCCTGAGACAGGTGTGTCCTGCCCTCTGCTCTCCCTGCCTGCATGTCATTGCATTGTCCACCGTTTAAGGACACAAGATGTGTCTTGACGGAAGTGTATATTTAAGCCTTATGATTGAAGTGGAATGGCAAATAATCCTCCCTGCGCTCTGCTGTGGCTGCAAGGCAACACAGGCTTGTTGGTGAAAAGAGCCACTTTGTTTTAGTCTAAACTGGTTCGTTATATCTTTGCTTGTATTTTTTTTTTTTCACTTGCTGTGATTTTCGGGGCCGGTTGTGTCACATTGGTATGGTGAAGTGATGCTAAATGCTAAAAATGCTTTTTTTTAAAACCAGCTTTAAGCTTACAGGTTCCTCGTTGTGTATCCATATGGCTTGGTACTGGTATGCCAGTGTTGCACACCTCTTGTAACCATGAATCATCCTAACAATGTGATCATGATTCAGAGTACAGAGTTAGCAGAAGTTTCTGTGTTGGCTGTCTCATGTTCAGTGTGGCTTAGTTGTTAATTGAATCATATACACTAAATATTTTTGCTTTCTCTGCCAGAATTCTACTTATTTGTGTTTGTAGTTTGGTTTATTTTTATTACCATATGCTGATGAGACTATATAGCATTTCTCTGTCCTACACCGGAAATATTTCCCAGTTTCAAGCTTTTATTCTCTGGATGACATTAGAAATCATCAACAACGTAGATTTACACCCAAATAAACAATTTAACTTGATCAATTTACATAGGACATACCAAGGATGAGAGAAATGCTGTCTTTTTTTTTTTTTTTAAAGGTGCATGAATATTCCCTTCCGTCTGTTATTGCTTGTTTTTTCATAAATCAGTATCACAGTTGGCTCATGCCGGTCTCCGTCACACACCATCCCATCTCTTCATTCATCTGTGATTCGGTGGATGCCATACTGCTGCCGTACTTCTTCAGTGATGGCTGTGTCATTGTGCTGTAAGTTTCTAAGGAAAGCTTTGCCTGGTTCTGCGATAGCTTTCCCCGTCCCTGGCTTAAAATTTCCCTCATCCGGAGCATGCTCAAGTATTTTTGTTTTGTTTTGTGGTGATCCAAACAGCCAACTTACAGATATCCTTTCAGCTTTGAAGATGGAATCAGACAAGCAAGACAGTGGCTCCATTAGCCCAGACAGCATTGGATCGGAGAAACGTCCAGAGGAGTTTTACGAGCCCCAGATGCAAGGATTCTTTGCTGGTGAACGAGTCGTACCAGAGAGCCCTACTATGGATATGCCGTCCTTTGTGCCTCCAGAGGTTCAAAGTCAAGCCAAAGAATCTGCCAGATCGCTCACACTTCAGCCTACATATGGAGAGCCGATCACAGTATCAGAGAAACAGCCGTCAGTGGAGGTGGTGGAGCTGAGCAGTATGGGTGCTCCGTCTGATTTCTCTTCAATGGGAGCGAAAATAGAAGGAGGAGACACGGCAAGAGACAGATCTGGAATGTCTGCCTACTTTGAAACGTCAGCCATGGATACTGATAACAGTTCCCAGTGTAAGGGTGAGGGTTATTATGAACTGAGTCGAGCTAGTGAGAAGAGTACATTTGATTCCAAATTGCAGGAAATCAGCTACAACCCTAACCCACTAGCTGAAACTCAAAGTAAACCTGACATGAAAACAAGTGCAACAGAAGACACTAGCACATTCACAGTTCCTGACAGGAGTAATGAATGCAGGCTATCACCAGGTAAACTCGCTTTAGAACAGCGGAGTTATTCACTTAACATCACCATTGGAGCTTTGGATCAGAGTGGCCAGGGAAAACCAAAAAACTTCTCGCCACTGGCCACAGATATAATGTCATACACAAGTGGAAGTCTGGATGAGTCAGCAGACTACCTTCCAGTTTCTACACCCTCTGTGGATAAGCCTCCAGCATTTCCTCCTTTGATCCTGGAGACTGCAGCTTCCATCACCTCAGATTCTTCATCGCCTCCAAGAACCACTGAACCACCCGCAAAACCCAACGTCGAACCAGAAACTCCAGAATCACCCCAGCCCCCTAAGAACACTGACAAAAATGGTGCAGTAATGGCACAAGACCTGCCTGAGATGCTCGACCTTGCTGGTACCCGTTCAAGATTGGCATCAGAAAACACTGACCCAGAAATCACTCGGAGAAAGTCATTTCAAGCTGATGTTCCACTCTTTGGTGATGATCCTTTGGCCAGTCTAATTTCAGGGGAACAGAGTCCTGGGCCAAGAAAGAGTGACAGTCAGCTTGAAGAGATGGGCTATTGTGTGTTCAGTGAATATTCTGGACCCATGCCATCTCCTGCCGATGTGTTCAGCCCCACAAATGCTTCTGCTAAATGTTTCACTCCATCAGTCCTGGAGGAGAAAGTGGCAGAGCAGGCAAGGAAGTTGGCAGTCAGAGATACATCTATGGAAGACATGAGCCAACCTTCAGAAGATAAGGATGTAAGTAAAGAGAATGAACAGAAACAAGACCATCGTAAAGATTCTGTCAATGAAAAAAGCCAGAATGTCGCTGATGAACAGCCAGTTACATCTGTAAGCGAGACACCCCTCACTCAGGCAAGTGAGTCCTTTGTGACACCAACTGTGACTGTGACTCTCGAAGGTGGGAGGTCAGAGAGTGAGACCGAGCGACAAGCTAGTGGAGAGGGTTCAGCGTCCGAGACCGAGATTGCTGACTACGAGAGGCAGATTCGCAAACTGGAAATGGAGGGTCGGCCTCTAAGTATGGAGGAGGAGCGAGAGCTGCAGGAACTTCGGGAGAAGGTGAAGCTGGTACACCAGGAAGCCTATGAGGAGGTAGACGCTGAGGATGTGTACCAGCTTACTGGCGTTGCCAAGGATCGAATTGCCCGGCCTGTCAAAACCTCACCGGCTTCTTCTGTGGACAGTAACATCGACGATGACAAGCTTCTCTCCCCTGTGCTTTCACCCTCCAAACTAAAACAGAGAGAAATGTACGGCTCCCCCAAAAGGTCACCTTCGCCAGTGTTAGGAGTAAAAAAAGAGGATTTGGAAAGGAAAATGAGAGAAGAGCAAGAGAAGGCAGCCTCTGACAAGAAAACAAGAGAAGAGGAAGAGAGGCAAATTAAGGAAGAGGAAGAAAAAAAAGAAAAGGAGTTGAAGGTAAAAGAAGAGCAGGAAAAGAGGGAGAAAGAGGAGGCAGAGAGGGTCTTAAGGGAAGAAATAGAAAGGAAGGAGAAGGAAGAGAAAGAGCAAGAGATGAAAGAAAAGGAGGAGAAGGAGCTGAAACTAAAGGAAGAAAAAGAAAAGAAGGAAAAGGAAGAGAGGGAACTCAAGGAAAAGGAAGAAAAAGAAAAGAAAGAGAGAGAGGAGATGGAGCTGAAAGAAAAGGAGGACAAGGAAAAGAAAGAGAGAGAGGAGATGGAGCTGAAAGAAAAGGAGGAAAAGGAAAAGAAAGAGAGAGAGGAGATGGAGGTGAAAGAAAAGGAGGAAAAGGAAAAGAAAGAGAGAGAGGAGAGGGAGCTGAAAGAAAAGGAAGAGAAAGAGAAAAAGGAGAAAGAAGAGAAGGAGCTGAAAGAAAAGGAAGAGAAAGAAAAGAAAGAGAGAGAGGAGCTGGAGCTGAAAGAAAAGGAAAAGAAAGAGAAAGAGGAGAGGGAAAAGAAAGAAAAAGAAGATAGGGAAAGGATAGAGAAGGAAGAGAGAGAGAGGAAAGAAAAAGACGAGAGGGAAAAGCTGGAAGAAGAGGAAAGAGAAAGAAAAGAAAGAGAGAAGGAAAGAATAGAGCTCGAGTTAAGAGAGAAAGAAAAGCAAGAAATGCAACTGAAAGAAAAAGAAGAACTTGAAAAAGTGGCTCAGATGGACAAAAAGGTTGATGGTGAGCCTGAACGAGATGAAGCAGCGGCCACAAAGACTGCCGAGATGGACACTGAAAAGCCAGGAGAGGACGATGATGTTGATGAGGATGAAGATGAAGACGCGCGAAAGAGAGCAGAGGCACCAGAAACTCGCGCTGCCATTGAATCAGTGGTGACAGTGGAGGATGATTTTATCACTGTGGTCCAGACTATCGATGTGGCTGAAGAACCGGGACACAGCGTTCGCTTCTCTGCGCCGCCTCAGGATGAAGCTCTTTGTGTTCCTGCGCAGAAAGAGGAAGATGATGAAGAGGAGGAGTCAGTGGAGTTGGCCCAGGAAGCAGACATGGAGGCTGCCAGTCTGGAGGAGGTGGCAGATGTTCCTGAAACTCCTGGCTCCCCTGCAAGGGAGCCTCAGACTGTAGAAACAGAAGGACCCACAGAAAGCTACGACAGAGATGAAACCACAATGGATGACTCCATTCTGGACAGTTCCTGGGTTGACACTCAAGGTGAGATCTCTTACTTTTTCCCTTCATGAAGTTGTTTTTTTTTTTTTTAAATGTCTTCACTTTTAAATACAATAACTTGTCTTTCCTATTTTGAAGATGATGATAAGAGTATGGCAACGGAGCAGATTGAGCCATTGCCTAAAGTTTTTACTCCAGTGAAAAAGTCAGCTGAGGCACAGCAACGAAAGAACGAGAAACAAGAAAAGCCGGTTAAACCCAAGACCAAGAGTGGGCGAACTAAAGGACGGATCTCCACACCAGAACGCAAACCTGTCCGCAAAGAACCAGTCTACCTCCCAAGAGAGGAGGTCAAGAAGAAAAAAGGTTACAATGATTGTCTTATATTTATTCATTCATTTGGTCAATACTGAGCAGATTTACAGTCCCCGTGATTTATAAGTGGTATTCTCTACATCACTATATATTGATAAATTATGTCAGTGTTTTATGGTCTATTTTCTTTCTACATTGCTGAGCTGATGCTCCGACACTCTTTAGCATGTTTCAACAAGTTTGGCTGCAAATTGTTTCTGCTTTTTTCCCGTGACTCTTGTTTCCTTTGATAATTTAGCCGTCATAAAAAAGGCTGAGCATACCAAGAAAATGGACACTCAGACTCAATCCCCATCCAAGAGGAACGTGATGAAACCAGCTGCTCGGCAGACCCGTCCCACACAGCATCACTCCTGCCCCCGGAGGAGAGCCACAGGTGACGCATTGACTCAGTCTGTCATGCAACTGGTGCTTCCTGCAGGGGGGGTCGCCAGAACGACAGTTTCCACAACATCTTCTCTTCACCTTCATCTGACCTTTGGGTTTCATTTTAATTTTGATTCATTGCTCAAATGATCTTTGTTTCTTTTTTGTTGTGTGAGTGTCTTTGTATTTGAGCACAATAAAAACTGTCATAAATCCTTCATTTCATAAATGGCTTTTCCTTTCTTTGTTTTGTTTTTTTTCACATTTTCTCTCTGTTTCCATCACCGAGATAAAACTCCCGAGCACTCATTTATTGACATCCTCACACAAACTGCAAGGTGAAAGACTACGTGCTGTCTCCTCCTGTGTTTTTCATGTGACAGGATTTATGGTTTTGTTAATTTTAATACTAAAAAATTATAAATCTGTGTGGCCTTTCTGACCTTGTCATATATTACACATCCCCACTGTTTTTTCCCCCCCTACCTTTGGTCGCCTAGCGACTAGTAATCTATGGTTTGGTCTATGGACGTGATACTATAAAGCCTGTAATGTTGCTCTGTACCAGATGCAGTTTGCACTTTGTTTTCCCTTGACGGCTTCAATTCTGTGTCACTGATGATGAAAGCTCAGTGCACTGCTGCATTGCCCCAATTAGATTATTTTCCAGGGTTGCCTTACATAAATACAAAATCTCTCGTTTGCTGTGATAACTTGCCAAATCTTTGCAGAGGAGAGCTCCCTGGGGGGCGGCAGCCCACTCTCCTACAGAACATTTGATTTGTCATATAGCTTAACATACCAGATTTAGGACCATCAGTTGGACCTCTAAAACTTCATATAATGAAAGCCACGGATCTTCCCAAGAGTGACATTTGATTACAACCCTCTAAAGTAGGACATTGCGAAGGACATTCTAGAGGCTCTCACTTCTTCTCTTTTAATGTCTGAAGGTCACCTCATTTTCTGGCAGAGGATTTTGACTTTTCTGTTAATCTTTCTCTGTCTGTGTCCCTCAGAGTCCCTGCCAGACGGTCGTCAGCCACTCAGTGTTGCCAGACAGTCTCGCGACAGAGCATCAGTGAGTACATTCACGCAACCACACAACGGCATGACCAAAAACAATCAAAAGCAGGAGTGGTATATATCCTGAATTGCCAATTAGAGGGATGGGATGAATACATAAATATCATTCAGGCCAAAATGACACTGAAGATTGATGCTCCAGCTTCATCCCTCTCCTCCTTTCTCTTTTTCTTGTGGTTATTTGTGTAGGGACGAGAGTGCAGCTTCTGTCAATATACTCTAGCGTTTATAAGCCGAGATAGTTTGCAATGCACCTGTTTTGAGTTGGGCCTTAAGGTGCCAAAGACTTGGCAACAAATCAACTTCACATGTCGAGGTCTGTTTCATTTTTACTTCAAGCTATCTATATAGACCTACTAATACATACACATTTCCCTTACTTATTTAGGATAAACACAATAAACACCTAATTACCTCAAATTTAAAAATACCTAAATTACTCAATTTAAAGCAGATCTTATATATAATATATAATGCCATGTGACACACCATGAGTCATTCAACTATTCAGAATAACACATTACATTACTGTTTAAGCTGTTCCTCTCTCCCACTGTCTATCCCATTGTTAATCCCTGCATGGAAATCACTGCACTGCATTTCTGAAATAATTTCACTCTTGGTTTCAGTTTGTATGTTTTGAAGGATGGAAATATTAATGTTGGTTTTATTTATCTTTTTTGTAAAATGCTTCCTATTGTTTGCATCCCTAATGGGTTTTTTGCACAAGTAGTCAAGACAGATCCATTTAGAGTGTTTTACTGTGTGGGCGTTGAATCACCCAGTGACATTTCTCCAGCGGCTGTGGTCGTGACTCCATTTTACTCCTCCACTGTGGTAATGACAATTATTGTGTCTAAAATAACACTGTTTCTGCATTTCTTGAATGTCATGTCATTACGGGATACTCAAAGTGTCCTCTTATATGTCTGCAATTATGTTCTGCCATGTAACTCATTACCGTTGCATGTGCACAATGCATAATATTCATAATCATTTTGAATTTCCTGCAGACTGAATGTGCATTTCTCGCTTTTATGGATGATGCTATTTCATGTACTTTTGTCTGCTCCCCAATGAGATAGCTTGAGATGCTTTTGGCCCATAATCCATGTTGCTGTAATTTTCACTATTGTTTTAGTCATCTTGTGATTTTTATTTTAACTGCTATTCTCTCACATATTTGTCCTCATCATTGTAGTACATCAGTTGGTATTTACAAAGATCCCCACATCCAGAGCAGCTATTTCATTAAATGAGGCTTGTCCATCAAGAGAGAAGCATCAAGGCATAGCAGAATTGCCGAGATATTTATCTATATTGTCTAAATAATTGGATGGCAGAACTATTTTGATAGTAATTAAACCATGTATGTTTTTTTGGTTTTTAATTGAGTTTTCTCACAGTTTGCACCAATATGTGTTCTTTTTGTGTTTATTCAAAATGACAACAGAAGCCAGCATCCACGTCACAGGCCTGAGGATCTGTTGCTCTTTTGTATGTCTCCCAACAGGATGGTGGGTCCAGGAGCCCAGTCAAGAGGTCCTCGGTGCCGCGGCACGCCTCCATGTTCAGTCGCCGTGTGTACCATGACCACGATGAGAGCTCCACCTCCATCACCAGCTCCGGTTCCACGGCTCCTCGTAGACCCACGTGTAAGCTACAACGCCTCGAATGACGTAACTTGTGCAATGAGTGTTTCTAATATCGCACGGTCAAATTGAATCAGGTCAACTGGACTTGGTCTTAATGTGTCTTGGAAAATATTTCATCCCTTTTCCAAGTGGCTTCATCAGTTCATGCTGTTGCCTCAACTAGCCTGGTTAGTCTGTGTTGTTGATATTAAACAACTCCATCGTATGCTTATGATATGGCTAAAATATTAGAAACACCTGCTAATAGGATGTAGTGCAGTTCAGCATGACTGCAAACAACAGAAATGATCAGGGATGCTATACTGGCTCATACATGTGCATAGTCAAGTGCCCTATGAGTTTGAAGGCAATTTATTTTCAATTATAACCAAAAATAAAAAATTTTCATCAGGTAATGAAAATGGATGTTGGATGGTATTTTGCTTTCCTTCCACAATACAGTGTCATGCGTTTGAGGTTTTTGGCCAATGGTTGATTCAGAGGAGTTGTGGGCTAACAGTGGTGGACTGGCTCACACCTTCGTAGTAAGAATGTGGCCAGTTAGAATCTCGAGTGGGCTTACCTTTCTTGGTATTTGTATGTTCCCCCTGTGCATGCATTTGAGGTTGTTTGGTGACTCTAAATTGCCCTTAAGAGTGAATGTGAGTGTTTGTTGTTGGCTGCATCTCTGTGTTTGACCTGTGATGGACTCACAACATGCGCAGAGTGTATCCTGCCTTCGTCCCTATTGAGCTGGGATTCGCTCCAGTTCACTGTATAATTTAACAATTTCTCTAAAATCTCCTTTGTGCTTCTTCCTCCCAGCTGCTTTATCTTATACCTTTTCTCTTTTCCCTTCAGCATTTCGCGCTGAGATGAGGGCAGAGCACAGGACAGGGCGAACCCCGAGTATGACAGGTAATAAGGACTTTTAACAACAGTGCCAATTTGGTATAGATCAGATAGATTAGTGTATGGATTAGTAGTGTGTCTCCTGGAAAATTGGTGTTCTAAGGGATGTTTGTAGCTTTTATAGGAAATTTTGAAGAATGAATCTGGTATGCTGCAGCTGAACCATTATTACCAAATGTTGTTATCGTAGCTGATGGTCCAGCTTCAGTCCATGTATATTTCCCATCAGCTACCGAATCAGTGCGATCCCGGTCAGCTCGCAGTGGCCACTCCACCCCACGCACCCCCGGCTCCACAGCGATCACCCCGGGTACCCCTCCCAGCTACTCCTCATCTTCAAGGACCCCCGGGACCCCACGTTCTCTCAGTCTGATCTCCCAGGAGCGGAAGGTGGCCGTGGTCCGCACCCCACCGAAGTCACCTGCGACCACACCGAAGCAGCTCCGCATCATCAACCAGCCACTGCCCGACTTCAAAAAAATCAAGTCCAAGATCGGCTCCACGGAGAATATCAAATATCAGCCTAAAGGAGGACAGGTGACAGTCTTCTCCATACCTTCACTCAAAACTTTAAGCTGCTGTCTTCTATCTGCTTGCTTATGCTTCTCACTGTGTGTCTCTAGTTTTAGTGCTTTTAATTTGTTCCTTTTTTCCCCAGGTGTCTCCGTTATGCCAAACTCAGAGATAGTCATAGAAATGTTTTTGTTAGTGCAGGTATTGTAAAAAAAAAATAAACAAAAAGCTATCACAATCCCTCTAAGTTTGAGAATATTTAGATCTGAATCGAACAACATTTTTTTAATACCTCCAACAGGTGTTTTCCAGATTCTGTCTTTGGGTTACAAAGATAAAGTGACTATCGGTGTCCACAATTTTAAACTAAACTATACCGTCTGAATTTTAATGTAAAGTGTGTTTGTATCTAACATCTGTCTGTTTCTTCTGCCTTGATATGCTTATATCTCTGAGTTCCTTTTCCAAACTATCTCCACAGTAGCCCTTGATTTAGTATTTTAGCGACCTCTGCTTGTCATTACCCCTCTAATCTTTCATCTCACCCAACAGCTCCACCATTAATCTCTATGCATTAACCATGCATAAAAATATGATTTGTTCAAATATTACAAAAGCTTTAGTGATATATCGAACTTTATTTGAACAACAGTGTAGTCCATTCACTAGTGCTTCTTCATTTTATTGATCTATGACAATGGTGTGTGTCTACACATAGTGCTTAATAACATGAAGTGATAGAAAAAGTTTTAAGTGAAATTATATTATTTAATTCACTATTATTTTGATCATGGTGAAGTAAATTACTGATAGACATTGAACATTGAAAACAACCTGACCAAGAAGTGAACCTTATGAATTCTACCTCATGGCTCAGTGTAATCAGCATGCAGCTTTTATATGGTGTGTGTGTGTGTGTGTGTGTGTGTGTGTGTGTGTGTGTGTGTGTGTGTGTGTGTGTGTGTGTGTGTGTGTGTGTGTGCGTGCGTGCGTGCGTGCGTGCGTGCGTGCGTGCGTGCGTGCGTGCGCGCGCGCGCGCGCGCGCGTGCGTGCAGTGTATGCTACTATACATGATGCAAAGTGTTCCTTGGGGCAGTTTTAACTGAGGTTTGTGGATTGGGTCAATTTTCATTTGCAAAGACAGTGGTTTGATCCCGGGCTCTCTCCGTCTATGGGTGATGGTGTCCTTGGACATGAGTATGAACTCCAAGGTTTCCTCTGATGGAGGGCAAGTACAATGCCTGGCCATTGTAGCACTAAATGAATGGATAAAAAAAGTTACTGAATAGATGTGATTGGTGATGCCACACTGTAATGCCGCCAAGGTGAAAAATCATCATCGCCTGATCACCATTTCGATGATTATCAGTGTTCACATGAAGCCTACAAATATATTCATGTTTTTTCTTTATTTTTACTGTGTCAAGATTTAGCTATGCACAAAAAGTAAGGAAATGTGTATTTTGTTAATAATTATTTGGTCGTAACAATGGCAATATTTTGTTTATCATTGTATATTTCTCATATTGGTGAGAGACATGCATTTGTGGGATGAGCAGCAGCCCTGAGATTGTGGGTTGTGCCCATGAAATAAGAAATATTGCTTCAAACAAATTTCCTTTCTTTTTGTGCATAGTTACTAATCTTCTGTAGATCCGTTCTAAAGACTTTGGAAATAAATACTGAGAAACAGATTCTAAAACTATATTTAATTTTACATTTCACACATTACCTTGTTTTTTGATCCGCTCATAAATTCCATGAACTCACATATTTTCTTTATTTAAATCACTGTGTAAATTACATTTTGCAGCCAGAGTTAAAATAATCAGAAAAAAAGTTGACTTTGACAGATCATTGAGTGTAAGATCTCTCTGTAGTTTTCTTTGAGTTTTTCCTTTCCGACTTTGTGAACTGAGAACAACATAGCCGCCAACATAAATCTGCATTTCAAATCCGGTTTTCTGTTGCCGCACAGAGTCCGCATTAGGGGAGTTCCTGGGAGTGGAAGGCCTAGTGTTTGACAAATATCTTGTTTCAGCGCGAGTCTGAAATGCACAGGCAGCATTACAAAAGGAAGCCAAGTGATGCAAACAGCAGTGTGTCTGTAGCCATCAGCTCTTACAAGCCTCCGCTGATGACCTGATTAGGAATCTAAGGATTTGGCTGGCATCTTTTTGACCTGCAGGGTCTTAGAGTTGCTCTGTGCAGTCAACTGCAAAATGGAGAGGGATCATGTTCCAAACACGGGCCTGTCATCTGTGGGAGAAACAAGCTGACTGGAGTTTTTTTTAGTTTGTTGGAATATGTATTTGAAGTTGCGACGTGTCCATTTTCTTTTTTCTTTTTTTTAAAAATCTCTGCTGGCTAGTTTCAGTCAAGATCATGCAGACCCTTCATGGAAATGACAAACCACAGTGCAACCACAGTATAACATCACAACTATGTGCATCTTGTGTTTGTAATATACCAAAGATGCAATCTGATCTTCTCCTCTTCTCCCTATTTTCCTCGAAAAAGAAAAGCTCTCTGCTGAATGTTATTGACTTGCAGCCAAAATATAATATATACAATAAAATGCTTTCCACCTGAATTTCAGTGATTTACAAATTTAGTGTAGCGACGCAAGAAGTAAAAGTAAAATTTTAGTCCGCTTCAGATGAGGTTGGATGCCTGTTTCGGTTGCTTTTTTCCAAATGTTATGTTTAAGTTACCTTTCGATGGTTTTCATGGTTTACTTAAATGATTAACCTGTAATGGTAGCATCAACATACAAAGAAAAGGTATTACATACTACATGTGTCAGTGTTTCTTTAGTTTTTTAGTGTTCCATGTATCTGTTTAATCCTTTCAACAGCGTCACTGGGACTTTATGTGTCTGCTTCTGTTTGTGTGTGAATTTGCCCTACCTCTGTGGCACTTCTCTCAGACACAAACTGGTGGTGGCAGCTCTCGTCTGAACTCTGGGGCGACTGTCTGTCTGAGTAGGCCGGTTGCCCTTGTTCCTCAACTTCTGTTTGCTGCCGGCCATGGTGTTAGAACTTGATCCGCCTCTTAAAGCAACCGCTTTATGCTATCGCATGTAGACCAATAACCCATACCAATGTAGCCACAGGCCTGTCTGTGGCGATGACCGGGTCAGAGCATCTCCAAATCTGCAGTGGGCAGTGTCTGTACCCGGTGACAGGGTCATGTTCAGTTCAGGTTCATTGAAGCATGAGGGGATTCTGCCCAGTGTGGAGTGATTCAGCAGATGAGCTACTGCAACTCAATCTGCATCAAGTCTCATTCTGAGAGACAGAAGTCAGAATACATGGTGAGGGTTTGTTTGTTGCATATTGGATGTCAAACGAGGTCAAGTGGTATCAGGCAGGTTTTCATAATTCTTCATAAATCTATTCTGGCTGAATCAATTATATATTTTTGTATCCTCATTAATTAAGAATGCAATATGTTTGACACATTTTGACAAATCCATGCACATTTATTGCAGATGATTTTCCTTACTGTCACAGTCATAAATTACTTCACCACACAACAGAAAGTAGAGCTGTTGGGCCCCACAGTCATACTGCACATGTTTTTTTTATCCCATGAATCCCCTGAGCATACTAGGCATATTACAATCTTCCCACAATGATTATACCTAAAATACAAGTGGTAGTATTCACACAGCTGCAGCAAACTCACCTCCCGACCTCTCCTAGTTCCTTGCAAGCCCAACAGCCCCATCGTGGCTCTATAAGCAGCTCCTGTAGAAAGCCTGTCCTCGCTCACAGCCAACCTTCACCCAGCGACTGACCTGCAAACTGACTGTCCTTATAGAAACACAAGGACCATTATAAGGCAGCAGAAGCCAAACGTAAACCCTCTTTTATCTGGAAGTCAGTGCTGCGCTGCATCTCCATTGCCTTGTGTCTGTCAGCACCAAACAGCGTGACCTGGAACCAAGACCTGCTGGTACATCTTCTGTCAAACTCTATTGATCCGTGTGTTATTTTGTAAGAAGCGAGAAGAGAAAATGAAACATTCTAGTCAGTATATGCATACATGTAAAAGAAAAGAAAAGAAAGGTCGGTGTGATTCATTCCATTTAAATATAAATCAAGTAAGAAAGAAAGTACATTTTGGAATTCATAATTGAAAAAAAACAAGGATGGGGGGGGGGTCACTGATGCCTTTATTATGTTTAATTGTTGTAATTACTGTTTTGGTATGTTTGTACTGTTAAGTTGATGAGCCCTTGATGAATTTCTAATTTGTTTCAACAATTCATATTAGCCTAATTATTTTAATGCCACACTGGCATTGTTTTTTACTCCATTATATTACAGAACTGTATATGACGTTTATGTTTTTTTTTAAATAAACCGTACCCTGATAAAGATAAGGTATTTACAGATAACATCTTGTTCCTATTTTATTATCCAGAAAATATAGAAAAGGTCATTCACATATTCAGGATTTGCAGGTTATGGTCAGCACATTCAAGAGATTCAAGCTATCTCTGTATTTTTCCATAGATTCTTTTTTTAAACAAGAAGCTGGACTTCAGTCACTTTCTGTCAAAACGCAGCTCCAAGGATAATCTGAAGAACGCTCGCTGTGGAGCCAATGTATGTACCGATCAACCTTCATCCTGCTGGATTGTGGAGGCCGTATTTTACTTTAGTTCGAGCGTAGGCACGTTTCTTCCTGTGTTGTTTTAAGCTTGATAGATAGTGACATAAAAGAACCACAGTCCTGATTCCAAAAAGGTAAGGATGATGTGTAAAGGCAAATAGGTCTTATGAAGTCATATTTTCTCCACAGCAGAACAAAGTGAACAAAATAACTGATGTAATTCAAATCCAGCAACACGCATCAAAATGGTTGAGACAGAATAGTTTAGCTTTAGATGGTGTTCTTTTTAAGACACATTTTCAACTTGTATTTGTGTATTGCTCGATTCACTATATTCGCAGACAATGGTTTGTGGAAGTGTGATTGAGCCTTTCCAGTTTTTTACTGCAGTAAAACCAGACAAAGAAGAACATAGACATTCAAACAAGATTAGTTTAATGTTTCTCAATATTCTTCAGAAAAATCTCATTAGTAGTTTGTCACAGATTGGTGAATCTCTGTCATTCTTTATTTCAAAGAAACTTTAAAAGTGCAGACCTGTTGGTTTTCTAACTTATTGATTGAAAAATGAACCTCTATGTTTATCAAAATAAGTTAATGTTTTACAGCAATTAGTAAAATATCATACACTTAATATCTGATATGTTCTATTGTGGTGCAAATATGGGTTCATAGGTTTTATATATCATGGCACAATGTTTTTAACCACAATTTACACATTGTCCAAACCTTATAGGAGTAAGGATTGTAGCTTTGAAGATTCCTAGTCTTGTGTTTTTCCCATGTTTATCACAGCAATTGTAATCCTACGTCTGCTTTCATTGTTGGTTTGAGAATTACAAAAGTCCCTGTTGAAGCTTGTAAACATGATATACTGGAGGAAAAGCTGTGAACGGCTAATAGCAGCTGCTGCTCTGTGACTTTCTGATGTTCCTGGACTTCCTGCTGGTAGTTTAGTGCCATAAACCCCCAAATAACATCTGCTGTATATAAAGAAAGGGATTTAATGTTTAGTGACACTGATCCAGCCATATGTTGCTAAACGGCTGCTGTGTGAACTGTACTTAAGAAAATGATTTGAGGTCCTACCTGGGCCATCTGAAAATTGCAGCTGGACTTTGGGTCTTAAGGATCTTTCTTCCACAACATTTCATATTATTAATTTATTCCCAGCGCGTTTCTCTATTTGATCCTGCACCTTTGGCAAAGTTGTGGGTCAAGATCATATTGAGATATATCATTGGTATGAATATGATTTGTCTCTCATTCCCATTTTCATTCATGCTGTTTGTTCCAGACTTGACTTTCTTGCCTTGACGCTCTCAAAATTTAGATTTATGCTTTGTTGTGTCAAACCAGTATATGGCCTGTATATATTCTTTACTAGCCATTAGCATGTTTATATTGTTGCAGCATTCTTGGAACAATATTTGCGGTTTTGTGTTTCCCCATAGTGACGCTGATGGCTTTAATACTGAAGCATTGTTGTGGTCAAATCAAAGAAAGAAAAGCAGCTCAGGGCTCTCTTATCCTATCCTCTCTTTTCCCCATACACAAAATGTGAATGTACTGTGTGATTTTTCTATCTGATGTAGTCCCCATCGCTTTGACTGTGCTGCGAGGTAAAATGTATTTATTCCTATTGTTTATGGACTGTATGAACTCTGCTGTGTCTGCATCTCACCCCTGCTCTCTCTCCCTGCAGCTACAGAGAATCATTCACCATTGCAGCACTCGCATATATTATTATCCTCGCATCATAAAAAAAAAATGCTCCCAAGTCTGAATTGCCTTTAATTTGCATTTGCTTGCATTCTAAGACAGTGGAAATATGGACATTAAAGATAATTTGACAGCTGCATTTTGTTTTCAAACTGTGCAAAGTCACGCTTTCTTTTACTGAAGTCCTGCGTAGGCACAAAATAATTGCAGCATGGTCCTAAAACTGGATGTTACTCTTCACCAAAGCATTTTAGAACCTGCAAATCTTCATTAGAATGACAGCCACACTAACCGGCTTTGACCTCAGTCAGACAGCTTGAACACGTTTTTTTGGACTTCAGTGTTATTTGATGTTATGTTCCTGAAGGTAGGAGAGCAATCCTCTTAGAAATCATCAGAAGCCATGGTTTCTGGTACAGAAAGCAGGCCAGCACACCACCAAAGCTCCTGAAGGGAGATGGATCTGTCTTACCTGTGAGCTTAGACAGACTGCATGTCACTTGTGCAGAGCCACCAGGTCATTAGTGCCCACATGCCACTCTCAAATACGCTCAGATGTCTCGGACCGAAAATTACACAGTGGGAGGATACAAGCTGTTTAAGAGACTTGCCAGAAATCCTTGTCCCACCTCATTG
This sequence comes from Blennius ocellaris, assembly GCF_963422515.1. Classification (NCBI taxonomy): domain Eukaryota; kingdom Metazoa; phylum Chordata; class Actinopteri; order Blenniiformes; family Blenniidae; genus Blennius; species Blennius ocellaris. The sequence continues at coordinate 13,335,897 of NC_137655.1, read as the reverse complement.
CTCACCTCCACCCCTGCAGGTGTTCATCCCCAGTGTTAAGCTGGACTATAGCCATGTTCAGGCTAGGTGTGGGTCCTTGGACAGGCGGGGATACTCAGCAGGAGGTGGAAACGTGAGTCTTGTGCTGCAAACCCATCGTCTCAGTGTTATATATGTGTTGTGTTGTGTGGTCAGTGCAGTCTTTACCTTTTTCACCATGCTTTACAAGTTTACTGTTTTATCACTAACATATTTCTTTACCGAAATGCTTTTACGTCACTCCCATAGTTTGTATCTTGTGAGAAGTTTTGTCACCAATCGAATGTCCTCTCCCCCTGGAACCTGAAAACACGGTTGCAACATGAAATGCAGACAATTTGTACATGCTTGTACAGTTCCATTTAGTATAAAATGCTGCTTTTAAGCGTCTTTGGAAAGATAGTGATTCATGGTGTGGAGCAGCAGGAGAAGGGGTATATAATGGGAAGTGTCAGTGGCAATCCACCAGTGCACTGTAATTTTTGTATCAAGATTGAGCAGCTATATTTTGCACTATGTATTGCTTGCCAGCTTAAAGCGGGCCAAACGTACATTACAATATGTACTGTGAATGGTTTCAGCCCACTCCTAAAGGATTAAAATATGTTTGTGTGTGTGTGTGTGTGTGTGTGTTTAATTTTCTTCATTAAGTTTGGACACACCTTTCATTCGTGTCTATATTTTCTTGACGATCTACAATGTAGATTCTCACCGAAGGTATCAGAACTATGAATGAACACATACGTAGTAAACCAAAAACTGTGAAATAACATGTTTTATATTTTAGATTCCAGTAAGTAATCACCTTTTGGTTTGATTATTATTTTGCACACTGTTGGTATTCTCTCGTTTTGACGCCTTCAGTGAGAATCTGCACTGTGAATAATCAAGAGAAGAAAAAAAACAGTGAACGAGAATTTGTGACCAAACATTTGACTTGCACAGAATGTGTATATTGCAGCCAACAAGAATAAGTTTAATGCATAAGAAAAGAAAAATCAATAATCCAAATCAAGACCTTGGCAGCATCTTTTACCGACAACAGGTAGCACACTGCATGAAGCACTTGATTAAGTCTGATTACAGTAATCTCTCTGTGTGTGTGTGTGTGTGTGTGTGTGTGTGTGTGTGTGTGTGTGTGTGTGTGTGTGTGTGTGTGTGTGTGTGTGCGTGTGCGTGTGCGTGTGCGTGTGCGTGTGCGTGTTCGTTCCATCTGCAGACTCTGATTTGAGTAATACATACTATCATTGCACTGTTGCACAAACCCAATAGCAATGAGACAATTAAAACTTGTCTCCTGTCTTCATACAGCGTCCCTCACATTTGTGGCTTCTCCACAAACCTCTTCTGATTTCTGTCTCATCACACTGAGTTGCCCGGGCAACAGCTGCCTGTATCATTACATCTTCTCTCAAAGATGCATTCCATGCACATTTATGCATGCACAAGCTCAAGGAAAGCTTGTTCCTCAGGAATGATGCCCTCAAAGTCCTTTTTTCTTTGTGCAGTGCTTGAACCTCTGAGGCCATTAAGTGCTTTAGAAACAAACATGGTCTCATGTTTAGGTTTGTTTAGGTCACACACAGCGGCAAGAGTGTGACAGTAGTGCCGTCTTGATTGTGTGAACGCATGGACCAAGGAAACGTTTCACCTTGTTCTGTTTGTCAAATTAAAAAAATTAGCTTTTTGATAATTGGCCTAAACTGAGAGGTCATCGTTTCAAGGCCAGTTGTAACGACATCCTCAAAGTGCATGTATCAGAGTGTCTTTATTGAAAATATAATTTTAAAATGAAATATAAAGCTGAGTAATCTCATATTGAACATAATTACATGGATTTTCAATAGAAAAACACAAAAGAACTGTAAGTAACTTATTATAACCATGTTTCAATCTAATCCTAGCATGTTTACTCACAGGAACTACAAACGGTTCGTTGTTGGAGTCACATTGTGCAGCAGTTCAGATTTATCACATACCCGAGTCTCAACTACAAGACAAATGTCTTCAGTCAATCTGCAGCCAGTGACAAATAGCACACATGAGTACAGGCCGCTCCAAATCACAGCTGCACTACTGACAGTTCTGGCTGCTTATTATAGCAAGTACGTGACAATATCAAGAGTGCTGGTCAATGGAAAGTTTCTCAAGGGGGGGGGTAAAGGTCACAACGACAGCTTCAGTTACAGATTTTGTAGATGTAAATATGTTGCATTGTTTGCTTCCACACAGCACTTTGGCAAACATTGCCAAAGGCTATTAAAACAATTTTCAAAATCTATTTTGGTTGAAGTGTGGGCGATGAAATATATTTCTCATCTCTGCCCTACAGTCAATTTTTTTCAATTGATTTCATACGGTTGATAAATTGGAAGATTACACCGGCTCTCATCAAGACCTGAGATAACTGATCTCATTGCCTTTGATTGCTACAAGCTTTTGCACACACATTGATGAGGCTGACGAAAAGATATCTCGCTCTTATAATATGCTTAATTCACACCCTCATCCGTGGTTCACAAATCAAGGTCCCTAGTGAGAAGTTTATACTGAAGATACATTTGAAATTTAGTTTAAAATGACCAAAAAAATGCATTTTGTTTTCCATTTATCACTTTATAGGCATTTTTGTGTCTCTTTTCAATCAAAACTGAAGTTCTATATAATACTACATCACTAATGGATTAGATCTGGTGACCTCTTATTAGAAGTGCCAAGGTGTGAAATGAAGGCAGCTGGAACCAATTGGAATATTCTGTGATTTCCGCCTGCAGTAGATTTGATGTTACACATACAGTTGCAGCAGATGGACAGAGCTTTTCCCCTCACTGTAATCATGTGATACCAAAACTAAAGGTTTATTGTTTTTTGGTAAATTATGCAAAAAGTAAAAACCACGAATATCTTGTTTTGTCTTTAAATGTATCTACTCAAAACAATATGTTGATTTTATGGTAATGTAACACACACATGGCCTTTGCCCTTGTTACTAGAGTTGTGCATGTGTCCACGATTTCACCATCACATGATTAAAGGTGCAAACTGTAATCAAGTGCTCTTTGCTCTTGCTGTTTTTTTTGTTTGTTATTCATCATCATCCACCTGTACTTTTCTGTCACTCTTTCTACACCACTGGTGAGAAAGGGTATATCGATAAATCTGTGACTTGGCAAAGTGATTGCCAGTCACAGGTGTGTGTCAGACATTCATTGCAGGAGGTAGTGTGTGTTGTCTTCGTTCACTGTGCTGTGTCGAAAGCTTTATAGCTTCGTGCTGTTTGCTGTCTCATCGGTGCACTCTTTGCATATTTCTCTGTGGTTTCCACTGCACACCTCCTGGATGTGTCACATAGCTGTATCTCACTGTCTCCCCTTTGCTCTGTTGCTGATTTCAGCTTATTTTAATGTCTTACATTTGTCAATCTAACAAGCTTCTCAGAGTGTGCCAAATGATATTAGAACAATAGCGTAGGAGAGTTTGTATGCAGTCTCGGTTTGATTGATATTTATAGACTCCAGCAGTTCTGTGCATTATAGAACATAGAGGTTGTTATTTCATGATCACTGGTGATTTCCTCCTGTTTCCCCAATAAATACATGCGATTGAATGTCACTGTGCTGTAAAGTTGGAAACTTCACTCTGGTTTAATAAAAAAAAAATCATTCTGTTGAAACAGCAGCTACCATCTCATGTCTGGTGCTAATCAGATATGCTTCTGTGGAAATAAAAGTGGAAGACAATTTGGACTGCTATATGTGCACTGTGTGAGGTCAGCTGTTGTTAATGACCGTCGATTGAACTGTTGTGAGCTTTTTTTCTGGGGTTTTTTTTTTTTAATTCCTGACTTTTCTTTTCTTTTTTTTAGGTGCAAATACAAAACAAGAAGATCGACTTGAGCCACGTGACCTCCAAGTGTGGCTCTCTGGACAACATCCATTATCGTCCAGGTACAGAGCTCCTGGGCACATTTCCACTGTTTTACATCGTTTATAATCAGAGCGTCACTGGTGCAATTTGCCCTTTTATTTTCTCAATGTTCGGATATACTTGGGTGGCTTCATTTTATACATTGCTAAGCTCTTAAAAGCCTATAGATGTGAATGCATGTGAGACTATTAAAACTCGCTGCACCACGTGCTCTTGTTGGTTGTTGTGAGTTGCAGAAAATCAACAAGGAGCTCAACAGGACAGCCAGCTAGGAGTAGGAACATAGTAGAGCAACAATCATATCTGTTTTTAAGAATTCAAAATAAAATCCATGCAAAAACATTTGTTATCAAATGCAAATTTTATTAAGTACAAAAGTTTATATTTTTTTTATCTGCAGAGCAGTTTTTGTTTCGCCAATGCCAATAGATGGGATGCCTTCACTCTAAACCATGGTTGGTATCAGTACCGGGTGTAGCTGGGGTTGGGAAGTACCACGAGTTATTAATTGAACAGTTCTTTATTTGTATATGTATGGCACTGAGTGTACAATCTCAATTATGATGCAGTTAGTTTTTTTGAATAGCCTGAAGAAACACGTCAATCAGATACAATCCTGCCCTGGTCTGCATCATGCAAGCTGACAAAGCAGCACAAGTAGAAAGGGAGCAGCAGTAAACTGATTTTGGACTGGCAGCTCGATGGATCTGTTCACAGGCAGGCGAATGTAGGAGGTGTTTTTGTTTTTTGGCAGACTCACTACATTTTGTGTCTGTCCTTAAGCGTGCGAGTTTAAGTGTCAAAGCAAATGGTAATGAATTGGCTTGGATCAAGCTTAGTCAGGGTTGCACATTTGTTTGTGTTTTGTTTCTTTGGTTTTTTTCAAGTGGCTGAAATGCAATGCAGTAAAGTGTGTTCACAGCTCTGCTCTCTGATGCTGATCCCAGTCAGCAGGAGCATGGATCAAATCCTGCTGTGGTAAGCACGGCAGCAGCAAGACAAAGAGATACTGTTCACAAGATTTGATGATTACAACAAATAGCAAGCACAGCTTTTATTGGAAACTGTTTAGTTTTCACTTCTTTTTTTTTTTTTCCTGCTGGCTGCCACAAAATATAGTGACTATATGAATTGCTGTCTCTCTGCAGTACAGTCCTGAAGACCTGAGTAATCACAAACCACGTGTTAATCCAGTATTAACTATGAATATACAGCTCTGTGAAAGGACTTTGGTATTTGGCAAACTACCAGTTTGTGAATCTAAGCCCTGCTGACCTGCTGTTTTGCTTGGACGTGGAAACAACTTCATCCTTCTCTTATAATGCTGCAGCAACCTCTTCATGGGCTGCAACGCCATCTGCTGGTGTCCCAATATTTTTTTCCCCTATACATATCAGGGGTGGTCTAACATTGGTGAACAGGAGCCAAAAATACTCATTCTGTTGTTGAAGACCTGTTTTATTCTTTTAACAGACACAGTTGCAATAGTGGCCTTACTGCTGTCCAGTTTGTAGTTTTTTCTCCTCTCTCTTTCTCCCCCAGGTGGCGGACACGTGCGCATAGAGAGCGTGAAGTTGGACTTCAAAGACAAAGCCCAAGCCAAGGTGGGTTCCTTGGATAATGCTCACCACACTCCTGGTGGAGGTGACGTCATGGTGAGTGTTGGCTCCATGCTCCTAATCCATGATTTAAAGGAAAACATCAAGTTTTTGAGAGATTGTCTTAGATATAAACTGTAATAAGAAACAAGAGGTTTCTCTTTTATCAGTACTTTTTGCTCATACATTTGATTAAACTACAAAGTTATATGACTTTGACTATTACAATTGTTTTATTTTCTGTTATACTGAAATTAAATGAATATAGTAGTATACACTGTATTTACATCATCACTAAAAAAAAAATTTTTTTTAAAAGGTCATAATATGATATACAGTAAACTGGCATATTGTTGTATAAACACTGATAGAGTAATAAATATAAAAACCAGTCAGCCAGTCTTCCAAAAACTTGTTGTATTCCTTTATCCATGCGGGTAGCAGTAAAGGTACAGTATACACCAATGTCTTCACATAATGTAGAAGAGAACCTGTAGCATCTAACCACACCTTAGGAAGTATTCAGTTCCAGACACATGTACACATACAAGTATACTATATGAAGGTCTTCATATGACAACCCACAAACACTAATATACTATTGTTTACCGTGATAAAAAAACGGACTTCTTCTCTCTCATCGTTTCTCACCTCATGCCACCTTTCTTACTAGATTGAGAGCCACAGGTTGACATTTCGTGACCAAGCCAAGGCCCGGGTCGACCATGGCGCTGACATCATCATCCAGTCCCCCGGCCTGTCCGGCTTGGAGTCTCCTCCCCGCCACAGAGACAGCCACCTCTCATCCTCTGGCAGTCTGAACATGACAGAGTCACCACAGTTAGCAACCCTGGCTGAGGATGTCACTGCGGCTCTGGCCAAGCAGGGTTTGTGAACTCTGGATCCCCCTGGATCTGCTGCTGTGCATCTCAGACATCCACAATCAGATGCTCTTAAACTTTCCTGCCCTCTTCTGGCACCCCAAGGCTGACTGGTTGCTACTACTACTACTACTACTACTACTACTACTACTACTAGTACTACTACTTCTACTACTACCACTCACCTTAACTACAGCCTCTAAACATCTTTATTTCAAGATCCATCACTCAACTTTAAGTAGAGACTCGAATTAGGAGCTACTGTACTTTGGTCCTCTTTATTCTGTTTTGTATTTATTTCAAATCCAAATGTTGATCCCTCTGATTTATTTTGTTGACCTCCCTTTTTTTGAATGATGTTGCATAGAATAGTTCAGTCTGAACACTGTTCCTTAAACAATGTGATGTGTCTACTTATGGGTGGGGACCATGTTTTGGCTTATTTGGTCCCCAGTCAGTGTTTCGAAGAAGCTACAGCCTTTTTTCTACTTCAAATAGGAGGTAATGTGACCAGTGCACCATGCCGCACGTATTGTTCTTGCTCCATAAAACGTGCATGGACGCCAAACCCCCCTCCCACCCCACCTCATTAACAAATCAAGCATCCTTACTGCAAGTCATTCTTCTCATCCAATATATAGTATATTTAACGAATATATATAGAAACATGTACAAAATACAAGTTCTTTGCCATCAACATGTCCTGAAAACATTTTAAAATGGAAGCGACATTATGGCTATAAAATATAATTGTAAAATTAAATCAATGCAAGACCTAGGTCATGTTATGACAAGCATGTATGGATTCTATTATCAAAAGAGGCTATTTTGTATTTTGAAGGAAAAAAAAGGGTTTTAGTAAGTTATTTCCTCATCTATTGGCTAAAGATTAAAGAAGTTCATGTTTTGTAGTTGATAGTTGTTTACATTGTAATGCTTGGTGACAGTGCCAGACAGCTGATTTGTTGTTGCAGAGGAGTGCATCGCAGTCCTTTCAAACAGCATCATACACTCGTTCCTGCTCAGCAGTTAAATGTAGACGCTTGTTTTTACATCAGAATGATATTCAACTCTGGAGTTCATTTGAGGAAAAGTCAATGTGAAAGGGTTACCATTAAAAGTACCTTGTCTTTACTGCTGCAGCTGATCAACTCACATAAACAAACTGTGCAGGCATTTCTTCACTAATGCAGCCTGGTGTTGTGCTCATCAGGACTGTCCGTTACCACAGAGGAATATGCTACAGTTTGTAAAATGGTACTTCGTAGAAGGTGCAGCTACTCTGAAGTGTGTATTTGTGTGTGTGTTTGTGTGTGTGAGTGCGTGTGTGCGTGTGTGTGAGCATTCGATGCAGAACCCGCTCCATTTTAGGCGGATGCCACAGTATCTGGATGTTTTGTTACGATATGTGGGGGAAGAAATCGGACGGAGTTAAAAAAAAAAAAGAAAAAGAAAAAAAAAGAGCTAAAATTCTTAAAAAAAAGTCAGAGACACTTCAAGAAGCGAAACAAAACGACCGAGAGAATTCAGTCAATTCCTGCTGTATATCTTTGGAAAAAGTGTTTGGGTGGTCTAGTTTCTTCTTTTTCAGACACCATTTGTGGTATGCTTTGCCTCCCGCTGAACTACTGCCCTCACCTGCACCTGTTTGTTTGCTTCTGTGTTTTTTCAGCATCCCCCATCTCCGTGTGCCCCCCCCCCCCCCACCCCACTGCAACTGTAAATGTATTTAAAAGGTCAAGTAGATGTACGCAGTTTTTCTCTTGTTGATGACACCAGTTACCATAATTAATGACAATAAAAAGGACAAAAGTGATGCCTGTTTGCCTCTTTTTAGATGACCACAAAAGGAAGCAAATTTAAAAAGACACATTTTTGTTCGCTTACATGGATTTGAGTCAGAAAATCTGCATTAGTTACTTGCGCAATATTAGTTTAATTGTTTAGCTCTGTCTCAGCAAACCTGTGTGCTTACCCTGTTAACTAAAACTCTGATTCTGTACACATCTAAATTGATGTATCCTCCAACAGAGCTCACATTCTTCTGCTTTTCACATGTTCAGAATGAAGATTAATAAAATACTAACACTAAACACGAGTGACTCCTCCAAGGTGTGTACCCTGCCACCACCCATAGTTAGCACCAAACTGGTAAGTGGTAAAGAACTTGAGTTACAGACAGTTACATAGTTCCTGGATAACAATGTTTTCAAAGGTCGTTTGCACTGACTACAATTTCTCAGATCATCAACCAAGAGACACTATAGGAGTCAAAAAAAATGGAAGTAAAATGGGAGTGTGAAAAGTTTATTGTGAAAGAGCAGAGGATACAATAACTTAAGACTTGGGGATGGGTCGGGTGTGGAGTGGATTGATTTGGATGGCCGGTCCTGGGCCAGACTAGTCAGCTCTCTGGCTGATAGAGACTCAGCCAGGCAGTAAGTGGGAGGGGATGGTCAACATGATTCCACCTTCCCCTTCATCACTGTTCCTCTGTTACGGTGATGAAAAAAACCCAAAAACCCCAATGAGTCTTGCGGGGCTTGGATGGAGATGAGGAGAAAGCACCTCATGGGAAATCAGGACATCTTCCAGAGTGGCAGGAGGAGGAGGAGAGAAGTAAAAGCACCAGTTGGACAAAAGAAAAACAAAGTGTCGAACAAAACAAAAGGTTCAGGAAATGACATCTCATAGTCCTTTGTTCCCCCTGCTTCCACAGATGGTATAGGAAACAGCGAGTGGATGTCGCGACTCCATGGGGTCTGCACGTACATGGCGCTTTACACCGAGGTGGCAGGGTCCTTACACAGACATGATGTGCTTGACAAAGGCTGCAGATCGAAAACCAAAGGAGGGCATGAGTGAGTGAGGAGGGCAACGACATTGCTCAAAACGTTACAGGTTTGGGAAACTGCATGACAGGAAATAATTTGTATTTTAATTGCAACTGCGCTTTCTGCATTGTAGAAAAGAAAGTATAAATGTGTGAATTGATTGTTTTTACCCTTTATTTTGACATTACGTGACTAAAAAGGGTTGGATTGTTGGAAACTTCAAACATAAGCTCAGAGTTATTAACAATATCGATATGACTGCAGAGAGTTAATTCAACTTGTATTTGAGTTGGTTGGTTTTAAAGGGTTAGGACTACAATGAAGTCTAGTGGGCATAGTGGTGAAATAGTTAGCACTGCAAGAAGGTTACTGGTTTGAACCTGGTAGATAATAAGGCCTTTCTGTTCTCCCTGTGTTGGCAGTACGCTTGCTTCCAATTAAATTTTTTTAAAGTTTATTGGTGTCTCTAAGCAATAATAAGAAGAAGAAGAACATTAGAAAGGTGTATTTAAAGTGGCTCAGGTAGAAACAAAGCAACACAGATTAGGGGATACAAAATTCAATTTCTAAGCCGACAAAGAATATCCATCTGACATCATCCGAAGTAATCCTGTAAATTTCAACATCACATTTGTCTGTTTTTGCAGATTGAGAAAACTAAAGTTCACATCACATTTATGTGGTCATTTGTGACTCACCCTCGTAGTTGACACAGCCGTTCTCATCCTCCTGTCCTGCCATCAGAGAGTCGATCTCAGACTCATTCATCTTCTCTCCTGCAGCGGGCAGCAGAGGACAGAGGATAGTAACAAAAACACATGAGGTGACACGCATGCAGAGACCTGATTCAAAGTGGACCAAACAGTGTCCTGGTGTTACTCACCCAGTGTTGACAGGACGATACGCAGCTCAGCGCCCATCACTGTGCCGTTGCCCTCCTTGTCAAAGACACGGAGACCCTCAACATAGTCTTCAAAGCCTGCCTTGTTCGGGCTATTGATGATGGTCTGGAGCATGGGCAGGAAACCCTCAAAGTCTACTCTCTTGTTGGCCATGTCTGAAAGAGATAAAAGGCCAATTCGAGTCACAAAATTAACCACAAGTACTTTGCATCCCTTGTCTAACTCTCTGTTTCTTTTATTGTGTTGGCATATTGCAGCAAATAACAAAATCACAAGTTAATGAGTTTTCTAGGCAGTACATAAGACAAGAACCCAATATAAACCAATTTAAGAATAACACCTGACCAGACACTTCACAGAGAAGAATCAAGGTGGTCCTGATATGTAAATCAGGTATGTGATCAAACCACACAGTCAAAGTTGCTGCATATCTAACATTCTCATACGGGTGAAAAAAAAAATAGTCTCACTAGTCCTCTCATTTGCATCGCTTACTTAGTAACTTCAGGATCAACTGACACAAATGCACTTTTTTAACATCACCCAATAAATGAATGAAAGCAGAGATAACCCTAACCCATGCCTTGAAATTCGTAAAGCTCAAACATTGTGCTTCAATACTTTAGTTGCAGAAAAGTCTCTGATGGTGCCACTTACCCTCGGGGGTGGGGTTTCCCAGGATTTTGGTCACCTCCTTGTTGGTGGGGTTCTGGCCCAGAGCACGCATGATGTCAGCAATCTGGTTGTAAGCCACCTTGTTGTCGCCAACTCTATCGAACAGACCGAAGGCCTCCCTGTAGTCTGTCCAACAGCAGTAGAAGAGGATATCGTCATCCAACAATCCTAATTTCTTATCAATTGTAAGGGATTCATTAAAAAGGTTCAAGTGGAAGGTTTCAGGCCACATTGTATGATATAGAATTGTCATCTTTAGGTATGGTGTATTACAATTAGTTGTGATGTTGATATATTTTCGTGAATCATGTACCAACGCTAATCCATTAATATTACATATGTAGTTATATAATTATCTTCAAAACTTATGTGGAAAACATCAAAACAAGTCACAGTTAATGATTCAAAATGCATTCGTGGTATGCGTAAAATGTTTTTATGTTTTAGGATTTTTTTTCCCTGTGGTGTGAATTTCACGAAGCTGTGTCTTTTGCACATCTGCCGCCAGATGGAGCCACAAACAGACATAAGAAATGGCAAGTGCAAGACATCCCCAAAGGTTGTGGTATCATTGGCAGAAAAGGCTGACTCCTGCCAAGCTTAGTAACTCCTCGTACTATTTCCATCTCAGCTCTCTCTCTCTCTCTCTCTCTCTCTCTCTCTCTCTCTCTCTCTCTCTCTCTCTCTCTCTCTCTCTCTCTCTCTCTCTCTCTGCGGTGATGACTGCGGCTGTGGGCTCTTTTAAAAGACCACCTTGGAATTGATAAACATAGCTGAGAATATGAGCCCCTCCTTTTAAAGGCAAGGCTCTCTGCGGGGGAGCGGAGCAAAAGTAGGGAATGCTGACAGCAGTGTAACAAGCAGACTGCAGGTCTGCTCCTGTGGTGCCCAGCCCAGGGGAGATGGAAACAACAGCACACAGGTGTTTCTTTCTGTCAAACCACCACTACCCACTATCCTTCCCTGTAAAACCCTCAAGCTTTCTGGGGCAGTATTGTCTTGGCAGTTAAATTTGATGTAACAGATCTAATCATGGCAAAGAGCCTCAAATAGCCTGCAAACTGACAATAAACAAGCTGAAGTTAATATCTGGCCGTAGGGTCTGGTTGAACTGGATTTTGAACATCTGACCCTTTAGGTGATGCCCTCTACAGCTACGATTGTTACGTGATATGACCTGTACGGTCTTAAACATGTTTTTGTCACTTGTCACTGCATTTCTGCATCGTATATATTTCAAGGTTTAAAAAAAAAAAAAAATGTATATATATATATATATATATAAATCTAATCTATATAAAAATCTTAAAACTATCCTACAAATTACAACTGATTTTTCTTCTTTTGATTAGTAACTATCACATTTAAATTGTTAAATTATTTCTTTTTATTAAATGTCAAATCACAGGAGACCAAATCACAAGACGCCTGCTGCCAAGTCTATTACAGGCTGGCATGAATCCTAATGTTCATTCTTCACGTTGTTTTACCTTATAGTTGTATCTTTAATTTATGACAATGATAGATTCATCCGGCAACAAGCCAATCCACGGTTAAGAGGAAGTGCTCTTGAACTGTATGGACTGTGTGCAGTGTCAGTGTGAGTGCAAATGGAAGGACGGGGTCTACATACCATCCATCTGGTCTGGGGTGAACTCAATCTGCAAGCCAATACAAAGCAGGCTCATGAACATTCAACAGAATAACAGCAGGAGTACTGTTAAAGAAGGACACAATGACACATAAACCTTTTTTTTAATTCAAAATATCAGCATATATATCCAGATACCCCCCTCTTAATCTACATCAAACAATCCCTTTTACAATGATACTGAACTTGTCTCATTGCCAAAATTAGCTTCACATGAAGGCACCTGATCTGTGGGGGTCCATCTTTAGCCCCATTGACATGTCCACATTTGGTGTCACTCTGCATTTCCCATTACATATTAGTCACCAGTTTGATAGACCAATCCACAGAAGTTGGGGTGTGGTCTAAACCATGGTGAGCTCTCCATGGTTCTGGTCTTGTATTGAACTCAGAGTAAGGTCCTTTATATATGCAGTTGCTCTCACTAACTCACTGTAAACTGTGTACCTCCATATAATTGTTCAGATAAACGAACGAGTCCATATACTGCAATATGAAGCACTCATTAAATTAAGAGTAGTGCTTTCACACCATTGTTTCAGTTCAGAATGACCTAGTTTTGCCAGGATCCCAAATAACCTTCATTTACCACCCCGCTATGTTCAGTTCTGCCATGCAGATCTGCGTAAAATAAAAGTATTAAAGCGCTGCTGTTCCGAGCAGCAGGCACAATCTCTCCACCCCCTCTGGAAGCAAGATCACGTTATGCCCACACAGTCATCGTACCTTGACGGCGGACAGGTCGATGGCGGGGGCCTTGGGAGGAGCGACAGGCTCTGGTGCAGGAGCCGGTGCAGGCTCAGCCTTCTTGGCTGGTGCCTTAGCGTCCTTCTTGGGTGCCATTGTAGGTGATAGTAGAACTACGTTGACCCTGAAGCACAGACAATTCCCGGTTAGGGTGACACACAAGGAGTGCAACACAGAATGGAGGGGACTCGGAGCAAGACATCACAGCTTGGGCGTATATATATGATGCTATTTTTCCTCTTGACCCCCGTCAACGCTTTCCCCGCGTAAGGATTGGATAGCTGATGGGAGGGGTGTGTGTTTTGAATGTGCGTCTGGAGGGGTCTTCTCTAAACATGGAATATAGGCGGCGGGCCAGAAAGTGTTTATTCATGCCATATAGCTCTAATCAAAAACGAAAACATTGGAAACGGCGTGAAAGGTTACCTGGGGCCGTGCGATTTCCCGCGGACGCTTGCGAAACGTCTCCACCTTTTACGCGCGGCGCGCCGCGGCGGCGCTTCTTTACGCACAAACCAGATCCACGTGGATGGCATACTAGGTCACTGGAGAGGAACATAACACTCTTGGGACTTGTAAAACTAATCGTGTTTGCCCCATTCTAGTGTTTACAGTTTATTTTAGTAACTATACACTATATACACTTTAAAACAACGTGACTAAAAAAAAACACCAGAACGAGGTCCCGTAAAAAAAGGAGAGAGTAATTTGCTATATTGTGAAAAACAAACTCAGTGTTAATGTGGAATAGCATATTAGGTTGTTGTAAACATTAGCCTCTATCAGGTAGCAATTAACACTTCGGTGAATTTATATTTTTAAGATACTGGAAATGCGTCCAGAGCAGCTTCCGAGAAAAGAAATGGACATGCCCAGTATCAGTGTGCATCGTTTCTTTTATTCACTATCATAAGACATCCCTTTACTTTTTATGATATTACTGATTTGACCTAAACTCATCTTTGACAGTAACCTTGATGAGCTCATTACTACCATAGGTACCAAAACGATTATGATCATTTGAGTGAAATGAAGTCTAAAACAAGCCACAGATCTCACACTTTCCTCAATCATAACTACTTTTTATCTGGCTGACTTTATATGATAACTCGCATACTGTACCTACAGTTGTTTTGATGATGCAGCCACAGCAACCTGGCTCACTTGATATTTTGCTGGTGAGAACACTTGAAGACCCACTAATATAGTGACACAAGTACATTTGTAAAATATTAATGAACTGAAGTATGCCACAAAGTAAAGAAGAAATTCATGCAAATGGACTATTCTGCCAAGAAAAATATCATGGCTGCTGCACTCACACAGTGAGAATTAACAGCTCAAACTAGTCCAAATTGATATTTGAGGAATTGTCAGTGGAGCAGGCTTAAAGCTGACAGGTGGTGGAAGTGGTGTCTTTCAGATCTAATAATGAGCCTTTGTTTATTTCTAGTCCCTGACAATGTGTGTGTTGAGACAAGCAGCACCTGTGTTCAATTTGGGAAGGATGTGACGTAAAGGCAGAGGGAGATGGAGATCTAGTGGACTTTCAGCTGCTGATGCCAGTAACCCAGACAAGGCTAAGAGTGCAAATTCTGCCTCCTTAATTCTTGTCTATATCCGTCTCCCAGGGCCAGAGGCACAGCCCTGCCCCCACCACCATGACAGGGCCTAGTGACGAAGGAACTGCATAAATTCCTGCGACTCCGACACCCCCCTCACTCCATGCACACACCCCGCCCACTAGCTTTCTCTGACCCTATCTCCATGAGGGTAAGCCAGAGAAAGCCTCAGTCCCTCAGCTGTCATCTATCCTCACCCCCAGCACTCAAATGCACCTTCTCTCAGTCTGACTTCTCCACGCTCCCTCCCCCTATAGAAACTCTGCTCCAGTCCTTGCACCTGTGCTGCGGTTCAATCTGAGCTCCACTATAGAATCCTAATGGATTCAGCATCATGGAGCTGGGCTTTATTAAGATGTGATGGCAGGTCAGTAAATGAAGAGAGAAAGACAGACAGACAGCCCTACTTTATTTGGAAATCACGCACACCAAATATGGTTGTTTGGATCACACACACAAAAAAACTGACGCACCTGACAAGTACTTCATTTCAGAGATTTCGTAGTATAAATAAAAACAAACCTGTTTTATTATAGTTACTGTTTGTTTTTTTTTGTTGTTTTTTTGTTATGTTGTGTTTTGTTTATAAATCCAATAATTCCATTTCCTCATCCTGGTCCTTTTGACAAACAGATACAATTATTACTAAAAGACTGGTCAAGTTAGTTCTGCTTCTGTTGAAATGTCTCACCTTTCACTTATGCACTGTTGATTCAAGTTGCATACAGAGTTAAGTGAGGTCAGAACTTCGACTGTACAGGTTAAACACAACAGGCTTCCTCAGTTACGGTATTTGAGTGCGACAAATTAGGACCAGATTTAAACTCAAGGTCAGCGGCTTGTCAGAGGATGTGTTTTATATTGTTTTCATTTAGTGAGGCTGTTCCATTCCAGAATCTATGGTGACATTTCTGAGCGACTTCACAGTGGAATACACATAAATCAAGGAGACACAAATTCTGAACTCCCTCAAGAAAAAGTGGTCTTATCGATGTAAACTTCTCTGGGGCAGATATAGAATTTTGAAAAAGGAGGCTTTTTTATCATGTGCAATGCTTTGCCCAGATCTCTTTCAGCACAGCTCAAGGCAGTATATTATATCCAGTTTCTCTGGTCCAATGAACAACTCAGACTAGAAAAGACTGAAAATCCTTAATAGCATCTTTGTAAAGACATGCTTTGGATGGCTCGAACTCACCAGCAATATCATCAGTATCATGTTGATGTGAAATAAGTAGGGTGTGTTCACATTATTTCAAACTTCCTGAATCATTAGGGTTTCATATCGTGTTGTTTGTCGGGACCACTACATTAGAAAATCCTCAGTGGGCCTAATCACAAGGTCCCTGCAGCCAAGCAGGCACCTGCGGGCAGGCTAGCGCCAGATTTACTACTCCAAGTTTAAAACATTATGATGCCCACACGCAGATGAACAAAAAGCTCATAGCCTATATTCCATCGCACAATATGACATGAGTAATGGTACTTCAACAACAATTGTTCGTGTTGGCCAAAATAGTTTCAAGTAGCCATAGCACAAGGCAGTTCGCATTACATACAAGGAAATTACAGAAATACATTACAACAAAAACATGCAAAAGATTAAAAAATCACAACTACACAGCTTCCTGTCAGATTTTGTCTTATAAATGTGAAAACATCCCTAAACACTATTATTGTAAAGATCTCAATGTATGTGATCTAGCTATCACATTCGTTGTTCTATAAAAACACAATATATGTGTGAACATGATGTAACTTTGGTTTTCTTGAATGTGCAATGGAAATCAGCTTATGTTTTCACTCATGTTAAACACAATATGTAAAGAAAATAATTGTATTTAACACATGAGACACCAGCAGCAATTTCACAGGATTAAATCAGGTCTGTGTTTCTACCATCTATTGACCCCTGGCCTTCTTATATCACAAGTGTCACTTTTTGCATACACTTAACAAGTCATCCTATAATCATCCGTTGTCCTTTTCATAATTGCTACAACCACTAGAGGGTGCTATGGAGACCGCCATAGTCTGTGTTGATGTCTGTTCAAACAAAAGACCATTTCTGATGACAGGCTGGTGAAAGTCATGGCGCTTATGTGGCTAAAAATAAAAGTGACTACCTTCAATATGGACTCCATGATGACTGTTCCAGCATTTACATGCATGTGAACAGAGACAATTACTGCATCATAAAAGCCACTAAACAGTGTGTAAATCCTTAGTGGATGAATCACTAACTTTAAACCAAAGCTTCAATTGTGGAGGAAAGATAAGTGAGAAGGAAACTTTCAATTATTGTCATTAAATAAATTATAGTTGGTTT
This sequence comes from Blennius ocellaris, assembly GCF_963422515.1. Lineage (NCBI taxonomy): Eukaryota > Metazoa > Chordata > Actinopteri > Blenniiformes > Blenniidae > Blennius > Blennius ocellaris. The sequence continues at coordinate 13,318,713 of NC_137655.1, read as the reverse complement.
TAAGTCATTTTTAAGCTCAAACAACAGTGATCTAATTATAGTCCCAGTTAGGACTGAGAGTATGAATGAGAGCTGTCAGAGCTGTTGAGATTTCTTTACGTGACTCATGTCTCGTCTCTCCTCCAGTTGGTGCTATAAAGTGAGCTTTGTTAGGTTTCGAAAGATGTATCTCACTGAGACACCCACACATGCTTCATACACATGTTTCGCAGCTTCAGTGTTGTCGCACCACAGTGTTTAAAATATTATTGTGGAGTTCATTTTGAAGCTGCAGGAATTAAGAGCAGAAAGAACAAAAAGCACCGGGGACTCTCAATGAGCAGATTGTGATTATAAAGCATCAGTAATGAGAAGCAAATGGAACAACCAAAGGGGGAAGCATAAAATGAAACAAAACCAAATGGGTGTTTTTAAACCAAAAGACTATTATTAGCATCTTATTTAAATCATTTCATCTAATTTACATAAGCGTTTTGGAAAGAGTTTTTTTTAGCTGTAATGTGCAACTTAGAGGCTTTAAGGCTAGAAGTTGTCGCTTAAAAAAAGTAGAAATAATACTAAAGTAGACTAATTTTCCATTGCTAGCCTAATAAAAAACCTTTTTCTTTTTTTTAAGCTATAAGGAATTGAAAGAAGTGAGAGGAAGGCTAGTGGGGTTGTTCTTCAGCATGCTTTGATCTATCCTTTCTGTGTCACTTCCTCACCCCCGAGCTATGCCCTTGGGGGGACAAGCAAGGCATTTCATAATATCACCCCCAGGTTTGCTTCAGGACAGACGCTTTAAGTGTCTCCTCTCAGGAATGACTGTCTGATGTATGCCGCTGACGACTGTTTGGTGCTCTGCATTTGTGGTAATCTCTCGAATTCTGCCGTTTTTTTTGTTAGATTTGAGGAAAGTCATTTGTCGCACTGACACCACTTCAACCGTAAAATTATGAATTGTGCAATTAAGCTTCCCTGAAGGAGACATGACGGAGGCGCTGACTTCAAGGCACAGCACCTGTCCCGGCCTTGGGAGTGCTCCTGAGTTAAGCATGATTAATGAAATGTGAAGAACCTGAGCTTGAAAGAAAAAAAGAAATGTGCGATGAGTGCAGTGTGGTGTAAATTTCCAGCGATGCCACAAACTCCTTGCTCACTGATGTTTTCCCTCAGAGCGGAGCGGGAGAGTCGAGTGAGTTGCTATGGAAATGAAAGAGTGCTGATATACTCCCTTCATCAAAAAAACATGCAGCAGAGGTCACCATGTCAGCCATCAGAGATGACTGCAGAAAAGATTTTGGACTTGGTTTATCTGCCCCCCGTCCCTTTTAAAACGCAGTGCCGCTTCCTTCCCTGCCCTCCATCCAGGCCAAAAGGAATGAGGCTGTAACTGAGCCTGGGGGACAGATGGCGCCTATTTATAGTCTCCACAGAGGTGTGAAGTTTCTTGGGATTTCTAAGAGCGGGGGGCATGGCTCCTTAAGGGGGCTGATGCAGGAGTTGTGGCCCGCAGGCACTCTTTCCCTCCCTCACTCTCTCACAAACCTCCACACTGGCCACACAGGGATTAGATGAGGGCAGGCTAAACAAAGCTACACACTGCCCTTTTTTCCGGGGACACTACATCACTTCGAAGGATGGAAATCCAATACTACCCGAAAGGGAAGGTCTTCTCTTTCTTTTTTTAATCCACCTGATGACTTAATCTTCCTTTGACAATCTGAAGGCTAAAGCTGGTGCCACAGCAGGACAGGCTCACTGTCTGAATGAAAGGATGCCAACCAAACCAAGAACGATGAGGCTATCTGTGCACCTTCTTCTAATGTGACAGTACATGCTATGACAGTGAATCATCATGGCAAAGCCCAGGTCAGAAGATGGTAATCACAGCACAGTACAGGACATGATGACTCATTACAGTTATGGAGGCTGGAGTGAGTCAGTCATTACAGAAGTTGTTAAATCCTCCAATAGTCCCGCACTTCTGGCCACCTTCCAAATTTTTTATGTGATAAGGTGTTATTGACTAAAGGTCAAAATTCAAGGTCACAATGGCTTTTCAATCAATTCCTTCTCCATGAATGTCTAGAAAACCCCACTCTTGCACTCTCACTCTCACTGAAATGGTCCAAAACCTTTGGAATATGGTTAAACGGTCCATTCACATCATTTCAACATGGATCAAAGTCTCTGAAAATTGTTTCCAATTGATTTATAATGAGAAATGAATAGCAGCACCAGAGCCCCGACTGTGCACCATTCAGTCATTTGTATAGGTAATTCTACCACATTAAAAACTATGCTACCAAGCCATGTGGATTAAAAAACACACTGATCAAAACTCTTTTGCCAAAATGAAAATACTCTTCACCATTTGGAACTGGAAAAAACAAAACAAAAACATTTACATCAGTTGCAGGTCACCCAATTTCACTGTCACAGATCCTGTAGGAATCTCAAAGTGATCTGAATTAGACCAACTGGACCTAGTCATATGTCTTGGAAAACATGTTGCTCCCTCATCCAATGGCTTAGTCAGCCCATGCTGTTCCCTTGACAAGGCTGCCTTGCCAGCCCGCCAGTCTAGTCCATTTAATTAGCTTTGAGATACACCCAACCTGAATGCATGAGAATACGCATTTACACCTTTTAGGATGAGGTTCATTGGTGAGTCTTAGATTTCCATTTGTGGATGTGAGCTTGTGAGATTGTTTGGTGTCTGTCTGGCGACCTGTTGTGGGTATATCCTGTGGACTGATGGATGGAGAACCAGTGAAAGAAACATTACATCTATACTTATCATTTTGCACTGTAATGTGAGGGCTTTATATGAAGTGGTGAAAAGCCTGTTTGCAAAATACCAGGGGCCGCCATCTCCATCATGATGTCATTGGCTTACCTACAGCATGCCTCAGAAATTTTAATAGGTTCTACTTGATGTCAGTCATTGTGGAGAACATGTCACTCTAGTGTAAATCAGAAATGAAAGCTAACATTTTGAAATTAATTGGAACCGGGAGTATAGCATTAGACTCATCGTGTCCTTGATTTCACTTTAACATTTTGTTATTGATTTGTGATGATATCTCACAATCAGAAGCTTTCTAACTGCACCGTAGAATAAGACATTGGTAAGTTTGCAAATAACAGTACATGTAAGATTGAATACAAACATTGATAGTTGAAATTGAAGAAGGCATTTGCAGCTTTTTTTTAAAGTGAAAAATATTTTAACTACTGTATATAAACACACCTTTAAAATTTTAGAAAGTTTATTCTCATCACAACAGTTGCTAGTTTTCTAAAGCACCTTCATGCACAAAGTAAAAAAAACCCAAAACAAACAAACAAAAAAAACCATTTTCAGTAGTTGAAAGTCAATTTTTAAACATTGTATCAAATAATATTAAATATTATTGTCTGTTCTGACCATATCCTTTTGTTTCAACTCAAAGAAGGCTACATACATGAAGTTATATTGCCTCTGTGTACCGTACTGCTACTTTAAATTAGTTCAGGCACACCACTCGTGCCATTCAAAGAACAAACGTCATCATACATCTACCAGACAAAACCACCTATTATTTCTGTCATCTCAGGGTCGAGGCATTGCTTGGAAAGCTGGCAAAGAGAGCGACGAGGGTGCCTGCCCATCTATTTACGTCCTCTCTTAAGCTTGGTGACCATCTGAAACTCACACTTGAAGCCGCAAACAATGTGGGATCCCTCCACTGAGGACAGACAGTGGAGCCCATTAGGCCGAGTGCCAGCCAATCAGCTAATGATGGACCTCCCACTAATAAAAGGCCCTCACTGTACATTGCACAGCTTGTCATACAGAAAATATCCAGTGTATTTGATAGACATTATTGGCAGGAAATATCTGAGGATTCATTCTGATGGTTTTCCTGTAAACATTTAGAAGATGGTCATGAAGTTTTTTTTTTGGTGTGTTTTTTTTTTACTTATTCACTACTGAAAATAGCATTTGTAGAATTGATCATAATGTAGACTCTAGAGGATATAACAGCATTGTGTAATGGATTGTTCAAGGGACAAAGTAATATCAATGTTGATGTCGATACCTTTGAGGACTGACCCTTTGTTCATTTAGGAACCAAAACATGCTCAATTAAACTCCACATTTTACACAACAGAGCATTCAGTGTACGTGTGTCTTAACTACACCAGATATTCAAGTTTACTTTAAATTGTGTCCTGCCTCTCTGCGGTAATGCTTTTTCACAACAGGAAATAACTCTTCATGTTCTACAATGACAGATAAAGAGGATTACCATTCAGTAAGTGTTGAGTGGCTTCATGTTCTTGTTGTCTAAAAATACACAAATATAGACATTGCTTATGTGATTCCAATAATAATAACCCGGCTTGAAGATGTATGCCAGCAATTTTCAATTACTGCCTAAAATGAAATGATTCATCACTGTAAAGGGATGTGAGGCGTCAGGGCGACACTCAACGGCTGCTGCAGTCTGTGTTTTGACAGATTCCAGAGCTACATTGAATTACTTTGAATCAGAGTTTGATTAGATAAACAACCCAAATTATCCAGACCAAGCAGAGCAACAATAAAATGTTAAGCTTGCATGTTCAGCCTTCACCCCATAAAGAAAGATAAAGTGTTTGTTAGGTATGTAGGGAGGTAGGTAGGTAGGTAGGTTGGTAGATAGGTCGGTTGATCCTAATGATCCTTTCGGTAAGGGCTTTAATTTAAAATTTTGTGTCATTATCTCTATTTTTGTTTTATAATGACGAACAAAATTATAACATCCAGCTGGAAACAAACAAAATGTCAAAAACAGGCTGTTAAAGCAAAGCTACGATGAAAACTATTACTGTCATTCCATTTATCCATCTTCTGTTTATCCAATTTGACATTGTACGGAGCTGATGCTGATCCCAGCTAATCACCAGTGATCCCAATGCATGCCTTAGGATTGTGGGAGAAAGTTGGAAAACCAGCTGACAAGCCAGGCATGCACAAGGAAAACATGCAAACTGCACACAGAAAGGCCAATAATCCACAATCTCGCCATGGTGTTCTTGCTGTGAGGTCAGAGGGCAAACCACCACATCACCATGCAGCTTTCCACTGCAGTCCATCCATCCATTAGTTATCTTCTCTACAGCTTCATCTAACCAAGACTTGTTTTCACAGCCGGATGTTTCACTACTGTTAAGTTCATGTAAACGTTTGGGGAAGAAAACGTTTTCCTGAACAACTGTGCTCCTGGTCATTTGATTGGACCATATTTTTTAACTTGGTTACTTGATTAATAGCACTGAGTAACAAACCACATCTTAAAACAGCAGTATAAATAAAGTGTGGACGTTAATGCATCACTTCCTATACAAGTACACATAAGAAGGGGGCATGAATGTAAGTGTCATGTCAACTGTGAAGCTGTTATAGCTTTTACTACCCAGAGGCAGCCAAATGATACGAGAGGGCTTTCGGTTCTTACTCTTACTCATTCTGTGTATATATAGCTATGCTCATACAGTTTACCTCCACAACTCTGCTCACTGGCTCAATATCCTTGTGAAGCTTTTGAGCAACAATTGCCACTGGAGGTCAGCAGTGTTCCACAGAGCTGCGTGAGCAGCAGCGTCACCAGGAAGACGGTGGGAAACACAATCTGTTCAACAAGGTGAGGCTTTGATTAGTCACATGCAAGCAGTGTATGCACACCTACAGCGTACGAAGATCAGACATTAGTTATCCTTTGGGATATATTTGTGTGTGTGTGTGTGTGTGTGTGTGTGTGTGTGTGTGTGTGTGTGTGTGTGTGTGTGTGTGTGTGTGTGTGTGTGTGTGTGTGTGTGTGTGACTTGATTGTTTCATGATGAAAAATTTGCACATGGCATCACATTTTTATTTCTTTTTCTTTTTCTTTCTTTTTTTTTTTGAAGAGCAGAGTCCATTGTTCCAAATCCAATTCCTGGAGTGTGAAGGTATTTCCTGATCTATACAGGTTCTAATACTCACAGCCACTTTGTTCAAACTGCTGAACACAGCAGAGTGGCAGTCAGACAGCCTTCTCCACAGAGGACTGGTCTTGCAGTGATCAGCAAATACACAGACCACTCTAATCCCACCACCATGCAGCCTCTCTATGGTCAGTTTGCCTTCCCTTTTTGCAGGCAATTGGCTTCAAAGAAAGGGCTGTAAAGACTCGGCCGCACAGAAAGAACTATGCACAAGTCTGCCACAAGCAGGTACATCTATTCCCAATAGAAGCATTTTCCTTTTGTTTCTTTTCTAAGTTGCAAAGTGAAGTCCGTGCACCTAATTACTCCCTCTACTTGAATCTGTAGGTACTTTTATATATTTGATAGCAGTTTGGAAACATAATGAAAGAAACATGAGGTAAATGTATGCACAATTGTAGTTGGACCTAATTATATAACACCAAACTGTCCATGATCAGCCTTTTATGGAGTCAATGACTGAAATACTCAGTTTAACGCACTTTTTTGGCCTGCAGAAAACTTTTGTAGAGTTGCAACTTGCTTCAGCTCATCCCACTGACAGACATGAAGGCGTTTTCCTGAAGACCAATAGGAACACGGTGCGCTTCCTGCTGTGTCTCTGACCCAGGCCCCGGGCGGCCAATCGCGAGCAACGTTACAAGCGTGCAACTTCAGCGCGTGGACAAGCCAGTGAGTCCAACTCAAGGCATCCACGTTATCTCCCAAAGAAAAACACAAAGCGTCCAGGCTAATATGACAAGAATCCTTTTGGCGTGCAGCGTCGTGAAATCTGTGAGACGAGGATGTCTGTTCGGCAGAAGCGCTTTGGCCTGCTCCAGCCTTCAAACCGCAAAACTCTTCAGCGCAAAGGTAAGAACACGACACGAGTGAGGATGTTTTTTTTTGTTTTGTTTGTTTGTTTTTAGTTTCGGAGGCACAATGTAGAATCAACTTGCATGAAAGTCACGTTCCCAAACCGTCTGTGCACAGGACTTTCATGGAAGTTGTTTATTTATTTATTTGTGGCGCGCTGAGTGAGCACATGACGGAGTTCTGCAGAGTTAGCGTGCACGTGCAAACGTGTAGCAGCGCGAGCTGTATTTAAAAAAGTAGTGACACGTGGCTTCACATGATGAAACAAATCTGAAGCCCCGTGTGTTTTGAATGCATTCTGTAGTCTCGTTGTTACACTGTAGGAATCGGCCAGATTAGCAGAGGGAAGTTTACGCCACACTTCACTCCACGTCATCGGCTGGGTTTCTGCAGTGAAGGGTTCCCCTCACCCCACCGTGCACGAACCCATAAAACTCTACTTTTCAAGAAGAAACTACTGCTGGTTTTTTTTTTTTTTTTTAAACAGCTGTGTTTTGCAGATGCTGGCCTTACTAGTGTAAATCACACCACGAATTGCATCATGTTTAAGATCCGCCCTGATTGCAGTTCACACAGAGGGGGAAAAATACACACAATACCATTTCTTCTCGTTCTTTGTACTCTGCTGTAAATTCTTCTTGATTATTGGTTTGAGAAACTTTACTACCTGCGAGCAAGGCTTTTCTAACCTTTTTCTATAAAAGCAAAGTAAGAATGTTATGCGCCCGTTGATTTTCATTCATCTCATATATGTCTATATGAGGAGAGGATTCTTCTATAAGGGAGACTTAAGTGTGAAATAGGTCACTGGTTATGTGATGGCCTCTTATGTGAGGTCACCGGGTCATGCCAACCTTTTTATGCACATAAATAATTTTCTGTATCTGGCAGTCTCTCGTCACACATGTGGTCACATCCCTTCTCTCCCTCACACACACACACACACACACACACACACACACACACACACACACACACACACACACACACACACACACACACACACACACACACACACACACACACACACACACACACACACACACACACACACACACACAGAGCAGAAGAACAGATTTGTCTGTCTCAGCATTCATGGCACAATTCACAGTGACCTGCAGTTTCAGCACGAACTCCCAGAGGCTCACTGGCTGCTATCACCCCTAAATTCAAAATCTACAACATGAATATTTGAAAGTTTTTTTGGTGTTTTTTTTTTTTTTTTCCCTTTCTTAACTCCATATTTATAAAAAAAAAACAAAAAGGGACCATCTATCTATTTTCTGGACTCCCAGGCCCAGACAGCCCACCTTGTCCTGGAGGATGGAACCAGGATGAAAGGCTTTTCCTTCGGGCACAATACCTCAGCAGCTGGAGAGCTGGTATTCAACACTGGCCTGGTGGGGTAAGAAAGAGTCATGCTGACTGAAGTTGAACTCGGAACACTTGATCAACTGCAGCTCAGATTCAATACAAAAAGACATGTGAAATAAGTTATGAATCTGCTTGAAAGCTCACATTCAGAGTATATTTATGGACAGCTATTTTCGTAATCATATTTTCTACAGGTAACAAGGTTTAGGTTTGCATGGATGCGTTATTATAACCAGGTGTGGTTGTCCTGCTGTGCTCTTTCTCTAGGTATCCCGAGGCACTGACTGATCCCAGCTACAGAGGTCAGATCCTGACACTTACCTACCCGATTGTAGGGAACTATGGAGTGCCCAACACCCAGGAGCTGGACGCGCTGGGTCTGAGGAAACATGTGGAGTCAGAGCGCATCCAGGCAAGGAATTCATCTCTGGCTCAATGCTTTCAGGCATTTAAGAGTCCTCAGTCGTACTGTGTGTTTATCAATTGGTGTTATTTATTTATTTTTTCCAACCTCTTTGACCTGAGTGACCAGCCAATTATTATTTATTAAGTTCACCAACACAAATTGCTGGTTGCCACAACAATGCAGAGGCAAACACAACACATGCAAAAGATGCATCAATTTAAACAATAGATAAAAAAAAAAGAATGATCTTTAGGAGTGGAGTTCATGTTTCTGGTCAATGGTACCAAGTGTTCATTCCAACAAATTTCGACTCTTGGATTGTGTGTGCGTGTGGAGAAAACAACAACTTGCACGACTGTAACTCCTGAGGAGGAAACAAAGTAGAAGGGACTGAACCACACAGCACTTTTTCATCCAGTCAGCTCTCTTGCTCCAGGCACATTGCGCATCTCCATCGACCTATCAAGCAATGGAGTGTGTAAAGCCAATGGGTGTGACCGGTTGTGACCACTTGTACAGATCGCACATGTTTTTTTTTTTGTTTGGCATCACCACAGAATGTCACTGTATCATTCTTTGTGTTTAGAATCACTTTTGCACGTGTGACATGTGTTTATTTGCATGAATGTGATTCAGTGCCAGCTTATAGTGATTGTTACAATAATGTTTTACCATTGTGTAGTTTGTAGGTTTCTTTCAGGATACTAGATCAGAGTGTTGTTTTGGTCCACTGGGGTCTGCCTGTAAAATACCCATGAGCTAATTTTTTTTTCTTTTTTTTTTCTGAGAACATAGATTAGGTGTTTTCCGTTGAGTTATAGTGTCCAAACTCATAACGGTCAGTCCTTGCATGAAAAACTTTACTGTTACGTATTTAATTTTAGGTATCAAGCTAATTGATCTAAAATAGCTTTTTTGAAGAAAACAGTTTATGAATTTGTAATGTTTTGAAAAGTGCACTGGGAACTTGCTGTAGTTTCATCACATTTTCTGGAAAATAAACCTTTTTCGCTTTTAGTTATTGCCAAATTTTTGTGAGGACAGGCGAAGTGCTTAAAATATTTCTCTGAATGACTTAATTCATTCTCAGTAATTTGCTCTCTTTATAGTAGCTTTTGTGTGTGGCAAGATCTACTCTTCTTGTATCCAGATGTCTTAAAGTGTGAAAGCTTCACATGAAAGGAGGCATTTATGCACCAGCGTCAAGTAAGAGTTAATGGTAAATGGATTTCACTTATGCAGCTCTTTCTACTGCTTTAGCGGCCCCCAAAGTGCTTTATACTGTTAAAGTCACATTCACACACACACTCGCAAGCCAAAGTTGACTGCAAGGTGCTCACTCCATCCATTGGGTGCAATATGAGCTCCTGTGTCTTGCTCAAGGACACTGACGCATAGACGTGAGGCACTGGGGGATAGAGCCCGAAACCGCTGTGATTGAAAAGCAACTTGCTCTACCAACAGAGCAACAAACTGTTTCCAGGTTATGTTTATTTGCAGGTTGTAGCTTGTGGGCTTGTATTTTGTCTGCATTTTTTTATGTTACTTTTAAAAATAATATTGTTAAACTGTGTTGGACCCTAAAATGTTCCATCATTATATTATATTATATGTTTCAAGTGAGAACGAAGGAAGGGGAAGAGGAAACATTAAAATTGTGACTACCTACTAATAAAAAACCCCCATTCATATAGATCGACTTCTCAAATAAAACAATTTGAGTTTGTCTGCACTGTACAGACATTAATTTCCCTTCTTATTGGATATCGGATAAAGCCGCTGATCAAGAAATAATGTTTTCTTTCTTTTTTCTTTTTTTAAAACACCGCTGTTGCTATGGTAACCTAAATTCTTCAAAATGGTAATCTTTAGGATAACTGAAAAAAAGAAACAGCGACAAGCTAACTGAGTAATAACTGATTTAAAATAAATGATTATTAGTTGTATGTTTAGATATACAGAGTTTTGGAAATTGTAAAAATATAATTGACAGTGGTCAGTTCGAGTGAGTTGCACAGAAGTCTGGACATAAATCATCAACTGATTTCTTCTCAGTTGCTCTTGCTTACAGCTGGCATGTTAGCACACCCTTTAGTATCTATAGCAGGTCTCACAGGCTCCTAGCTTGTCTTATCACAGGAGATTTTTTTTTATAAAAGCCCTTAAGTGATGTTCAGCTTGACCCTTTTGAAGACTTATCTTGTGCTTTGGTGTCTCTAGGTGTCTGGTCTTTTGGTACAAGACTACAGCCATGAATATAGCCACTGGAACTCTGTCAAGTCGTTGGGTGACTGGCTGCACGAAGAAAAGGTCTGTTTTTTTTACCCACATAGAATAAAGTTGAAAAGATGAATAAGGCTTTTAAGATGAAATTCTCTTTTTACTTTATAGGTTCCTGCACTGTTTGGGGTCGACACCAGAATGCTGACCAAAATCATCAGAGATAAGGTACTGCAGATAGCGATTGCCTTTGATAGATGGAATGATTGATCACTTATTAATGTGTTTCACTTCTTCCTCAGGGTACGGTTTTGGGAAAGATTGAATTTGATGGCCAGCCTGTTGAGATATCTGACCCCAACCAGAGAAATCTAGTAGCCGAGGTTTCAACCAAGGTAATGGCTCCCAGCTATTTATGTTTAATTTATATTTAGTCTAGAGATGATATCTGTGAGCGCTAACCTCTGTGCCGTGTCCCTTCATACGCCAGGAAATTAAAGTTTTTGGAAAAGGCAACCCAGTGAAAGTGGTGGCTGTGGATTGTGGCATTAAACACAATATAATCCGTCTGCTGGTGAAGGTGAGTTCAGATACACTGGGAGTCGTGAAACATGCCCGTTGCCCAGTATGCACCAGTGTCAATTACTCAGTTAGTGTTGCTGTTTGTTATGACTGAGCCTCAGATGACCCTCTCAATCAGAGAAAAGTCAACGCTTCTTCTAATGTTTTCTGTGAGGTGGGTTACTTAAGGTGGGCTCTGAATTCTGTTCAGAATTAATGATTTGTTGTTGGAATGCTGATGTTTGTGCGTATTTATGAGGAACTAAAGGTGGGGATGTCTTGAAGGATATTTGAGGGGTTGTTGCCATATTTCCTGTGCTTTTTGATTAGAACTTGTGACGTGAAAGAACATTAGTGTTGATTCTTTGAATTTAAGCACACATTAATTTAATCAAGATTATATAAAATTATTGATTAGAAAACCTGTGAAATAACATGAGTGTGCAATGATTGCAGGCCTTTTCTAAACATATTTAGTGACTTGAAGTGTCAAAGCAAATAAAAAAAAAAAAAAAAAGTAGTTTCACTAGTGAAATTTGGATCACAACATCAGTTAACAATATACTTCATGAACTATTCTTCAGGCCTGGCATCAACACAATGTATGCTTTCACTTAAAGCCTGACCAATGCAAAGTAACAAATTGAATATACGTGAATAGAAATACAAAGTAAACACAATTTATTTCCCATAATATTCAATGCAATACTCATATCCTTTGGATAAAGGGTGCTTTCTCCTACTTTTCTGTAAATCAACATCGTTAAAAAATGTTTTTGTGTACATTTATGGATTTGTTTTTAAGTATTCATGTATCATTTCTTTAATAGCAAGATGTCGAGACACTTTCCTGAACATGCTTAATTAAAATGGCCTGATCCAGTAAGTTCACTGCAAATGGTTTAGCTTAAATTTCTGGCACTCAACTTCATGAGTCAGATCTGAGCAATTTCTAACGGTCTACAAGTTGCATTGACTTTGACAGAACTTGTTTTATGAGCTTCCTGTAGGAAAACAAAAAAGATTGTGATTCTAAGACTTAACAGCCAAGAAATACTAGTTCAACTGAGAGTTGGTTTACTGCTGGTGTTCATTGGAAATCCATACCATGTCTAGATATATTTCCTACACAATTGAATGATTCATCTCAGATCATCTTAAGACCTTTTAACTCCCTGCGTCAAGCTCGTAAACACCCACAGAGAGCTTTGTCGGTTTTAGCGTGGTTACACCTAGTTCTTTAATAGGACACATGATGGCAAGGAACATTTGGCCGTGAGGTTCTGGAAAACCGGTTCAGCCAGCCGTTCCCTAACAGAGATTCGCTCTGTTACCTGTGAATTATGGTAAATGGAGGCTGGGATTCATTTTTACATTTAAAAAAAAAAAAATTATGTGTATGTACTGTTGTCCTCCTTAATTACTGAAATGAATGAAAAGCCTTCATAGTCATTTTTAAAAGATACCACTCATCTCTTTGCAGAGATTTGGTCATTGCAGAAACGGAAGATGAATACAATAATGACAGTTATGTTAATAAAACGAGGGATGCAGTTGAGCGATGCCGTAAGATGAGAGTATATATGTTGATGTGAATGATTACAGCGAGGAGCCGAGGTCCACCTGGTGCCGTGGGACCAGGACTTATTCAGTCTGGAGTATGACGGTCTTTTCTTGTCCAATGGACCCGGAGATCCAGCTCTAGCTGAAACACTCATCCATAACGTGCGCAAGGTAGGAAGTGGGCCATATTGAGAAGCTTCAAATGAGACATGATCTGACATTGATCAAGTACAATGGGATATTCATGACCATATTTATAATTCACATTTCAAAGTTGTGAATCTATCTTTTTATTTATCGGACAGATAGAGTTCATATTTAAATCTTAATCATCACACTTGTTCTTTGAAGGTGCTGCAGAGTGATCGTCCCCAGCCTATTTTTGGGATCTGTATGGGCAACCAGATCACTGCTCTGGCTGCAGGAGCAAGGTCTTATAAGCTCCCTATGGGCAACAGGTGAGCCATTTACTAATTTCAATCAGCGGTTTTTAGTAGGAAGAATCTGAGGGTTGGTGCACTGCAATGCCTTATCTCAGGGTGGTTCTTTTTTTAAAAAAAAATTCCTGATTAAAAATTAAAAAGTAGATCTTTAATGTAATAAGACTTATCAGAAATGGAAATGGTGTGTGGAGTGTAACCGTTACATAAGTTACAGACGAGATGTGAAGGCTCAACACAATGTATGTGTCGAGTGTAATTATGAGACAGAAGACAGCAGCTGAATTTACATCGTCTCTTTTTGTCTGATTGGATTGTCTCACGTGAAGATATCAGATCATCCTGTTCATATTAACATTGAATAAAGTGATCAGATTTATGTTTGAATCGAACATTTCCGATTAATTTGGAGCTAATCAGTAGATCAATCCCATAAGGCTTTGCACTGGCCTGCCAGAATTAAAGATGGATTTGGTAGTGCCAGACTAATCAAACTTCTTGCTTTTCTTTTTGCATTTCTAATGAAACAACGCCAAAGCACATTTTCCTTGTTCAGAGTTTAATCAGGACGATACAGAGCGTTTTTTTGTGCTACATGTGACTCAGTTTTGTTTCCTGCATCCTCCAGCTGTGCTCCATCACGACATTCTTCTAAAAACACTGCATGAAGCATCACACGATAATCTAATGTAACAGACATTCCAAAAGAAACAAACTACTGAAGTGTTTTTCATGGGGGAAGTTTCAACTCCTGAATTTTTTGAGCATTAAGTTTTTCTGATTAGATGAAATTTAGCAATATTCACAATCATAAGTCAGTGTAAAAAATGATGGCAGCAGAGAATCAGCAATGACTTTCTAGTGCAGGAAAAACAGCTCCTTATACATGTTTGAGGCATCGAATTAATCTAGAGAATTCAAAAAACATGCCTTAGTGATTCAGAGAAATGGAGAGAACTGTTTTATTTTTCTGTGAATGCAATATGCATGTTACATGCTGTGTTTCATGCATGAATGTGTTTCCCTAGAGGCCAGAACCAGCCAGTGCTGAATATAATGACAGGCCAGGCCTTCATAACTGCACAGAACCACGGGTACGGCATCGACAGCGAATCACTGCCTCCAGGGTGGAGCCCGCTGTTCGTCAACGCCAATGATGAAACCAATGAGGTTGATATCTTTCTGTGCGAATGTACTTTTCACGTGCATGTTTTTCCAAGGTGTTTAATTATTTTGAAGCTGGTCACTTTATGCTGGAGGTAGATGAAGATGAGCAATTACTTAATGCAGTATGATTTGACATTCAGCCGAGGAAAGAAAGAAAAGCTACATTTCACTGCGTGTAAAAATATTTCACAAATATGACATTTAGATTTGCAGGTTTTGTACTAATGGCAGCACTATAGCTGCAGTCAAGCAAATGATTTGCTTGATGAAGTGTGCTAATATTTGTTTGTGCATAACATTTTGGAGAGACTTGATTGTTTAACAGATGTTAAATAATATCTTTAAGTTTTCTTATATTAACTTTGCATCATCTGCAGGGCATCATGCACAACACTAAGCCCGTGTTCACAGCCCAGTTCCACCCGGAGGCTAAAGGCGGTCCCACCGACACAGAGGTAATTAAGAACTTTGATGGTGCGGTTTAAAGCGCCTCCATACTATACTACAAACAGTACATTATGCAGTCATAACATTCAAGGATCCTTGAATCCTTGAATCCTTGAATCCTTGAGAAGTTACAAGTTTGCACTGGCTGACTGTAGGCCACATCCAGCCTATTAGTTGCGTTATTTCCTAAATATCGTATATATTTTAAGGTGCATTTGATGCGTTTTATAAACAGAAATTCAGTTAGTTTTATATTAAATCCCTGGCTGCAATTCTCATAAATGATTAAATAATCCAGTACTATTTGGTCCTCTGGTCGAGAATTCTTCTGGCCTTCACAATGATCTGAGTTGCTCCTCCCGCTAAAACCCCAAATTTGATCAAATTGAATAAACATAATTTATCACGCACTAAAACAACAGATTGAACATTAATAGCAAAGTACAATGGAAATCATTTGTTTTAAACAGCTTAGCAAAACAACATTATTTATTGTCCTTTGTGTTTTCCAACGGAGATGTAAGAAGTAAAAAAAAGAAGAAATGGAATACATTCAAATATAGTAAAATACGTCATTTTCAACTAAATTAAAAACATTTGACACTTGAGAGTTGAAGTGGCCATGATCAATATTAAAGAGTTAAAAGTGAAAAAAACAATAAAATGTACAAACAAGAATACAATTTTTTTTGTAACTGATCAGTATCTGTATTTAGTAGATTTTTGGGTGGATGGTTGAGGTTTAATATTATTATTCATGACCATCTGAAGACATATGCACATTTTAATACAAGCCTATCCAAACAACTGAGAAGCAGCAGCTTCGGCTCAAAATCATTTACCACCATGTTAAATATAAACCAAAAAGTTCAAAACTATGGTTTTAGCAAAGGCTGATTGTGTCTCTCCATGTTTTGTTCTTTAGATGGAAAACGTGCCCAGAAATCATATCAGAGGCGTGATATGTGGTTAATTGAGAAATTGTCTTTGTTTTTCAGTTCTTCTTTGATGCTTTCATGTCCCTGATCAAGAAGGGGAAGGATGCGAACATTGTCTCCGTTATGCCTGCTAAACCCAACCTTCCTCCAAGACCTCAGGTACACTATGTCAAGCAAGCCAATTGGGTTAACCCCTCATATTGAACAAAAACAAAACAAAAAAAACCCAACTCATTCAGTATAGCTTTAGGTCATCTCTGTATAGAAGTTATATTTTAAGTTGTAACTCACTCTGGGTAATTGATTTATTTTCTCATGTAATTTTAAAATTACATACTCGTACGTAATGATGCTTTTACAGTGCCTGTGGACAGAACATACAAAGAGTAAATAATATTCACTGCAGACACTGATGCACTGCACACATGTCACCAAAGCAAACTATCTGCAACTATTTGAGCGCTTCTTCCTTTTTCCTATACATTTCTTTGATGCCAAAACAGGCTCATTGGCCCTCTCCCTGTATTGTGTCCCTGCAGGTGTCAAAGGTTCTGGTTCTAGGTTCTGGGGGTTTGTCCATTGGGCAGGCTGGAGAATTTGACTATTCCGGATCTCAGGCTGTCAAGGCCATGAAGGTAAGAGCATCCTGTGACCGCTGTTTCGATGTTATCTGAAGTCAGGTGATGCTGTGCTCTTATATAAAACTGTCAATGAAGATAGATCAGTGTGATTTATACTGTAGGACTCAATGTTGGAGGACCTTTTAACAAACAGGAGGACGAAACGTGCAGAAAACTTTAGAAAGACGACAAACATCACCGTCTGGTCCGATCACTTATAATGCCCTAATTTGTTCACATTTTGGTTAATGGACTTTTAAATGTGTCATTTATCCTGCTATAAAGCTCTGCATATTGTGTAACCACAACTTAATTTAATGTAGGTTTGCCCTGAAGCTCAAGAGTCTAGTTTTATTAAAAGTTGACTTACGCTCTTGAAATGCATTCAGCTGTAATCACCTTATAGTGCATGTGGCATCAGTGCTGTAGTATGTGTACTGAGTGATGATTGAGCAGTCTGGCATACATACAGTTAAAGCATTAGGCCCTTTGAACACATGGCATCCTGACATAACACAGCTTCAAGGGCAGCAAATGTATGAAGAATTCAAACTAATGATGGCTGAATACTCAGGTTTCAAGACTTTGTTATAATGAATGCGGCCTCAATGACACACTCATTGGACGCTTGAGTAGAAAAGAGTTATTGTTGATTTCATTAACAACATCAGTACTCCTCCGATCACAACTGGTGAAATGTCTTCTCCCTCACCGTCGATAGACATAATGTAAAATTACCAATGATGAATCATTGTGCTTGTTTTCTGTTCAATTACCTTGTATGTCACAGGAAGAAAACCTGAAGACTGTGCTCATGAATCCAAACATCGCCTCGGTGCAAACCAATGAGGTCGGCTCCAAGCAGGCCGACTCGGTCTACTTCCTGCCAGTAACGCCAGAGTTTGTAACTGAGGTTATTAAGATCGAGCGTCCGGACGGCATCCTGCTCTCTATGGGTGGTCAGACTGCACTCAACTGTGGTAAGCTCTGTACTTTAGTTTGCTAAATATAAGGGGATACACTGCGTTTATAGAACACCCGGGGTATGTGTTCCTATCACGTTCAAGTGCAATGTAACAGCCCTGATATAGTTAAGAAAGTATATATGTAAACAACAATGCCACTCCATCATAAATAAAGTATAGAATATATTACAGGACAGTGCTATGCACGTGTGTATTATGTATTCTTACTGTACGAACTGTGCTTGACAACAATGTTTCAATGCTTGCATCATTTTTCAATTGTGTGTATGTTTACATGTAAATTTGTCTTTAGGGGTGGAGTTATATAAGCGTGGCATCTTGGACAAATATGGGGTGAGAGTCCTGGGAACGTCGGTAGAGTCCATCATGGCCACGGAAGACAGACAAATCTTTGCTGACAAACTTCTGGAAATCAGTGAGAAGATTGCCCCCAGTATTGCCGTGGAGTCGGTAAGGGTTCAAGTAGGGTTGCACCACATTCGCTTAACATGCAAAGTCATTGTTGAGTATTGCCATCTCGATATCAGTAACCAGACTGCGAAGCATTTCTTTTTTTTTCTTTTTCTTTCTTTTGTTGATCGCATTTCGCAGTTCCACCTGCAGTCATTTGTCATTTTCCATTGAATTCTGACATCTGGCCTGTTGCCACTAGATATGATGTGAAATACAATCTGTTGTCAACAAAATACGGTGAAAGGGTTCAATTTAATTTACTAAAAATGTTGAAATGAATGTACACTATATGGAAAACTATAACTGATTGCAGTTCAGTTAGTCTTTTGTGACATGTATTAGATGTATACATTTGCTCTTGGTTTTTCTCTCATGTTAATGTCACTTTCTGCTCTTCCTTCAGGTGTCTGATGCCTTAGAAGCAGCAGAGAAGATTGGCTACCCGGTGATGTTGCGCTCAGCGTATGCTCTGGGAGGCTTGGGCTCTGGTCTGTGCGCTAATAAAGAAAGGCTTGAGGAAACCGCATCAAAGGTCAGAATGAATGGTGCTTTGTACACAGAGAAAACAAATATTTAGTCATTTAATTTTGAACAAAATATTTTTCCAAATCACCTGGGATTGTTAATTGCAGCATTAGAAATGGTTATATCTTCACCTATGAACTATCACCATGAAGTTTGCTGTTGCTAAGCAACAGCCTTTTGTGCTTGTCTCCTTTCCAACATTATGTGTGACAGCTCAATTGGCTCTAATCTGTAATCACAGGCTGCAAAATGAACTGTCTGTGCCAGCCTGCTTTAAATCGGTGCATACTTTTTATGCTGCGTTGTATATTCTACTGCTTTTTTCAAGTTTTTTTTTTTTTTTTTTTTTTTTTTTCCCCCCCATTTGAATGTTTTAATTTCTAATGTTTTTTTGCCAGCTCTGCTAAAGAGCTGTTTACCTGGTATATATGAAGGTCAGCGCCGAGACATAGTTAACTGATTCTTTGTCTAGACTTTTACAAAAACACAAGTGTTCTTTTAACCGAGTCTGTCCTTGTCTGGCATCAACAGCAGGACCTGTTTTATTTCTGTCTACCTCACTTGTAACTGTACAGACTGTCCTTGGAACAGGTCATCATATTCCATTTATTTCAACAGAGCAAATTAAAAACTGTGTTTTCACTTGCCTTATGTTCTTTTTCTAAAATCTTGTAATTACACAAACACTTTTTTTTGCTCCTCTATTTCGTCAGTTTATCTTTGAACAAAAAAAGACCCTTTTCTCTCAAATATTGATCACAAATTTGTCTAAATCTGTGTTATTGAGTACTTATAGGATCCATATCTGCTCACTTTGTCATTTAACAATGTTTTCTGACCTGCACCTTTGCAAGAGTGACATGTTGCACAATAAATGCACTATTTTCTATTCTAAATAAATATTGTGCTTCTTGTAGGCGCTTGCTATAACCAGTCAGATCCTGGTGGAGAAGTCATTGCTGGGCTGGAAGGAGGTAGAATATGAGGTGGTGAGGGACGTGGCCAATAACTGTGTCACTGTCTGCAACATGGAGAACTTTGATCCTTTGGGAATTCACACAGGTAATACTATAAACACTTTGTGCAATGTGACTGACTTCTAGCTAACACACACCCGTGTTGGTTTGTTTACTGTATCGTAGTGCATCTCCGTTTGTTTGGTTTTGTTGAAAATCGTATGCCCTCACCTTTCTTCTTTAAAAAAGCGATTTCAAAATGGACTGTGTGTGTGTGTGTGTGTGTGTGTGTGCTTTAAAGCTTGTCGTTGTCCTCTTGCTTTATAATGAAAACTAAATCTTAGTACTTGAACTAACCCTCATTTAAGATTCCAGTCTTCCAACAACAATTCAAAGTGCCCCTTGCTGATTCTAAACCCTATACAGAGATTGTATTTTCACTACTTTTCTTACGAAAACTCTTGCTAAAATTGATGGCACATTTTGGAGCGTGAATGTTGGTTATAACAGCATAATAAGATATTTGGGTTTCCTAATGTACTATCTACTGCTAAAGTATTTTGTTAATACTATTTTTTTTAAAATGGGAAATATTTGAAGCATTTTGTAACTTAAAAGTTATGCATTTATATTATAATTACAGTGCTAATTGATTCAACAACATAACATTTTTAGATGCAGCAGACCATAAGCCAGAAGTTTTACTACTTACTTTGATGCTTTACATTTTGATTACTGTAGAGAATATATTGAGTGATGTTGTGTTAAAGATTTCCTTTCAGCAGTCCACAATCCATGTAATCATGCCTTTAAAACAAAACTGCCGTATCGAATTACTTCTAGTTAAGATGAGGTTTTTAGAAAAGGCAATATTGATGTGATAAAAAAAAAAAAAAAAAAAATACAAACGTCTTCCATGAAACGTGCAAAAAGTGTATTCAAATAACAAATTTTTTCTCACTGTAACCCATGCCCTTCTTTCACAGGTGATTCCATAGTGGTGGCGCCGAGTCAGACATTGTCTAATGAGGAGTACCACATGCTCCGTGAGACTGCCATCAAGGTGGTACGTCACCTCGGCATCGTAGGAGAGTGCAACATACAGTACGCCCTGAACCCATCGTCCCTGGAGTACTGCATCATCGAAGTTAATGCTCGTCTCTCGAGAAGCTCAGCGTTGGCATCCAAAGCTACAGGGTGAGAGGATATATGCGCGTAAACAAAGGGCTCTGAAATTATGCTCATGTTCCGAGGGCTTAACGATGTTTTGTGCATTAACACAGATAAATAGTTTTTATACCCAAATGATGATTTTGTACATTTCTTTATATGCCTTCATTTGCCCATCAGCCAATGTAAGTCAATACATTATTTCAACTTCAGAGATAGCTTTTAATTTTCCAAGTGAAATGGTTTGTTAGTTGTTTGTAGTTGAGAAAGATTAAAAAAAAAAGTGTATTTCTTCTCACACTGTTCCGGTCTCCTGGTCTCTGGGTTCGGTCTCGTCTAGGTACCCCTTGGCTTTCGTTGCTGCGAAGCTGGCCCTGGGCATCCCCCTGCCACAAATCAAGAACGCTGTTTCGGAGAAGACCACCGCCTGTTTTGAGCCAAGCTTGGACTACATCGTCACCAAGATTCCCCGCTGGGATCTTGACCGCTTTCAGGGCATGTCTCGGGAAATAGGCAGCGCCATGAAGAGTGTTGGAGAGGTGGGCATGACCCCTGGATGCATGATCACTAGCTTGGTTGTCCCCTCCCCTCTTTGGTAAACCCAGAGCATCACATGTCTCCCCCCCCCCCCCCCGGATGCAGGTGATGGCGGTCGGACGGACCTTTGAGGAGAGTGTGCAGAAAGCCTTGAGGATGTGTCATCCTTCAGTGGATGGTTTTGTGCCTCAGCTGCCACTCAGGAAAGCCTGGGCCAATACCCAGGACCTGCAGCAAGAGCTGGCTGTGCCCTCCAGCACCCGGATCTTCTCCCTTGCCAAGGTAGACTATGAGAGACTCCTACACACACGCACATGTATGTATGTATGTGCGTATGTGCGTACGTACGTTCGTTCAAAAGTGAGGGAGGATAAACAAAACAACAGTCCCCTTTGTCTGTATTTTCCCCTCATAAAGACGGTGCTTGTATAAGCACATCAAGACACAGGGTCAAGCACCGCTATTCAGACATATGGATAGAAGCGAGTTGGAGTGGTGGGCTTGAAGAGGTTTTTTTTCATACTGCAATATTTCTATGGCCAGAGAGAAACAGAATGAGGTTGTCCGGGATCCAACCGCTCATTGTACGAGCATTGTGTCACCACAGCAGATAGTTCAGATAGATCAGTGCATTTAATTCTGCAAGACAGTCAGAATGGATGGCAGCAGCTTAAAGTAATGCTCACCAATATCTTATTAATCCATTTTGTAAATAACATTTATTGGAGAGCTGCATGTTATTGAACATACAATTAAACGATTAACACTTAAGTGATATTATTGTTTTAAGTCATTTTTTCCTGATTTTCTAAAAAACATTTTTACGCTTTTGGCTTATGTCCTATGGTCATGAGGTATGACATATTTAGGGTTCTCAGTCCAAAAAATGTTAATGAACACAGCTCAGCTTTTGCGATAAATATGTTGATTACATTATTGGTAAATGTGTGATGTATTGTCAGCCCTCAGGGGGCAGTAGTGACTCCAAGCAAAGCAGCTCTCTGCTACTGAATTTGTTGTTGAAACTTACAAAAGCAATCAATCAGACTCACTGTTACTAACTGGTATGTCGAAACAATGTGAGATAGGAAAATGTTTCTACACATACAATGTGGTATTGGTGTTTTTGCTCACATGTCTTACAGTTCAGGCCATCATGTGTGTTTGTTGGCTACATATTGCATTATTTACAGCGTTACAGCAGTAACAACCATTGCAGCTTGATTATCGGTTCCTTACCACAGGACAAAGTAGCTTCACTTCAAGGTGACTGACTACAGTCTTCTCTTAAGGCTGAAAGGATTTCTCTACTCAAGCATCCAATATACAGACGATATAAAATATTTACTAGCTGTTGTCAGGGCAGGACATCTGTCATATTATAGGAGTTTGATGACACAGGCTGCTTTTGACACAGATTTTTAATAAAATGCCAAAGTAATATATCGTCCCTGCAATAGATTTTGCCTGAAATAGTCTTTGAAGAAGAAACGGGTAAAAACATTATTTATGGGGTCTGTTTTCTCCCCCACCACAGCCTGCTGGATGATTTGTAACATGATTTTCATGATGACCAGGCTTCAACTAGGGGCATGAATGATGCACTTGAAGATTATGAGTAAAAATGCTGAGTCTGTTTCACATCTTTACCTCTCAGGCCCTCCATGATGGTGTGACTGTTGATGAAATCCACCAGCTGACCGCCATAGACAAGTGGTTCCTCTACAAACTGCAAAGGATCACAGAGCTGGAGAAGCACCTGTCCAACTACAAGAGGTAACACAAGCAGCTACCTCAATAAAACTAAGTAGATTTTACCGACTTGAATATTTTCACTGAATATTGTCAGAGATTTTTAATTTTTACATTTACTGTCAAAACACTTTTATGAGGTAATGGGTTTTGGTGACAACAGTGGTAAATATTGCTCTGAATCTTCAGTTTACTGAAGTTTGCTGGCAATTAGAGTCACTTCATTATGTTGGGCTGATAATGCAGTGCATTGCGTTAAAATGTATTCAAATGTGTCAATCCCTCTTTTATACTCTGTTAGTCAGATCAAAGTCCTGGCGTGCTTGAGCAGATCTAATCTGAATCTTGGTGAAGGGAATGTACAGGCAACCAGGTTGCCAGTCCGTGACAGAACAAATGAAGCGAGACAACCACACACACTCACATTCACACCAAGCTGTAATTTGGAGACACCCATTACAGCATTGCATCAAACATATTTTTGGACCGTGGGAGGAAAACAGAGTATCCAGAGAAAACGCAGAGCGACCATACAGAAAGATCCCCACTGAACCTGGACAGTGGATATAGTCACTGAGATGGGAGCACGGACCACTTACTTTACTGTGAGGCCCGCAAATATGCCTTTAAATCTTTCATGTGAGCTGCAGGCATCATTCCAGAAGAGCCTTAACCTGATTCCCAAGCTGGCTGTCACCTTTCAGTCTGATTTCCTGTTTGCTCGCCTTCGGCTCTTTCTGGTTTGCAGACTATTGTTGGCTCTCTGCTCGAAGTCTTTGGAAAGAGAACTGTCATTTTAACAAAGAAGTGTTCAAAAGGTCAAAAACAGTTCATAAAGCAGATTTTATGAATATCTGTCACATACAGATTCAACACACAGTTTTCCTGAAATTCTAAACGCAACCAGATTATCCTAAATGAAGACATCAATTGTAGAAGTGTGTCATGGATGCTAGTTTCACAATTATGAAGCCAGAGGTTTCCCTTTGCCCATTGAGGTTGTGTTTGTCTTGCACCTGATGGCCACCACTGACAGTAGCTTCAACAGGTGGTGTCTATGTATTCTAACGGGGACAGGAATTTAAAACTGGGAAGGGCTGGAAAGGTGTAAATTCTCTTTTTCTATAAATTCAGTTTGAAAATGGTTTAACAAAGTGGAAGAGCCCCAGTCTCTCTCGATTTCCTTTCCTCCCTGGGTTTACCTCCTCCCCGCCACGTCCCTCGCTCGGTCTCTCTCTGCCCTCAGGCTCTTACCTGGACAGCTCAAATCAAAGCCGCAGTGAATTATCGTGGCTCAGCCACAGGTTACCTGCAGCTTTATTCAGACTTCGCTGTTTAATAATTAATGACTGGCCGTCTGGTGGGCGCCCACCTCAACACACTGACACATGGAGGGGCTGCAGCAGTCTCTGCTGACTCTGGAGCCAGGGATGCAGCGATAGGCACACAACGTTATTCCGCTGCCAGACTGACGGAGCGCATAGCCAAGTGCAGGTGGGCTTCAGGCTCTGCTGCTCTACAGACACTGTGTGCATGAGAGAGTTTCAGCATTTAGAACAGAAAGATAATTATGATTAAAGTATGAGGAGGATAAATCAAATGTGGCCACTTTAGCCATCCATTTGTATGAGTTGGGGCCAGTGTTAGATTTGTTGTTTTTATTGATTTTTGCCGAGTTGCTTTAACCTTTAAACAGACTGGCTGTTAATAGATAATTACTCTTTTGGTTAAAAAGTCAGTGCTGCACTTAACACCTGATCCATTGTTCAACTTTTAGATGCTGGAAAATGACATATTACTCATATGAGGTGATGGTGGCTTCATTAAATATTGGATTCAAACGTAATGTGACAGTATGATATTTGTCATTTCTTAGATGACATTAAATCAAAACAGTTTTTTATATAGCCATTTGGTCTACTGTATGGCAGAATCAGAAATACAATAAATGTTTATTTGCAATATAAATGTGTGAGACCTGCATGCAGCAATAGGTTGCAGACCCTGACTATAATACTAAACCCCAGGTTCAGCCTTGCATGGCAGATTGTGCCTCAATGTGAGTCTTTCACCTAATCCTGAGTTGGACCTAAGAAATGTGGGCTGGGCTTCAGAGGTTTGCTGGTTTGAATCCTATTGCCAGGTTATCAATGTGGGTCCCTGAGCAATGCAGACCCTCCAGCTTTTCTCGAGGTGCGTCATTGCTCCTACCATGTTAGAATAATTTAGCTATGAATAGGATCAGTAATTTCTTCAAGAGAGCATAGGACAGATTTTCCTCACATCGCAATACTGTCATACGAATTATCTAAATTTCTAAAGAAACTAGTGCGAGAAATACAAGCGAGACAATTTTTTAAACAGTGGCAGTCCCTTTTACTCAACCCATGTTCAAACAAATGAGAAGTCCACTTCATATTTTATTTGCATGTGATGGTGGATGCACATAAGTTAATGGTGTGTGAATGATTCCCCTTCTCCCTTTAAACTGAATTTCCCTACATAAAAAAGGTGCACAAGTCAAGCGAGCCCTAAGATCAAACGCCTTTTCTCTTTTTTATTCCTCCTTGCTCCTCTCCTTTTCCTTGTTTCAGGGTTTTGTTATTTCTCAGCGCGGCCATGTGCGCTGGGAGTGAAAATGCACTTGACATTTTCAATATTGTTATGCTATAAGGTCATAAATAATTCCGATAAGGAAGAAGGAGAGCAAGTTGGGATTTATCAGAAAAAACTGATTCCTTCCTATTGTCTATCCATAGCTTTATAAGAAATACTACTTCATTATGGGGAATAGGCTTGTTGTTGTTTGAGTTAGATGACAAGACCGATATCTGTTTCATTACCATGCATTTATATGTTCAGCTTAACATTGCAATGAATCAGAAGGCAGAAGGGGATTTTGTCTCTTTATATTATTCAGAACATCCAAAGCCCTTATTTTTCAAATCTGTATGTTCTGTCCGATAAAATGTAAAATAATTTTATTTGATATCGTTCTGTGAATCTGTAGTAGACCTGATTGAATCGGACACAACGTAGTGAAGAATGACACTTTTCATGCCACAAGTTTGGATTACAACTATAAGCAGCTGTAAAAGACTTCAGTGGAATATTGTGTCACTTTATTATCTAATGTGAACAAGAGCCCAGCGATGATTAATCCCTAGTTTGAAAGACAACTTTCATCTTCTTTATTGATTTGATGCACCCCCCCCACTCACCACCCTCCGGGCTCGAATCTTAGTCCAAGTGTATGTGCCATACAAACAAACGAGCCAAGTTTACAGTGCAGGATGACCTGCTGTGCTGACCCCAGTAAAAGCAAGCTTTTGATAATGTCCTATAGCATTAAAAACAAATAAACAGCCCATCTGGTGTTGCTTGCCAGGTTTTCTCTATCTCTTAGCAAATCTGGGTGTGTTGCATGTTAACTCACAGAAAAGAAATACTTATAGAATACTGATGACGCATTACAAAGTGATCTTTATTCAAACTCCCTGTAAAAGGGTGAACTGTGGTTACACGATATCTAGAGGCGGTCTTTTTTCCTTTATCTCTAATAACCTCTAGTTCTTTTGCTTTGCCTCCGTCTATAAATGTCACGTTAAATAAATTGTCATTGGTTTGTACGGCTGCTATTTCTGACAGAAGCAATTACTTGGACATTCAATGAGCACAACAGCCCGTGGACAACATTTGTCATTCTGTGTCATAGTTGTTCCTGTCGATAACAGCTGAAATCTCTTGTGATTTTAACAGTCTTATAGGTTTATTGGTTATTAACACACTACGGTTTCGTGATTCAGATATGAAATAGGTTTGACTGAGTGATTATACTCTTCAGTGATTTAGAGGTGAATGTTTGTCCTGCACATTGTCAGCAAATGAAACAAATCAAAAAAGTAGCATTTCCAGTTGGAAAAATGCTCCGTACGGGAGTGGATGGAGAGTTCGGATTTGGTCAAACATTTATACTCCTTTAGAATCTCAGAAAACTGTCTTAATGCTTCCCTGGTGTTCTGTGAATGTCTGTTTTGTCAGGCTGCCATGCTCTCTTTGTGCCATGTTTCTGGTATTTGTGGATTGTACTATTGACTGTTTTCATCTCTTGTTTTACCTTGTTTCCATTCATAGTTTTAGGTGTTCTTGTATTTTGTGTTGTTCTAGTTGTGGTTCTATTTGTGTGTGCGCGCTATGAGTTTACCTCATGTGTCTTCTGGCCCTGTTTAGCCTTGACTGCTTTCATCCCCCTGAACATTTGGTTCTCCCTCTTGTTTCGGACTTTGAGTTTGTTTTCCCAATTTGCGATACCATTTTGTTTTGGGGAATTTGTAACTATAACGTCACAGATTGCCGAGTCTTTGTACCTCTTGGGTCCCGTCTTGGGTCCTTTCTCCACCACAAAACCCATAAACAACTAAGACTGCAGTATTTTAAGGCATGATCAAAGATATCACCTTGATAGTTTTTCTTTGATATTAGTCAGCCAAAAGCGCACATAGCTCTCTGTGATGAAAAGGAAATCTTCAAATGTATGCGCATGATTGAAAAGGGCAAATCATACTTTAATGTAGAAGTTGTGTGCAGAAAACTTTTTTGTTGTTAAACACCAATAACATTGTAGTTAATGGCACCAAAATGACAAAAAAAACCCCACATGAATCACATTACTCACGTATTCTATTAACATAAGAGATATTTCAGTGATCTAAAATGCACATCTGAGTCCATGATTGATTGTGTAATTGCACTAAACTGTTAGTGTTACCAAACATGAGCCTCATTGAATCCCTTTTGTAGATTACCATCCATGATTACAATATTTTCACCACTATTTATAAGCACAAGCTTTTAGAAGATCAAGGCCTACCTATTAATCCATCCATCTCCTTTCCCGCTTATCCAGTTCAGAGTTGTGGGGTGCTGTAGCCAATCCCAGCCTACTGCGGGCGAAGGCAGGGTACACCCTGGACAGTTCGCCAATCTTGTCACAGGACAAGGCCTACATAATAAATAATAAACCCAGCAATCCATTAATCAAAATTCATCTATATTTGTGAAAGATATATACAATACATTCCTCTTTGGTTTATCTTACAGTGGCACAGTACCTGAAGACCTGCTGTTGAAG
Organism: Blennius ocellaris; assembly: GCF_963422515.1. Lineage (NCBI taxonomy): Eukaryota > Metazoa > Chordata > Actinopteri > Blenniiformes > Blenniidae > Blennius > Blennius ocellaris. Next base: position 13,290,618 of record NC_137655.1, on the reverse strand, counting down.
GCCAAGCAGGACGGCTTTTCAGATCGACAGGTCGGCCAGATCCTGGGCACCAGTGAGAACGCTGCCAGAGACCTGAGGATCAATCGGGGCATCAAACCCTGGGTCAAACAGGTGAGCACCACTGAACGTGCTTCGTCTGATCCATGAAAGATAGGATACATATGGGTACCCGGCATCGGCTCAACAATTGCTCCCGCTTTCATCTTTGAGTAGACGAGCAGGCCAATCACTTGTCAGCACAACCCAAAGCCTCCATTTGTCCACAAGTTGTGATTGATTATTATGTCCTTGATGCTTAGAAAAAGTTTTTGAAATGGTTTAGATTGTGACGCAGGCAGTGCTTTTTTATCTTTGTCAGTAACTCATTGTAAATTATGTTGGTCACAGAGGGGTGGATGTATTTGCTGGGAAATGTGTCAAATGTGAAGTTGCAACAATCACACATAAACTGATGGTTTCCAGATTTTCTGGGGGTTATATTAATTGAATTTGTCTTTTTTTTTGGCAAACTCCAGTGTATTGCAAATCCAAGAAGCTGCGTTATTCAATGCCCACAGTCAGGCATTAATATCTGGCTCTTCAATCAGAATCTTTATTTATTATTACTTATTGACATAAAGTCCATCATAGATATTAATTCTCCAACGAAAGCAGAAGAGACTGCAAATAGATGACACCCTGAATGCATAAACATTGAAGATCTAAATAACAGAAATATTTAGGACATTTTAGTTATTTTATAATTTGGCTATTTTATACAGATGAATGGCGCCAGTTCCAGTAATTATGCAAATGAAATTTGCAATTCAGTTTATATAATGACGATAACAATTGCAAGCGCTAAGTGGTTTTCACTTGCATCTGCAATTCAGGTCTAATAATTACAATAATAATTATGATTGCATTAAATGGTGAAGTGCTTTTCATTGGTTCTACTAATTGAGACAAATTAACCTTTTCTCACCTCTCTGTTCATTAGATTGACACCTTGGCAGCAGAGTACCCAGCAATGACAAACTATCTGTATTGCACTTATCACGGTCAGGTATGTAGTCATTATATATTCAGTACAACAACAAACTATTAAATTTGCATGGAAGAGAAGTTTGTAATTACAAATTGAAATAGTTTTTTTCTTTTGTGGAATTGCTAATATCCCCAACTGCTCCTCAATTGATGGTTTCATCTGGTCTTCCTCACTTCATCAGGAGCATGATCTGGACTTTAATGACAAAGGCATTATGGTTCTTGGTTGTGGTCCGTATCACATTGGTGAGTAACCATAAGATCCTTTGCAAGCATATTAAAAATGTTGAATGTGTACATTTCATGAAAAGAAATGTTTCAGAAAAATTTTTTTTCTCTGTGTTTGATAAAATAATGTATTGAACATGGTTTATGATTGCATGGAGAAAGACCACACAGTTGGTATGAACTTGCTTGATATGTCCACATTGGATTTGTAAAAGTTATTTATCAAAACTCTTGAACCTAAAACGTGTTGCACCTGGTAAACAATAAGTTAATGAAAGATGGACATCTTTTTGCAAGACAGGAAAAATGCTGCAAGCGCTGCTGTAGTGTATTGCAGTTTATGGCCAATACACTCGCATGTATCGTTGTTTTTATCCACCAGGCAGCAGTGTGGAGTTTGATTGGTGCGCGGTGTCCAGTATCAGAGCCTTGAGGCAAATGGGCAAGAAAACAGTGGTGGTCAACCACAACCCCGAGACGGTCAGCACGGACTTTGACGAGTGTGACCGGCTCTACTTTGAAGAGCTGACCCTCGAGCGCATCCTGGACATCACCCAGCAAGAGGTAGAGACGCTGCACATATTCATTCCCACACATTTCAAATAATTACGAAATGTCCATTTTTGAGCTCTCATTTTAAAATGTTTTACCCGAGAAGAAAACATGTAAAGCCACACAGTAGAAATGCCAGCCTTTCCACATAAACCCAAGACACTCAAACTATTAGGGCTGCAGCAATACTACAATCAGTGAATAATGTTCTGCACATCAGTGTACTGATTTAGATCTCCGAGTCGCCTAGCTTGCTGTGAAAATGAGGCAGGTCACTAAATCTATTGCCGGGTTAAATCAATGGTAATAATTACATTCATGCTTATTGAGTGGGATCTGGCGGGTGCAAGTCCCTCCCTGGACTGTGTGGTAGCTCAGGCGCATGCGCAAGCTCCGCCAACGGACAGATCTGGCAGCCCGGACAGATCTGGTACCAACAACAGAAGTGAAAAATTGAAAATGGCAGACAACGAGGAGTTTACCTGACTCCGTAATTCGACGGATTCCCGAGGAATTGCGCATATTTTCCAGGTAAGATGCAGCGTCACTGACCAGAAGGGGGAACACGAATCGGGAAGAAAAACGCGGCCGCGATATTCACATACTACCGTCGGCGTTCACGCGAGAATCACGTGATTTTTTGCCGAAAAAAACTTCAAAATATCGTCAAAAATCCAGTAGCCTGTTCGGATAACTTGTGAGGATGATTCAGTTTCCCGAGCAAAGCATTTATTAGCCCCGGGCATTCGGGAAAGCGGTAATGTCGAGTCCTGGTCTTAAAATGTTTGTACCGCGGTACACCTCTGGACAGGACCGAACGGTACGGGTACCAGTACGTATTGTTACACCCTTACTAGGTTAATAAAAGCGAACTGACCTCTCTGAAAGATTTCTTATTGCTCTGAATTGAAAACAGTTTTTTGCAAATAATGAAGTTGGTTTAATTTTTAAAGAGGCAACACACAATATTATCATTTACTACAATGACAATGATTTCTTTGCCTTCTAATACCCATGTCAAAGCAATTTTACTTTATTTGATATTCACATGTATAGACATAGTTATATTATAATAAATATGATGGAGGAATTTTTCTTCTGCTACACAGTGTGGTGTGTGGAGCCCTGCTGATCCTGATGATGTTAAAACATGTTCAAGGGCAGTGTTTCTCTGTGCCTAAGTTTGCTGGCGCCCGTGTTTTTCTGCTGCGTTGTGTGTTTGATTACTAATGTCCACTGATTTTCCCTTGCAGAGAAATTGTAATCCAGTTAAAGTTGCGATGGGATCAGAGTGTGATTAAGTGTTTGTTTGTACAGGGAGATAGCATTACCATCAATCCCTCTCTCACAGCTACAGTCCCCCTCTTGCTTTGCATGTGTGTGTGTGTGATAAATATGGCATTAGAGCGTGGAGATAAACCCTGGACAGGAGCAGGCCCATGAATAATGAAGAGATACAACCTGGTATTGCCATGGAAACAACATTCCCCTTGGATCAGCTTGACAGGAAAAGGGGCTTCATGCTGTTATTAAAAGGAGCGCGCATCCATACACACACATACACCTTCTCTGCTGATAACTAAACCCATGGCACGTCTGAGATCAACTGTTTGTGTTTGTCTCATATTTTCACTGTGTGATCAGAGGTCAGAATGATTGCAAGTGGCCACAGGTTTCAGACTTTAAATCTGGGCTGATAGGCCTGTGGCAGGGTGTCTCTTTGCCTCCTGTCCTTTCTCCCATTTCTTTGACACGTTCCTGTGCGTTTCCCCCGATGTTCTATCCCCTTGCTCCGACACTAGTCCAGATAAAGCAGGTATAGAAGATGCCTGTATGGATGTTAGAGCCTCCAAGACTTATGCGATCTCTTTTCAATTTCACTCTCCTCTTGTCTCATGCAGGGCTGCTCTGGTAGCATCGTGTCAGTGGGAGGTCAGATTCCCAACAACCTGGCCGTCCCGCTGCACCGGAATGGGGTGACGATACTGGGCACCAGCCCGCTTCAGATCGACCGGGCCGAGGAGCGCTCCATTTTCTCCAGCATCCTCGATGACCTCGACGTGGCCCAGGCCCCGTGGAAGGCTTTGAGCTCCCTGGTGAGAGCAAACATTCTAAATAATGACTCACTGAAGTGTTACTGGTGCCTTGTACCACTGTGAATATTAGGAAGGCGTGGAGGCATTCTGAGGCCAGACTTCAGCATCAGAGATCGGCTTCTCTAGTGCCATAGTGTTACATTTATGAGAAATAGATTCATCAAGTTAAAAAAAAAAATATTGGGCCGTCTTGACTGCACATGAGATTTTGTCAGCTATTTGGTTTTATGAAGTATGAAAAATTATGAAGTTTCTGAGAAATCACCAGGATTTTATGAGCTTGCATAACTTCAATTGCAGGATCAAAGTGATAGGAAATGTTAGTTAATCAAAGTTCAGGTACTTTATTGGGATTATTCTTGAAAAGAAAAGAAAAAGTGGATATGTCTTTTAACTATCATACCATTATTAATTGTAACAACAACTCTTTATTAATGTGTATATTTCACACAGTAACCAATTGTAATAATTCTTTCTAGATTAAAAAAAAAAAAAAACATTGCTGTGATGTTGTTGGACATTTTTAATCATGTTTAGGAAGAAAATTAACTTTTAATGATCAAAAACTTTGCGCCAGTTGCTTAGTTTTCGGAGCGAGTATTCCTCCAGTTCTAAAGTGTCCATAAGAAAGACAAAGAAACTCAAATTGCACCCTGGTGGTAAATGTTACTGGTCGTGTACAATTGCTTTTAGACTAATGAGGTGGTAAAAATGTGATGTATATGTGAAGTGCATTTAATGAGCTCATACATTTTTGTGTTAGTGCAAATAAAATTGCAGCTTCACAAGTTTGTCCATGTTATATGTTCCTTCATTTAACTAATCTGGAGCTGATCACAGCTGAATATGGACGAAAGTCACAGTTCAAACATAGAGAGTCACCATTGAGCCACAAATGTATGTTTATAGACTGAGAGGAAACCAGAGTAATCATGCAAACTCCACACATAAAGGCACGAACTCAAGTACGCAACCATTTTCCTCTGAGGCCAATGTTCTATCCTCCCCTAACCGACATGGAGTTAGATTTTATAACATTTCAATTCTTCAGATGCTTGTTTTTTTTTTTAAGAATTTTCTTCAACATAGGGGTACTGTTCCCCACAGTTTGTCATACATTGCTTCATGTTTTCCCTCGATTTGTCCCTCTCAACTGGCTGCCGGCAACATCTGAGCGAGGGAACGTTAGATCCCTCTGTGGAGCACGTCGAGCACGGAAATCTATCGGCAGTCGGTACTAAAACGTATCTGCTCCATTACTATTGCTCATGTTTTCGGTTACCACCGAGGAGCTATTATCCCCGTACACACACAGATAAAGTTCCGTTTCTCTCCAGAGTCTACCCACATATTCTATTTTCATGCCAATCTCAAAGAAACAGTTTGTTTTTAATGGGTTGGAATAACGCCAGCGTAGCCGTGGGGAGATGGTTTCTCGCGTCTCTGGGAAGCTGTTTGGTGTTTGTAAATAGTACTTCACCTAGCGAGTCAACAGTGGGTAATGATGGAGAGAAAAAGGCTCGACCTGCAGAAACAGAGCAGAGAGAGAGTAATGATGAGAATGGCGATGATGATTTTATTTTTTTTTTTTTGCAGATAGACGCTACCCCCACCTGCTCTTTCCTTCATTATTGTTAACTGAACAGGGGTGGGGGCAATCAAATGGGAGATCAGTCGAAGCTTCACTGTTTTTGGCTGTTGGAGTACTTCTTGTTTTTCCTTTACTCTGTTGATTGGCTGTGTTTGTGGCAGAACTGAGAAGAGATAAATAGCAGGAGCTCGTGATATGAAAGGTTTCGTACTATGAGGATCACTTTGATCTGTTAAACACACACTTGTTTCAATATTTAGTGTTAGTTTTTAGTTTTTTTATCTGAAGTGGCTGAACTCATGCAGGTTTTATTCATCGTAGGCTTCATTTCAAAGCAAATTACTGATCAACAGAATACACCTATAGATAAGTCTATACACGTACATTGGGGACTCTGTGTTTGTCCCTTTTGGATGAGCTTCAGATTGTGCAGAATGAGTTATTTTCTGTCAGAATATGACACTGCTCCTATTTCCTTACAGGATGATGCCTTTACCTTTGCCAACCAGGTGGGTTATCCCTGTCTGCTGCGGCCATCATATGTTCTCAGGTGAGCTTAAAACAATTGCACATGACACATCATATGGATTCCCACATGTCATGTGTGTGAGTTTCTATCATCAATGTTATAATTCCTGGTCTTTTTTATGAAATCTACAAATTAAAAGAAAGCTTCCTGAAAGTCGAGGAATAAAGCTTTGTGTGTGTATATATAGCAGTCCTTATACTGGCTCCACGGGACTCCTGCAAAATGAACAGCCTAACAGCCAAGAACACAAACTTCTCATCACCACCAAAAACATAGATTCCTTACTGATAAATGCACGCAGAAAAGTATCATCAATTGCCAGTTATGTAACTCACTCACTCATTGCACATTTGTTGACAATTCTACAACCAGAAAATTCAAAATACATCCTGGCATCGTCGTCATAAATGGGTTAACTTTCTCAGTCACTCGGAGGCACTTACATAAATAACAGTTGTGCAACAAGTTGCATTCTAATAATAATTTCTCAGAATTGTTTTAAAAGCACGACTACACAACAAATTATCTCATTAGTTTTGCTTGTCATATTTCTGGCCGATGCAGTTTATCAACAAATACAGAGGCTGAGAACAGTAAAGCCATGGATGGCTGAGTCATGATGAGAAAACCAGCTTCTTTTATAGCTAATTCACAAGCTAATTTCCAACTGAATAAAAAGCTTTTTTTTTTCCCTTCCTTTTTTCCCCGATGATGAATGAAGTCAGACTAATGCTACCTAATCATGCAGCAATTCAGTTGTCCAGCAGGTGTCATGAAGACACCCTGGATTCAGCCAGAAGTCATCATATTGGAAACTTGTGATGCAATTTTGGACTTTTTATTTTGTTTTTGGGAGTCTTTTTTTTTTTTTTTTTTTCACTTGTGTGATGTTGTTTTGAAGGAAATCTGCCGATGCACTGTGGGGAAGCAGTGGGAAACACTGAAAGCTGGGCACTGTGTAACATTTAAAACTACTAAACATCAAAGTAATTTTATTAAGTGGTGGAATGTATAACAGCATTGAAGATCCCCTCCGCTTGCTGTTGAAGTCTGAATCTAATCTAATGATTAATAATCCTCTGCATCCATTGATTTGTGGTGAATGCTGCATGCGATTTGGGTTGAGAGGAAGCCCCCCTCTCCTTATTTCCCGCATCGGCGCAGGGTGAACTCTCTCTGATCTTTACCATCCCTGATGTTTTTGTTTTTTTCCCCCCCAGTTCTTCCCACTGACATACTTGGTAATATTTTTTGAATGTTCCTCTCAGCTCCAGTGCACATGCACAGCCGCTCACACATTACCACACCAAACACTTGCTTCCTTGTCAGACCTGAGCTTCACATTTCTCTAAAAAGTGAAATTTACTCACACTGAACAAACTGCATCTTATTTGCATGCTTAAGGCCATCAATCCTTTTGGTTATGAAAAACATTTACTTAGCATTAATACTGCTGTGACGCACCAGCACTGCCAGGCACAGCTGTGTAATGGTGAGGCACAAATGTCTGCACACATTTAGAGCGCTGATCTGATCAGAATATTGTGCAAGTCTCCATTTTTACTCCATAAAAACCACTGTGATGAGCTTTTGAGAGCTTTTTATTTTGTTTGTTTGTTTCTCATCATATTGAGCATTAACGTCTGCAGTTTGAATTGCACAACTACAACTGTTGGGTCCGATCACCCTGGTTCAACTCTTTTCCTTCCTTGGACCACTGAGATAAATACTGACCACTGCAGGCCAGGAGGGCTTCAGAAGATTTGCAGTTTGGGAAATGCTCGAAACAAGCAATTTCGTCAGATTCACTCAAATCACATCTACTTGGAGGACAAAATGGTCAATTGTTGTCTAATATATTCTGCTAAAAGCTACTATAGGTAAATAATCTGTGTCGGTCAAATCGCCTGTCAGTAGTGATAGTCTTGTGGCTGATTGGTGTGTTTATTAGTGAAACTGGTTCCATTAGAACCCACTCAAACTCTTACTCATTCCTTCAGTGTTTGCAAGAGCTGCAAAAGCCACTGTTGACAAGACAGAATGCAAAGTACTACTGTGGATTTATTTCTCCATTTCTTTTTAAATTTGTGGAGGTGATCATTGTTCACAATTGACCATAGTAATAAAGCCGAACAGGAAAATGACTGTTTGCTTTTATTTAAAAAAAAAGAAAGACAAAGTCTGCTCCCTCTGAAGATCGTTCATGAGTTGGGTGTCGTTTCCTGGAAGCGGAATGCAAATCAGATGGAAACAGTAAAGTAAACAGATATGTGAAACCATTGGACTAGTGATTAATATTTGCTCAGATGGTCTGAAACACAAATGAAAAGTCTTCTTTGCCATGAAATGTGGTCTTCATTGCCACTTCTCTTCAAAATGTTCTCAAACATTTATTATGAGTTCAAGCCAATTACTTAATTTTTTGCTTCCAAAAACCTTGTCCTCGTTACTTCTCAGACTTTATTTGCTCTGTTTTGTATTTTTTCATAGTGTTTAGTATTTTGAGTGAATTGTTTTACTCTTCTTTCTCAAAGATGGCAGATAGCAGCCACATTTTAATGAAAAATTAGTTGATCCTCCAAAGAACAAATGTATATTTTGCAAAAATGTCAAGAATGTCACAATCACAGAAAATGTAATAATGTCATCAATCCTGTTAATTCTCGATGCTGTTTATCATTTGTTCTGCTTTCCTTTGTCTTTTAGAGGTGGACAATTTGTTCTCTTCATATTGCTAAAAAAGCTGCAAGCATTTAAATCCCTTTTTTCCTACTTGAGAGCAAAATAGGAATCCACCTATTTTGCGAGAATGGTCAGTATGATGTTGTGAGCCGTTGAGGGTGCCCATTAAAAACCCTTCTGCTTCAGTTTTGCACCAGCAAAATAAACAAAACAATCAAAGCTGGACTGGAAGTTGGAAACCATTCTTGGTTGATAGTGATGAAGAAGTTTGAGAGCAGCATTTTGTTTAGCACAGATAATTGCATCAAGTACAATTTAGGAACCTCCGGTTAAGTATGATGCACATGCTCACCACTGTCGCATTTGTTATTTTTGGACAAAGTAATTGGCTCTGGATATATTTAATATAACACAACAGAAACGTGTGGCACTTTGGTATATTGACATTCAGCCATGTTTTCTAACACTGGTGCAACACGAGAGCAGGTCATAGTTAAATATGCACCAGTCATGCATAAATTGTGATGTTCACTGCTTCGATACAATAATTGCTTCAGTAAGAGGATTACTTGTATTATACATGTACTACTGTATCATATTACTGCAAACTGCAATTAAAGCTCTTTATTTCAGACCCTACAATCAATACTAGATGGTTATGCTGTTATTGATAAGTATCATAACTGTTGTAAAAACATTAGAGAATTGAGAGCACAGCGATGTAAAAACCAAGTGGCACGTGAGTCAGTGATGTGCCTTGATTGATATGCAATGTGCAGCGTCTGTTGCTGGTACCCAAACGAGGGGTCAGTATTCATCTGGGCTTTGGCCATATGTCTGCCTCTGAGCTACAGACGGCTAAGCAATAAAGCTTTGACCCGAGCCGGTGGCCTTTCTCTGTCCTCTTTCCTTCAACTCCTTCCCTTCCAACAGGAGGATAGCCCAGCCAGCAGTCTCAAATCAAAAACAACACCACAACAAAACTAGCCTAAATCCGTTGTTTTTTTAATGATGGAGTTCTGAACTCGTTTTCAGGAGCCCGGAGTGCTTTTCGACCTAAATAGTTGCTGTTCTCCCTCTTCCTCTCTTTCTTTCCTCATTTTGACTGTTTCCAGACCTTGTTCCCGATGGTAATGGTGACGCAATAGAGGGATAATGAGTGTTTTGAACAATCATTTGAAGCTTGTATGTTCCCCCGTTTGCTTGCCTTCCTTCCTCTCAAAACACTTTTTTCTCTCCTCCTCTGCCTCTCACCAGTGGCTCTGCCATGAACGTTGCATACGGCGAAGAGGAGATGAAACGTTTCTTGGAGGAGGCCACCCAGGTGTCCCAGGTGAGATCAGTCTGAACTTTATGTGCACATGGGAGAAAGACAAACTGCCATGTCGCTTGTTGCTAATGACTCACCTTCACTTTTCATCTTTCCACTGCCTTGAGCTAAACGGAATTAGCATGTTACACCAGATGACCTCTTTCGAGCTCTCGTTCACACGCACACACTGCTTCTATCTACTTCTGTGCGACAAATACTGCCTACTGGCAAAACTGCGTTCTAGTATTTGGTGCACAAGTCTGCTTAAACTGAAATCCTCACGCCACTTAATGCCTCCATCTCGTATATCACCCAAAAAAGCCTGGAGTGTACAACAGTGTCCAAAAGATACTGTAAACGTCAGTGTACGTAAAGATAAACTTTGACATATTCCACACTGTCAGGTTGTACACTCCCCTAGAGATGAAACTGCATATACTATAGCTCAGTGTACACATACATCTATAATTTGTTTCCTTGCATTTTAACTACAGTTGTTTCCTCTTCATTTGTCTCCCTTCTTGAATTTCAACAGCTTTGAAGTAATTCCATTCAAAAATGACTCCATCACTGACGTAATCCGTTCAGCTTTAGTCACATTTTCTTTAGAGATACAAGAATACTATTTGATAGAAGTTGAAAGCACATACATCAGTGCACAGCTATAGTTAAACCCACTAGGGTACTAGAAACTTGTAGAAGGGATTTGATTCAACACAATGCCATGAAGTTAATGTTTCAGAAATAATATCTGATGTCTTTCCACAGTAAATTTTTAGCTGTCTGCCCATAATACATCACATCATAGGAGAAGCTTCTTCGGGTCTGCACTACAGCAGTCTAACTTTTACTTGCTTTTATTCTGTCATTGATGTTATCTTAAACAGTATTACAGGTTAAGTTAGATTTGGCTCAAGAAACAAACTGCAGTGGATACTTAGTGCTTTCGCTCAGGTTTGAGCTGGAAAAGAATTCAAACGAGAAAAGTGAAACTGAAAATGAATGCATCACATGAGAGTATGAAAACAATGCAAACATGTGAAAAAAGATGCTTGAAAAGATTCGATTAAAGAATATCATCACCCAAAGCTCTTGGTTTCAATTACCTGTGTTATGAGTTTCAGCTTAATTGTTGAGCTTGCTGGCCAACATCTTTATTGTTTTGGTTTGCTGGTGCTGCTGTAATAGAAGCTTTTTTTTAATGATAGCGGGCAGATGTTTTCAGCAAAAAAAAAGAAAGAAAACTGGGCTTGTGAGGGAATATAATGCAGCTGAAAACCAAGAAAATTGTTTTGAGTAGACCACTGTGTGTGTAGTAGGGAAACATCCAGCGAACACATCTGCAAACCTGAGTTATGGACTCCTAATCTGATTCCTGAGTTACCAAAACATGACAAACATACAGAAACCTGAACGTTCAGAATGAAAGTAATGAGCAGTTTTCAAGGTTTATGCTGGATTTGTGATCTCCAAATCTAGTTTTGACAATCCTAGAGCATAGCCACTCCGAAGTGGACCCCGGTCCCTGACTTGGGCTCTTACTGTCCTAAACAGACATCTGTGGGGTTTAATTAAATAAAACTAGCACAAACTACTGGGAAGAAAAATATTATGATAATGAATTCTGGCTCATGTCCAGATGTCATTTTGGCAGGATGCATTTTTTTTTTCCTCCAGATATTTTGGCTTCATGGTGTGGGAGCTATGGTCATTTCCATTGGTCATTCCTTCATACCAACTATAATAAATACCAAAAATATAGTGAAAACAGACTTACCATTGTGCTTTATGAAAGCCAAATGTGTGATTAGAGAAACACTGGGTCACAGGTTCACAAAAACAGAAAGTTAACCTTTTGACATTTGCTTGTTTGTTTTTTTTTGTTTTTTTATGTTTCAGTGTGCTGAAGGAGGAATCCAACATGGTGAAATAATGTTCATGAAATCTGCCATTTCTTCTCCAGGAGCATCCAGTGGTCATTACCAAGTTTATCCGTGGTGCCAGGGAGGTGGAGGTGGACGCAGTGGCCAAAGATGGCAGGGTAATCTCTATTTCCAGCTACACTGTATTTCTCAGTATCAGCATGAACGTGTCATCCCCTGTGCAGGCAGCTAAATGCATGGCACGGACCAGACTTATTATACTCCGCCTGCAATAATCACGTAACACAGCAGAACAGAAAATAAATATTGTGGTTTCATTAGAAATATAACCTCCTGTAACAGTGTAGCGCGTCTACATAATGTAACATAATGTTCCACTACACAAGAGACCAGAAAACATTATTTGTCCCCCTTTTTTTTTTTATTTCTGCTGACATCCTGTTTGACTATATTTCTATTTATAATAGTGTCATTGTTATTCATCTTTGAAGCTTGGCATTATTCAGTCCATTATTTTTTAGTTTAAACAGAGAGGAAGGACAGATATTGAGCCCAGTGGAAGAATAAAGTGGAAGTAATCTCATTTATCTTAACTGCGGGGGGGGGGGGGTAGGGGATAGAGATCTGATGGGCAGAAAGGAATACATTAAAGGTAAAATACAGCAAAGTGGAAGTGATAAATGTTTTTTTTTTCTTTCTTTCTTAGATCATATCAGTTTAAGAAATATTGAAATGATTCTTGTTCAAAAAATGTATTCATATTTTTCAAATATTGTCAATGCTAACAGATTATTGCTACCTGTGAAAACTACTAGGGGGTGATAGCACTTTAGGCTTGTCAGTACTACATGTCGCAGTTTTTGGAGTGTACTGTCGAGTGAAACGATTTTCAAATAGATTTCATAATGATAATGGAGTTCTCAAAGCCTCAAGCAAAAAGATGATGCAGAAAGGTGCCGCTGACTGAATAATCCTCATTCAATACCAACTTTTGCAAATGTTTACATGGGGATCTTATTTACAATAAAACTGTTGGTGTTGCTAAAGAAGGTTATCTGAGACACAAGGCGAAAAGAAGAGAAATATGGTGCTGGTAAAGCTCAGTAATCCCATGTAAGCGGAACTATTAACTGAAATTAATCTGAACAAGTGTGGCTTGTGTTTGGGAGATTATATAAGCCAGAGAGCTATCATATCTGAAGTTTAAAAGATCTTATGATTTTCTTTCTCACTTTGTTTAATTTGATAGGAAGGGAAACATTTCCAACAGCAGAGGCCTGATACTTTGATCTGCTCATATGCAATGCTTGCTCCTTTGCTTGTCATGCTCTTGTTTACGATGATAACTGTTATGCATGATTGCATATTACAAAACTATGAAATGTTTGAGTATTGACTCCAGGTAAAATGAGCACATTAAATAAACTAAATATTTTTTTAATCATTTTTGAGGGGTGGGGGGGGCAAAGGTTTAACAAAGAAATATTCCATTTCTGAGTTTAGCAATATTCTGGAAGCTAGAGGTTATTGTAGGCTGCCAGTTGGAAGTTTATAGCTGTATGATGTGTGTACCACCAAAGTCAAGAATGTTTTAATGGAAGATTTATTGGGCGCATTAGTCTTACATTTTTAAAAACATCTACAAAATCTTATGTTTTTTGTATCATCACAAACAATGTATCCCCTTTATTTATTTATTACATTTAAACTGAACTCTCAGTAACTTTAAAGCGTCGCCAAGATAGTAGATCTTGTTTAAATAAAACCAATAGTAAAAGACAAGATAATGAAATGTAAAAATATTGTCCTTTGAACTGACTGAATTGGGATTTGAAATACGGGTTGATCAAGAGATTATGAGTGCAGTACTAATGAAAGTACAAAAGTTGAATGATTTGAGAAGGCTGCTCTCCAGCTGAGCTTTAAGGTGGGATTGTCGCTTATTACTTTGTTGCTTTATTTACTAGTTAATAATGTAGAAATGAACAAGATGCATACTGTGATGCACTGAGGTGGTTTTGGCTGTATTATTTATTCAGAAGGCCAAAAACTCTCTATATCTATAAATGTGAAAAGAGCAGTGTGCTGCCGAATTAATTTCTGTGCCATGTGTATAACAATGTCCAGATAGGTGTGAAGTGGAAGTAAGTGAGCAGTTTGAGCTGTAATTACTGTGAAGAAAAAACTCCCATGTTCATGTTGGTAAAGATGGCTGAAAAAAAGACAAATATTCTAGTTATTAGGTCATTTTTGACTGAGATGGAAAGTGTGTGTCAAATCTAAATAAACTGTTCAAGATATCTTGAACAGACAAACAAAGCAAACATATACACTGGATGTCATATAAGTTCTAATTTGAAATTGATCCTAAAATATCCCTGACACACAATGACTTTGAACCCACAATTTACAACAAGTCACTTGACAGTGAGTGACATATTTCTCCAAATTTCAGTGTAAGTTGCACCACTTCAATATTTTTCTTAGTGTTTAGATTGTGAGAGTCATTTCAAGGGTGTCAATTTAAAAGTGTACTATCCAGTTGCACTGTAGATTTTCTCAGCCTGTCCTTTCTGAACACGGGTCCTCCTTTATCTTCAGTATCACATTAACAAGCCGCCCATTCATTGAATACCAAAAAGGCTTCGTGTGCGTGCGTGCGTGCGTGCGTGCGTGCATGCGTGTGTGTGTTGGAGAGTGAAAAAGTCAGAGATAATGCGTATTAATTACCAGCTGTATCTGAAGAGGGCTAATAAATGCTGTGGTTAGCAGCAGTTTAAGTGAGCTAATGACATGGCGACTCATTTTCAGTCATAGACTTGCGTAAAGCTGCGTGGAGATACCGATCTCCTTTCCTTCGGGTGAAATGTTAGAACTCACTCTTATGGCACTGCTTATACACAGCCAATTGTTTCCTACGGGATTCATTAACAAATACAAAGCTTCTGTCTCTGGATATATTTAATTCCTCCGAGTGCAAAATCCAGCACCTGCTGGCACTGCCGTGCCGTATGTTGACTCTACATTTCCGTACACAATTGTTCACTGTGAGACAGTGTTGGTATCAACGTGTCAAGTCTGGAGGCCGTTTGCCTCGGAGTCTGAGACTTTCTCTCGGTCAACAGACCAAGGCTGTGAAAAGACAGATCGCCTTGGGCAAGTCATCTCTGTCGCCTATCGGAGCTGTGCCCTGCCTGCGAATTCTCTGTGTGTGTGTGATAATCACCTTGTGTCCGTCCAGGTTCTGGTCCATGCCATAACGGAGCATGTCGAGGATGCTGGGGTGCACTCAGGAGATGCCACCCTAATTCTGCCCACCCAGACCATTAGCCAGGGGGCGCTGGAGAAGGTCGGTGAAGTCACTTTAAACATTCACACAAGTTACTTATCAGTTCGCCGCCACAGCACAGTACTGCTTCACAGATGTGGCTGTCGACATCACACTTCATCCCCTCGGCTTGAGGATACAAAGACAGGGGAGTTGTACTCTCACAAAAAAAATGTCGATGCTCAAAACACATGTTGACTGCTCTTCTACTGCATAGATGAATGTAAAGTTATGCAGTTACAATCCAAATGGAAACATGTGTTTTAATTTGTGAGAAAGCCAAATATAAACATCAATGAATATTCTCACTAAAATCTGATGGACTGCAGATAAAGTCATTCTGACTCTTATCCTCAGACTTGGTCACAATAATAATTTACACTGCAATACACTGTCCTAGGAGCTGTTTATTGTTTACCAGCAGTTGAGGAACTGCTTGTAACTGGAAACGAGTTCTAACAATGTCATAGTATATCACTTTAACATTATAATAGCGCCCACTTGCAGAAAGATTTCTATGACAAACACGTCGCTGTCTTGGATCTCTATCTTTATATTCTGTTTGATATCTCGGCTCTGGGTTTTTAACATTCCAGGCACATATTTCAGAGCCAGCCCTCGGTATTAGTGATAGTTTTTAGTACAGAACTTTCACATCGAGAGGAAGAAATCCTCCTTTTGTTAAACCAGATGCTCGATATGTGCCCGATGTAAAACATCCCTGCACAAACTGCTGAGAGATGTGACAGAAGTGTTTGCAGGTGGAGCCTCATCTCCTGTAAACGGTTTCAGTGCAGGATTTAATCACCATTATTGATCAGCCTCGCAGGATCACTCACAGGAACTCTGAATGTCCATTTGTTTATCTCATCACAACATTCTCGTTTTAACAACAGGAAGTATTTCCCATTGATGGCAATCTGTCGGCTCCTCAAACAGAAACCCCAATTCGTAGAGCTTGATAAACCTCCACAGTGTTATTTAAAGAGCCTGGCACACACATTAACTGTGGGTTGTCTTTTCTAAAACAGCTGTTTATTGCTGCAGTTTCTGAGCACAAACTATTCGCCAACATCTTGGTGAAACCCATGGCCGCGGCCACAGATAATAATCAGTTCCACACTCCTCCTTGGGTTAACGAACATTTTCTACTCATTACTTTTGGAAATCCTGGCAGTTCCAGCCGCAAAAACTAACTCCTCATGTTAATGTCTGCATACGTTTGCATTCACTCTGGGTCCTTTTCTGCACGGTGCCTGTGTCCAAATTTTATAATTATGGAAATCACATATTAATATCATTCAAGTTCTAATCAGTCAGATCAATTGTCTAATTTGATTTGATAATTTTTTAATCAAAATTATGGTGCAGTCAGGTGAGACACTTATGGATCAAATCTTCATTGGAATGCTGTCAATAAACTACAAGAAGTATTCTTCGGTCATTAAGGAGTAAAGCCAGGAGGAATAGTGTCTGAGAAAAACATGCTCAGTCTTTCAACCATATTTGTTACAGAACACTGTAATCGATATTTCTTGGTAATCAAGCAGAATAACTTTAACTGTGAACTTTTCATCAGAGTTGATTTTAGTATTGCCATAATGATAGAGGGCCAATGTGGCCTCATAATTAATATTTCTTTGTTCTTTTCTTTTTGCTTTAAGGTTAAAATAGCCACCCGGAAAATTGCCCACGCATTTGAAATTTCTGGCCCCTTCAACACTCAGTTTCTGGTAAAAGGCAATGATGTCATGGTAGGTAATATTTTTTTCCAGGTATGACTGAATGAAGGATTGACATCGATTGACATCTCATTTTATTCATTGATCCATGTTGCCTTCAGTTTGGATGTTACAGCTATAGCACACTTCATTTTTTTTTTTTTTAAATTAGACTAAATTTAATGACTCTACCCCGGAAAATGTGCCGTTTCTTTTTATATAACACTATGGGTTGTCTGTGTTGCTGTAGGTGATTGAGTGCAATCTGCGGGCGTCGCGCTCCTTCCCATTTGTGTCCAAAACGATTGGTGTGGACTTTATCAACGTGGCAACCAAAGTGATGGTGGGCGAGCCTTTGAATGAGGCCAGTCTGCCCTCCCTTGAGAAGCCCATCATACCTATAGACTACGTAGGAATCAAGGTAAGAAGACAAACTGTTAATGGCTGGAAAAAAAGAAAGGCATTTGCGTCATTCACAAATAAGAGTTTTGACAACAGAGCAAGTAGGTTGGTAGACATATAAAAGAATACATGAAGATAAATACCTCCAAAAAGATTGACTTCTAATTTATGGCTTGAATGCCAGCACGATTTACAATTTAATTCCCAGTGAAATTATTTTGCTGAATGATTGTTGCATTTTTGAGAAGAAAGTTGGTAAAAAAACAAAACCATAATCCAGAGATTGTTTGATCTAATCTGATCACTTTTATGTTTGATACTCAAGAAGCTGTCTTAAAGCAGTTTGAGCACCACAGTGAGTAAACACGTCTGAAGTGAAACCAATCCATAGTGTTTACGCCGAAGGATATCCCAATGATCCTCCGATGACGCTGCTAAGACGCTGCCCATTCACTTGTGTATGCTACTAGTTCAGCTTGGATTTTTAATAATGTCACAGTTGCCACTCCTTTTTCGTACCAGACGGACATTTGAGCAGGACAAGTACCGCTCTGATGTAATCGGGGGGGGGGCCACAGAGCTGATCCGACGGCCAGCCAAAACGGGACCCAAGTGGTCAGCTCGAGTGTCTACCCTAAATTTTCCTTTGGTCAGGCAAAGCTGCAGCTGGTCGTCAAGTATCCCTGCGAAGAGGCAGGTGGCTCATGTTTTCAGCTCCTTTGCTTGAGTGGTGAGCCCCACTGCTTCCTACAATCAGCCTGAAGTGTTTATCAAGTGTCTCTCGAGTTGTGACCTTGTGATCCTGTGCTCAGTGCACATGGAACAGTTCTCTACTATAATTATATTAGTTCTTTAAAACAAAGGTCCATGTGCTGTTATTGAGGATCAAACTGCAGCTTTTTTTCCCCTTGCAGCTGGCTCCATTAAAACCTTTAGGTGTAGCTTTTCTGTATCTTAAAGAGTATGTTTTGACGTTGCTTTTTTTTGTTTTGTTTTTTGAGGGAAGTTTTTGTGCTGTTGTGACCATAAACGCTCCAAGGAACAGAAGCCTTGAACTTACCAGGTCTAAGAAGGCCAAGGCTCAAAGATGAACATAGGGAGCAAAGGCTGGCTTACCTGGTCCAATAAGCGAATGTAGTTCTGAGCTCTGCAAGTCTTCTGGGTCACAATCACTGTTGTATATGGTACTGACCTAAACAGAATGACACACGTGTAATGGCTGATGTATTGTCTTCTAGTGATGCATTACAGTCTATAATAGTAATTATAAATAACAGTCCTGTTCAGAGAATTAGACACTAACACGCTGCTCTACCTAACATTTGATGCTCTGTGCTTTGCAATATGGTGGGCGTGTTCTTGTATCCCTGCAAGGACTGTGCAGCTTTTGTCCTTTCTCGCTTCGCGTCAGGTCTTTGTTGCACTGTCTTTGTAGCAGCCCTCTACTTCTTATCAAACCATAATTAATAGTGACTTGAAAGGTAATGCCTGTGTCTTGGGTGAAAATGACGTTTAACTTCCCTTAATGTCTCCTCACAACTATTTCTCAGAACTTCTAAAGGCCTGATGTATTATTTAGTAGGGTTGAAGAATTAATTTCTGTGTTAAAAGCACTACATGTATGATATCTTAATAGGTACTGTTGCTTCCACGAATACAGCTTCCATTGGATCACATAACAAAGACGGCTATTACTGCTTCATCCCTCCACCTAGGCGTGATGCGGGGGAGTAGCAGGTAGCTTTCTCATACCAACTGGGAGGCTTACTTCTGAGATTGGGTATGAGAGAGTTTATGTGTCGCCAGCTGTTCAAAAGCTATTTTTTCCAAAGTAATTTCTCTCTCTAATTACAACAGAGCGGCTGTAACAATGGTTGTAGTTTGGAGCCAATCATGCAGGTATAATCCCCCACTCTTCCCCGCCACCTAAAGTTTTCAATTTCGACTCTGCACAGTGGTGAGGAATATTAATCAGAGCTGTGAATTCTCCGGGCGCCATGCTTTAAAGACTTCCAGAGTTTACTTGGGTTGTATGATACAGACTTCACACCTCCGGATGGATATGGACCCTTACTGGAAAACCCTTCTACCAAGCACAAGAGTTGTTTAACAGAGTGGTGCAAATTTTTTTCTGCCTGTTCATTTTTTTTTTTTATTGTTGCCACAACATACTGTAAGCACTCGGTGTCTGAAACCATTATCCAGCCTCAATAGCCTGAAGTGTTTTTGATCAATATGTCCTCTCTCCTTGCTGCCAGCCTCACTGTATCATTGAAACCACAAGTCATTGCCACCCTGGGAGACCATCTTCATTTATCTTGTTCTCTCATAGACTCAGTTTTGCTGCCTGTTTTCTCTCTTCTGACACCTCCTCATTTGAAGCAATATTTTTTCTTTTCACTAACAAGTCCCTGTTGTGTACTTTCTATCTCCATATATGAACTCACAGGAACAATAGCACTGCTGTGTTTATGACACTTAAGGGGAGGAAGAGCATGGGAACAACATTTGAGGAGATATAAGTTCATACAGTGGTTTTTATGTCGTTTGTTGAGGGGTTGTGTCCAACTTTTTTATCCAACTGTTTTGCCCCTCGTGAACACAACATGGCTGCTTCTGAATTAAACACCTCGTGATCCCAGGGACCGAGTATGAAATCTAACTGTAAATATTACAGTCTGACGAGGTCTTGTTGATTAACCCTGTAACCTCTGCCATTTTGTCGATGGGAGTTGAGGATTCTCTGAGAGGGAAAAAAAAACAACAACAACAACGTTTAATGCTTGGGACCAGTGTTCTTGATCAGGGGTCGACAACCTTAAACACTCAAAGAGCCAACTGGACCTGTTTCCAACTGAACAGAACACACTGACACACTAGGAGATGCAGGCCTACCCCCCCCACCCCCATCGTCGTCGCTATGATTTTATTAAATTGGCGCATATGTGTCGGACATGAGTTTTAAACCATGGTGTGGCATTCAATGTCATTCAGTTGTTATATATCTCTGCATTATTTAGCAGCCGTCATGTGGCAGTGACCATGACGCAAGTCCACAATATTAAACTCATCTGCTGTAAAGCCTATTGTGAAGTTTATTGTGGCCATCCTAAGGCACACCCGTGCAATGATCATGCTGTCTAATCAGCATCTTAATATGCCACACCTGTGAGATGAGATGGATTATCTCGGCAAAGGAGAAGTACTCACTCACAGATTTAAACAGATTTGTGAACAGTATCTGATTATTGAAAACCATTGAGCACTAACTCCATATCTTGAACCAGAACAACCAACCAGCACTGGGACATTAAGCAACTTAAGAATGAAAAAAAAATGTATAGTATTACTTTAGTAATTATGAAAATCCACAGGGGAAAAAAAATTATAAAAAGAGTTGTTTAAGCATCTTTCTGGCATACCTTTAAATGTTATTCTGCATCGTTGGCAAAGTGCATGAGAAGACCAGTTTCAAAACCCCACGAGTACACGTGTAATTGCTGATTTCCATTTCACTGTGATTATATAGCTATTCATGCAGTGGACTGTACACTCCTCCATCAACATTCCTATCGAGCAACTGTGGTTTTCAATACATCTTACAATATCCATTTCTTTTCGACAGGAATTGGGCTGCTGCTCTCAGATAACATTGTTGATGTAGTTGTGGCGGCGCATGATACTCCTGTCTCTCAGGAGTAGGTGGTCAGTCCGCATTGGTGGGGTGTTTTGATTATTGTCACAGTCTCATTCTGTCCGACAGATACAGCACTGCGATTGAAGGGCAGGCTGTTATATCTGATCGCTCTTTTCTTTTTCCTCCGTAACTGTTTAGGCTTTAGTTCACATTCTCATATTCAGAACAGCTGAATCTCTGCAGGTGTTGGTGATTACTTTTTCTGACTGCTTCTCTCCTTTTCCACTCTTGTCTGTGCCTGTTTTTCAACTTCAATTCATTCAATCTAAGTCTCAGTACTGAAGAAGAGGGATTTTCTGGATTTGATTCAGCTTTGTTTTGGGTAAAATTACTTGTTGTGGTTTAATTTGATCGTGCACAAATGATCTGCTCTGGTTGTACTAAAACCCGAAAGCTTTTGTGCCACTTGTGTATTTGTAGCACTGATTAAAAGTTTCCTCTTTTTGTCATTCACTCTCCATAAACGTTCCTCTTCCTCTGAGTCTGTCTTGGTTACATTTGGTCATTTTTATCTCTGCACACTTCCCTGTCTTTCTCCGACTCTTTGAAAAAGGCACGATAAGCGATGCTCATTCCCTGTCTGTATTCCCCGCTCTTCGCCCCTTCTTACATTAGTATGCTAACATTATGTTCGCTGATTAGATAGCCGCTTCAAGGATGAATCCCCCCCAGTGGCCTCTCTCTCTCTCTCTCTCTCTGTGTGTGTGTGTGTGTGTGTGTGTGTGTGTGTGTGTGTGTGTGTGTGTGTGTGTGTGTGTGTGTGTGTGTGTGTGTGTGTGTGTGTGTGTGTGTGTGTGTGTGTGTGTGTGTGTGTGTGTGTGTGTGTGTGTGTGTGTGTGTGTGTGTGTGTGTGTGTGTAAACCACACACAGGCTTAAACCACCTCTTGTTCTCTTCAAGGTAATGGAGGCCTGTCTGCTTTCTAATGGAAAAAATAAAAATGGCTTCCCACACCGTTCTGCACTATTTTTAATTTCTCTATGAAACAATAACAAAGAGATACTGTCGTCTGCTTTAGTCCCTCTTTTTAATCATCTTCCTCTCCCTCTGCCGCCTGTGGTTCCTGTAATTTTATCTTTCCCTTCCTCTTATCATGTGTATTCCATTCCCCTGTACTTTTTACCATTTCCATTTTCTTTTTTAATTGTTCCCTCATTTTATTCCTTACTATTCACTCCCAGCTTTGTTTTTTTTAATGTTCCAAGTTTTGGTGGTTTTTACTTTCGCTCTTTGTTCTTTCATTTTCTACCTTCTCCACGCTCTCGCTCTTTTACTGGCTTACCACGGTGTTGCTCTATCACTCAGACCACCTGCTTTCTTTTACCCTTCTTCTCAGTGTGGAGACGGCGTGCCAAACATGACAGCAAGGGGACTGGTGGCCTGCAGTTCGGAAAGCCGTCTTTCTTTAGAAATTTCCTAATTCAGTCTGTCTCCACCAGCAGTTGTAGCAATAATCTCCATACGGTTCTGCGTTACCATTCCACTCCCTCTTTTCTCTAATGAAACCATATGTCACACAGTGAATGCAGACATATTTTGCTTGAAAGAAACTAGAAACAATTTAATCCTTAAACAAATTCTTCATGTTCTACTCATTAATTCTGTAGCCACCAATGGTTTATTTCAGGTGAAATAATGAAATATAGCTTTCACTCACCTGTAGGTGGCAGCAGTGTCATGAACTCCTCAAGCACTTTATACTGCATTTTCAGTTCTTTCTACTTTGTTTTAAAATGGTATTAATGAGTTTCAACACTTTATCTGTTGCAAAATATATTCTTTCACCATGATCCCACAACATGGGTTTGTATTTACACAGTTACATCGTGGCCAAAGTCTAAGAAGAAGTAAACTGATCCCACAGATCAAATAATGCTGAGTGTATTGGCAGATGGTTACAGCTAAGCAAGGAAAGATTTCAAAACAAGTGATTAGGTTTCAACAGTAGCTCACATTCAGTGACAGCCTATTAATTGAAACACTCTTGTCAAAACCACACTCACTCTTTTTTCCCCCCCCTCTTTCATCAGGCTCCCATGTTCTCCTGGCCTCGGCTGAGAGACGCAGACCCTGTGCTGCGCTGCGAGATGGCTTCAACAGGAGAAGTAATCCCCTCATACATCAGACAACCAATAATACCACGAAGAATATTACTTGGACACTTGTCTCGTCTGGTAGTGAGACATTCTCTCATGACAGTGCGTGGATGTGCTTGATTGCAGGTAGCGTGTTTTGGACCAAATATTTATTCAGCCTTCCTGAAGGCGATGCTCTCCACAGGCTTTAAGCTGCCACAGAAGGGCATCCTGATTGGGATTCAGGTAAGAGTACGGCCATCTGGAGGTCCACTCACCTCCTGTTTCTGTTTTACTTGGTGTGTCCTGCCCTCCAAACATCAAATGCGAGGTGCCCATTGAACAGGTGGCCCAATCAGCATCTTGCACTACCAACCTGCTACCCCTCGGTTAGTTCCGCAGCAAATCACACGTGACTCTGAAAAAGTCATAGTTTTGAGTGATTCGACGAGGTTGGAATGCAGCTGCAGGACTGATAATACCTCCAGGACTCCAGAAGAGAGCCAAACACAAGCCCCCACACTTAACTGTCTCCTAACACCACATTACATGATTTTTGGTAATTAAGTCTTGCCACTGCCCTGAGTTGCCAAACTGCGAGTTTGACTAATGCAGCTTGAACAAAGCACTCACAACACTCGCTGTGTAATTGGTGCTCTTGGGGAACAGGTCCACTTCAAGGCAAGTGCCTGAGGTTACATACGCACTGTAACACGGCTGACGAACGGCAACACTTGAGGCCGACAGATCCACAGCACACGAGCACTGATGACTTTTACTTCTATTAGTTTAAAGAAACATTGTAGTAGGGGGAATAAAAAAAAGGAGTGTATTTGATGATTTGTCTTGTGAGTAAGTGTAGGGAAAAAAAGACTTGTAGCCTGAAGGCAGCCCTCTACCCTGTCACAGAGGCGGGACTGAAATGTATTCATGTGGGGGACCCATGCGTACTACACTGTTTGCATGATGCAGTGTTACTGATGTGAATTCTTCATCAGTATTCTGCAGAAGGTGTGCAAACTTTACTAATGTCAAACATACACACACAGCTGTGTGTTTTATTTATATCCAAACAGCACTTACTGAGCAATCCTAATATTTTGCTTCTCTCCGTCCAGCTCACTCTCCTTCACTTTGTGTCACACAGATGTGAAATTCTGGTCTGTTTGTTAGCTGCATGTTTTCTATTTACTTACTTCTCAGGGTCCTTTTTCTACTGTCTTGATGCAGAATTTTTCAAACTGTTATTTCATTTCCCAGCCATAACTTGACTATTGATTACTCGGTTTGCTATCAAACTTCCAAAACTTAAACATTTTAAAGTGCGTTGCAGTGGAGATAACAGGCAGTCATATTTTCAAGCAAATTATATATTTTTTCACTTATTGGCTAAAACAGGTAGATAAATGGAAGAGACTCGGTGACTTAACTTCATGTTTGCATCACAAATTGATCTATTCAGGTTGTTGGGGTCTTGATTTCATTATTACTTTAAAAATGTACTACTTCTACTCTACTAGCATAGGGAGGATTTTTATTTATTTCTTTAGGTCTTGAAGGTTCAAAACTTAACACTTTCCATAATATTTTTTTTGTCAATTGATTTGCTTATTTTCATTGTAGGTTTTAATTAAAAAATGACATAACAGCGGCATGTTTGATATAAAACGTGACTCAACTAAGAGATTAATCATCCAATTCAACATTTGTACTGTTGGTGATTAACATTCTTAAGTGGCAACTGTTTGGTAGAGAACATGTCAAAGTACAGACCACAATACTGAGGCCAAATGTGACAATCACAAAAACAACAATTGTGTGAAGATACAAGCTAATAGTGGTTGATACTGACTGGTAATACCAAAAGCACTTTGTGCTCCTTGTCAAACCAAGTTTTGCTATGATGACTTGTGTCTGTTTACCAAACACACCTTATGCTTCTCTGTTTTTATGAGTTGTTGATGGCGACTTATTCATATGTTATTGGACAAAATGTCCGTGAAGCAGTTGTCGGCATTCACCTTTACCATGTTTGATCATATGTCATGTGCTCACATAACAAGATACCTTTGATTGCTCATCAGACGACAAGAGCCATTTTACCTTTAGTATGGGAGGTAGTTTTGCTCACCTTGATATGGTTGCTTACACATCAGACTCACTATGCACCACCCTGTGACTGAAATCACATGAAGACCTCATCAGACTGCCTCTGTACGTCTGCTGAGGTCCACAGCAGAACGGGAGTGGAGTTTTCACACTTCCCCACCACATGGAGAAATCCACGGGTGTGAAAGCACTCTAATTAATGATTTTCCTGCAACATACAGCACCTGCTTTGAAATGTTCAATGCAGTTGAGCTTGTTCTTGTAGTATCAGTGTTACACTTTCTTTCCTAGAAAGTTGACATGCAACACTTGAAAAAAAAAAAAGAAGCGAGATCAAGAGAAACATTTTACAGCAACCTGTGCTTCAGTTTCCTTTGTTGCTGTTTTGAATGCACAAAGCTGGTGTGAGTCACCAAAAATTTCTTATATAATAATATGAGGGTTAGAGATGTACACCGAGAAGAACAATATACAAGATGCAAACTTTAAGATATTTATAACAGTGGGACTTGTTTTCACTTATCCAAGTTCTTCCTATGCCTTCTCTTTTTCTCCATTCTCTAAATGTCAGCCTTCGATCCTGTCTTCCTAATTTGGCTCACCTTCATTGTACAAATCTCTAGCTGTGTGTCACAATTGGTGGCAAATTGGAAACCTGGATGTTATATAGGACGTCAGTGAGGTAGGCTGGTGAATGTACGGAGAGCATCAAACCATACCACAATGCTGTTTGTAAGACAGCAGTCATTTTAGCATGCATATTGTTCACTAAGCTGAAGGGCACTCACTTTGAGCATAATCAGTTGCAAATAAGCAGTGAAACCTCATAAAGGAGTTTTCAGAACTTTCAGTGGGCTTAGTAGAATCCAATAAGTGGGTCAGTGCAGGATGATGTGGAACGGCATGAACACATAACACAATATTTTTATATTTTCTTAAAATCACAACTGTTTTGTAAATGACATCTGAATAATTCAGATGTGTTTCCTTTTTCCACTGTGTTGAGCGTAAAAGTAATACGTGCATGTGGTGCAAAACAATTTTCACTAATGATGTCGTGTGGCAGTGCTGCTATATCAAAATGGGGAGTTTACGAATACATATCTGTACAGCCTAAAGAAAATAAACATACACTTGCAGAGCAGCTGTGAAATTATAACAGTCTCATCTAAACAAGCTGCAAACTGCAGTCAACAAAAAAAAATTATTGTACGTACATCGACAGCCACTTTATGACTGTGGCTTGTTCAAAAATGTCAATTTGCCCATGTTTCAAAAAATGTTTTGCTTTGCTCTGTAAACACAAACATTAAAAAAAAATCCTATATGTCATCAAAAAAGAATCTGAAATTAAGTTATGTAAACTTATCGCTATTGTTATTTGAATATAAAATCCATGGCAACAGAATATCTGGGTTTGCCAGCATGATCGCAAATAACCATAACTTAAAATCTGTGAGACTCGAGGTAATTGATTTTAACCAGTGTTCTTCCTCAAATTCTGCCATTCAGTTGGCTAAAAACAGGTCAGGACAAGGCTGTTTGTCATGACGCAGCCCCAGTCGTGCGAGTGATGCACTAAAATAACACTTTACTGTGCGGTCAAAGAGATTTTCTTTAACCTTCAGATGCAAAGACAGAGTTCACATCTAGTGAACTTTTTAAAAGGGAGAGGAACAAACACTGCACCCTTTTCTATCTCCTCACGTCCGAAACACGAGTTTGGTGCATCACTTAAAACTTTTTGCAAGTCACTGCTGCGTGGCTGTGAAATATGTCCCTGTTTTCTTTATCAGCATCACCGGCATCAGCAGACTGACACATTTATCACTTCCACTCAACTGAATTGAAAAATAAAAAAAAAACACCTTGATAACAATGTCATCTTTAAGACAAACTGCTAATATATAAACACGACTGAACCTCATTGTCAATTGTACACTAAAGCCAATGGTATCGTCCATGAAGTGGTAGATTGTCCTTTACGTGTGGAAATGAGTCAAATCAAAAGAAAATCACCAGGACAGAAGGAAGTGGCAGCACCAATAGCAGTGTGTCTATACATATATCCATCTATCCAGGCAGGAGAGCAGCTTTAAAGCAAATTGAATCGGGTCAACTGGACATTGGCCACTTCGAGGAGGGACGATGTGTCTTCATTTTACCTGATGGAGATTAAAATAGGTGTTTTTTTTCCCAATATAATTTCTATTTCAATTACTCAGCTCAATGCAAAGTGAATGAACGAAAGATCAGTGTTTCATGTGATCACTTATGTACCCAAATCAGCATAAATCCTTCTTGGAAAGACATCAAAAAGTTCTTGAAAAAAAAACTCCTCTTGAAATGTTGATAAGTTAAAGTAGTTCATATTGAGTTTGGCTGTGAAAGTAAACGTGGAGCCGTTCAGATTTTTCAGAGTTTGTGTTGCACAATGAGATGGAAGCACTTTTTTTCATACTTTTTTCAAACTTTTACACAGTACCATATCTCATTCACAGTTTTAACGCGTTTATTAATTTAGTTTTCTTTTCTTTCTTTTCTCTTTTGGTCATATGGATCCCAGATCACCTTGGAAATCATTTTGGCTATTTGTTGTCACAGTAAACACACACATTGTGAGAGATCTCTTCCACTGTCTGACTGCAGCCAAAAGACAGATGGCAAAACCATCCAATAGAGTGAGAAAGTAAATAGACACTGATATAAAAAACAAAGCTTATCCCCAGTACTTCCTTCATATCACATTCCTCCCTCTGACCCCCATTTATTAGACTGAACCCCGAAACATTCATTTTGCCTTCAAAATTGTGTGTCTTTCTAATTAAGTAAGCACGATGCAACATTGAACAAAGCTTTTAAATAAAGAAATCAAGCTGAACAATATTTTCTTGCAGCCTAACGGTCCAACATTTTTTTCTTGGCGATACAATCCATTTTGAGGTGCACAATAGAGAGCCTATTTGATTTACAATAAGCAATAATATCAAAGATCGAAAACAAGCAGCACATTACTTCTTCAATTAACAATTTGTGTTCACTATTTTTTTTAAGCTTCATCTGTGCTGACGTAGTATGAAGATATACTGTGACCCTGACGTGCACGATGATGAAACAATTTTATTAAGGTCTCCACTGTGGATCAAAATTTCAGTTAAACTTTAAACTACTGTATGGATGTTTTGGTCCCCATGCTTGCCGTGTCCATGAGCACAATGCTGAACCCTGAATTACCCACCCACACCTTGTGTGTTTGTTTGTGTGTGGCTTGGTGGGGGGTGAGTGTGTCAATGATTTTGTATTGGCCCATTTGCTATTTACAAATTCAAAAAAAATGTTAAGATTTGCATAATAGCAGCCAGTTTATTTTGTGATGTTTTCCTGGCATTTAATTATTCACAAATCTGTCTACTTCCCTGCTGTCCAGCATTCGTTCCGGCCCAACTTCCTGGCAACTGCACACCAGCTGAAGGAGGAAGGCTTCAAGGTGAGGACTGCAAGTTTCTGTTTGATTCAAACGCTACAGAACAGACATGTCATTGAGACTCATTTATTTATTGATGTTTTTCATGTCTGGCTGATATAATGATGTAATTAATGGTTATAAAAAAAATATATATTGTTCTGTCTTGTCAAACTCATGTGGCCTTCTGCGTGTGTGGTGCTGTTCCCCGTCATGCAGCTCTACGCAACTGAAGCCACGTCTGCCTGGTTATGTGCCAACGACGTACCTGCCATTCCAGTCTCCTGGCCCACTCAGAATGAAGGAGAAGACGATTTGTCCAGCATTAAGAGGTTGAAAATATTTTGTTGCGAAGGCCAATATAATGTTGACGAAATTTGACAAATTCTTTTAAACAGCTGATGTGAAACTTTGAGGCTCAGACTTCTGAGGAAGTGTAGAAGTAATAAATAAACTGATTTATTAGGTTATTAAAAAAAAAGAACATAAGCATAGGGTAAAGCCTTAAGATCTGAATTCTTAGCCCCTTAATTATCTCTGAGAGGCGGATGAGATCAAAGAAAATGGGGCAGACCCTGAAGTCCAGAGTTATTGCGTTGACCAGAATGAGGCGTGAAATGGATGAGAAAAATCTCCTCAGATCAGTGTAGAAGTCAAGTTTGACGAAATCAACAGAAACAACCAACAATAAAGCAACAATGTTACTAATACTTCATGAAATCTAGGACAGCTTAAAATACTTCTAACGTGAAGCATATTGCTTTTCATTCAGTTATTGTCGAATCAAGACTCATTTACTTTGGGTGTACCCTGGATTAGGTGGATTTAAAGTGTATCTTTACCAGAAAAAAACAAATATGTTGCATACATAACCATATTTGGACAAGTTGAATTAATAACTCCTCTAAATGTGCCTGTTGGACCTTATTTATTCACTGCACCAGCACGTGATACTGTCAATAATTGCATAAAGTGGCATATTTGTTTTCTTTGTATGATATTCAGAATTTAAATTAATCTCTGTTGCAGTCGACTATAGTAGGTAAGACGATTGTTTGTGTTATCCACCTAAATTTCAAAGGAAAGCTTCAGCTTCCTGCAATACACTCGGAAGTGTCTGAATTTGAACTCAAAATAATTTAACAGTAAATCGTTTGGTGTCAGACACCTTCATGACTCCACCATCATTTCTTTCTAATATTTTTAGCCTTCAAGCAAAGTCATCCTTTTTTTTCCCTACCTGCACAGTTTTCTAACAAAGATGCTACAAAGTACATTTTGACCACAATTTTCAGGTAATGATTCCTTGAATATGTCATGATTGTGCTACAATAAAGTCATCTGGACCATATGTCGGCGAAGAAGAGTGTTATTAGTTTAGGTCTAGCTTGAAAAAGTGCAAGTACACAGTGTGGATTTATTATTTAACATCCTGGAAACGTACATGCATAACCTCAACCATATTTACAAATTGCCTAATTCTGGAGTCGACACTAACCTTAAGCTTAATGTTGACCTTTAAAGTGTTTTTTTTTTTCATTTCTCTTCCCATTAAGGCTTTCTTTTTTCCTCAAAAGTGCGACTTGTCCTCATGTCTGCATCCATAAACAGACACAGAGAGGGGAGAGGCTGGGATCAGCTGTGCAAAGTGGCATTGAGGCCAATTCTTTACAGAAAAGAACATGAGCTCTGTCTCTGTTGTCCGTCCTCGATTTTTCCAATTTGAACTAAGAACTATTTTCATGCAGCCTGTCAAAGGCCTTTCAATGAAAAAAGCACCAGGAGCCATGGCTACTGCCTGTGAGTGTATTTGAAGGACAGATGGCATTAACAGGTGCATGCTGGTTTTTAATGCATTGGTTGCTGGGCAACAATTCAAATGTTGAAATTGCAATTAATCACATTTTCTGCAGCTATTCACATTATGTTGCACAAATGTCAACAATTATTTCTAAGAAATATAGCAGTTAAAACTAAATTACAATACAATTTAGTTTACCAGCAACAATTACAAATATTTCTTAAAAATCTCAACTTAAAAATGAAAAGAATTAAACAACACAACTTATTTGGCATCGCAAACATTCAGACCCAGTTGCCTCGGAGTCTACAACCATGATAACAATTCTGTTTTGGTTTGAGATTAACTTGGGGGGTTTTTCCAGCAAAGTTTTCTTGTATTTTGGATCTAAAAGTGAACACCCAGTGTTATACTGAGTTCTGTAAGGTCCACATAGTTAGCAGTGACTTGGTGATCATGTCTATCAGGAGGGTGAGAAGCCAGCTATAAGTACTGAAACCTATTTTCAAATATGAACCCTTTAAATGGTTTTCGTCTCATTTTATTTTCGTTTTTTATTGATTTGCAGTCAGTTGAGCTCTGAAGCAGTGTCAGCCCCACCCTGAATGCTCTTATTGGTACAAACAAGGCTTGAAGCCAATCCCTAAGCCTTCACTATCACCAGTCTGTAGATTCAGAGCCAATGACCAAATAAATAAACTCATAATGTGTGATGAAGTTTTTGTTTGCATTAATGCAATAATTGCTTTAACTGGCATGGTCTGATTAGTTTCTCTTTAATTATGACCTGCTATTTATCTTGATTGTAAATATTACAGTATTATTGCTTTTTCATTAGTTTTTAACTGAATATGCCCACTAAACAATTGTGAAGTGAAACTGTGGGATTAATAATATTTGTTTGCAGTAATAACCTCAGATAGAGATTACTACTTGGTACCACTCAGCAAACATAAAGTTTAGGAAGAATCTGGACTATTCATCCACACAAAGCTGCTTCAGCTGAGCCAAACAGTGAGTTGTCTCATTAAAACAACTTTCTGGAGCTCATTTTACAGCGTCTGTATTGGATTACAGTCTGGATTTTGAAATTGCTACTCCAGAAGGCATTTTGTCTTTGTTTGAAGCTTTTGTGTGATAGATTTACTTTATATATTCCCTGCTTTGTCACTGATCTTGTATTGATATCCAAAATTCAAAAAAATTTTGTTATGCAGCACTTTTCTTTTTTTCTTTTTCATTCGTGGTAAACTTGAGAACTTTTTGGAGTCCAGTGACTTCAGGCTTGAGCTGTTACTATGATGTCCTTTTGTTTATACCTACCTTAAAATTCAGTTGTGCTTTTGGAGCGGCTGAGCATTCTGCTCACTACTGAAGAGAAGCATCACATTAGTAATTGTCTCCATTCACACAAAATTGGGTTGATGCAGAATATTCAGAATTGTGAAATCGATGACATTTTCAAACAAAATCAATATTTCTTGATTCTTGATTTCTTTATTTTAAGATCACTTGAAATGTGTTTCATTAGTCAAAGTCAAGCCATACCCATTCATCCACATTCCAAACCAGACTTGCTGATTCCCGACTTCAAGGAGCTTCCATTGTAGTCTATTTTTGGCTTTAAATAATATACTCAATAATGAATGATGAAAATTACAACAATTTGAGATTCATTTATCAAAGTACACATTGTCCATGACTGACCAGAGTCAGCTGGAGATGGCCTCAGCACCCCATGGCCGTGAAATGACGAAAGAGGTACAGAACATGGATGGGACCTTTTTTTTTTAGCATTGCATCATCACTGCTTGAATGTTGTTGTTTGTCAAAATTGAGAACAAGCCAAATTTTGTCTTCAAATTGCATCTCACCAAACAGTAAAATCGATAAAAGCTGACTTCTTGAGCCGTTGCCAATGTGTCTGCTGCTACAGTGTAAACATGCTTTGAACGGATTAGATGTTTTTACATGAAACATTGTTGTGCAAACGGCACCGAAATTGAAAGGTTATTATGGCACTACTTTACCTGTCTGGCCCACTCAAGATGAAATTGTGCTGTATTTGACCTGTGAACTAAAATGTGCTTGACACCCCTTATTGAGAGTGATCAGTTAACCTGGTGTAATATGCATGTACAAGTACAACATGCAATCTCTAAATAGAGCGCTACACTCCTGTGTGGCCCTTGAGATACATATTAATCATACATAAAGTCACAGGGCCACTTTGCAACTATTTTATGACTGAAGTTATTTTTTTGTTTATTTCCAGGAGGGATTTTTTTTGACAAAGTTAAGGGTTTATAAATATATCTGGGTCACTTCTGCTTGCTACTTGTTCAGATGATTCATCAGTCATGAGTTGAATGTTGGAGTTGTGTCGGTTTCTGCAGAGAAGGTATCATGCATTCGGCACATCTGAAGTTGGTTTGCTATAAACTTCTGCCAGTAGTTTGATATAAAGGTGTCAGCAGGTGCAACTGGGACATAAGTGTAGACGGAAACAGCCAAGTGTGCTTAAAGTTTCTAAGAGCCTATAAAGTGCCAAACAAAAAGAAAAACTAGTGTTTTTTGTAATAGCACCAATAACTTATTCACCAATACATTTTTGTTTGAGCGAGCATGTTTCACAAGAAGCTTGAGGTTAAATGTGATGTTTTGATTTCGTCACCTCTAAAGAGATTCTTTTTGCGTGCGTTTATAGGCTGATCAGGGAAGGTGACATTGACCTGGTGGTTAATCTCCCTAATAACAACACGCA
Source organism: Blennius ocellaris (assembly GCF_963422515.1). Lineage (NCBI taxonomy): Eukaryota > Metazoa > Chordata > Actinopteri > Blenniiformes > Blenniidae > Blennius > Blennius ocellaris. The sequence continues at coordinate 13,257,360 of NC_137655.1, read as the reverse complement.
ATACGTGAAGGATAACTTCATCATCCGCAGAATGGCAGTGGACTATGGTGTTCCTCTCATTACAAACTACCAGGTCAGCGAGTGTCACACGGCTACTGAATAAAGACATTTCAATTTACATATTGAATACTTCTCTCACCCTGGCTTTATTTTGTCTTTGTGCAAATTAGGTGGTCAAGTTGTTCGCTGAGGCCGTTCGCTATGCGGGAGAGCTCGACACGACCAGCCTCTTCCACTACCGGCAGAAGGAAAGTCACCGGCAGAAAGAACAGAGAGAGGGGACGCAGCAGAGTTGAAGTCTCACTGCCTTGTCCAGCCCACTCCTTTAATTTCTGTTGTATAACAGTAACGGTCAGTGGGAGCAATGTTGTTGTTGTTGGGTTTTTTTTAGATATTGTTTACAGTATTGTTTCGTGCCAGGAAGATGTACAGCTTACTTAAATCACCTAAGCCACAATTCAAAAACAGAAAAGATCAGAGCACTGTAAGTAAAGGTGCTCTCATTGTTTGGTTACATGAACTAACATACCAGTTGTAACAATTACTCTTTGTTTGTATTTGTCCTTCTGGCAGAGTTTTACATGTAAATTAATAAATAAAATAAAAAAAAGCGTTTGAAATGTTTTGTGGACCACATGTTCTGCAGGTTTTGGTCAAATAAGTTCAAAAGTCAAACCTGTTGAGGAAAAGCTAAGTTTTGTGAAACACAAATCCAGTAGCAAATGCAGCTAATGAATAACTATATTGACATAGTCAATTACTGGTTTTATTGACAAATAAAACTCACTCCAAAGTCTATAAATGATAATAAGAGAGGTAGATTTAATGGAAGTCATGTGAATATTGAAAATCAGTTGGTATGGTTTGTATTGCTTTTGAGTTTAAGTGACGTGATGCATTTGAACACTGGTGAATTTGACGTACGACTTTTTGCTCATTTTGTTGTAATGACCGTCTGTCATGCCGTTTGTTCTTACAGTTGAACTGTGTTAAAATTGTGCTATGTGGGGAAAATGTACACTTAAGATGAAGTAACTGGAGTAAAGATAATCCTCATGCATTTGCTAAGAGAAGAGTGATTTTTCAATTGCTGTTTCTCAACATTGTTGTTGTCATAGTTGGGTTCATCTTTGTACATACTACATTTCAGACTCGGCATTTGAACCTACCGTAACCGGAGACAGAAATTATAATAACTAATCCATCACACGTTTCCTGTGGTGTTTAGGAGTTCACTAAAATACATTTTGAGTACCCGCTCGCATGATATCTACTCTTTGTATTAATGTGAGTGCTCAGTGTGTTTCATTAAAGTTGTGGCACGTTCCCTACCACATGACAATCTCTGCCTTAAAAATCTGATCCACATGCAACACATAACGTACAGGAATGTGTCTGTTTGAAGAGCTTAATAAAAATGTGCTCCTGTTGGCACTGTGCACCGTCATTTCACAACATGTCAAAGGGTAAACACAAAATCTGTCATTGTCCTTCATGAAGTGGCAGTGAAGAGAAGTAGTATTATGATCGAACAACTAGAACTTACATTATTTTTTTGAGAGTTCTCCCTCATACACGTAAGGATGGGTGGCAGTATATCTGGTGTGGTTCAGGGTCTGAAGGTTAAGGAAGCACTTGAATGGAAAGCCTTGCCCTTTTATTAAGGTTATTAATCAGTGAGGATTTTTTTTTTTTTATGTTCTCTTCTAAAACTAAACGAGTATCTGAACAAAACAATTATCTCATTTTTGTGAGCTTGCCCGAGTGCGTTTTCGATTGTAGTGTTGATTCAAGTGTCCATTGAGCGGCCCGAGAGTGCATAGATGGAAAAACACACACCACAAGGGTGGTTGTGGTTCAGCCGACTGAGAGTGTTCTTCCAATCGCAACATTGGTGGTTCGATCTGCCATCTCACTAAGACCAGGTGTTTAGGTGTCCTTGGGGCAATAAACAGAACCCCTTGTTGCTCCCAATGGAAGTGAAGCACCTGTCATTGCAGCCATCACCATCACAGTGTGGCTATGTGCATGGATGGACTGCTGAAGTTGTGAAAATGTCCTTTATAAATGGATTAACTGCTTGATGGATCAGATCAGATTTTTGTTTTATTTTACTTAACACTTGAAGCATCAACAAGTAACAAAAAGCCAATTGCAGCAATTTAAAAATAAACTAATATATCTTCATTAGAGAGGGAAATTATTGGAATATTAATTGGACAAACAACTGGATCAAATTTGACCCAGGTGTCTATTTTGAAATTTCTCAAGAATATTTGCTACCGAGTCCCTGCAGCTCCATGCAATCCGAGGACTGGATTATTTGACCGGTGAGTTGTTCACACTTTTTAGCAAATTCCAATTTCCACAGCCAGTCTTTGCTTTTGTTGTGCGGTCTGATGAGTGTCAGTATTGGGTTCCGTTCATCCCGCAGTGCCAGTTCTGGATACCAAACCAAAAGTATTTCACACTGGGCTCCAAGCCAGCGAGCAGGGCTTCTTACCCATTTAAAATTTGAAAATAGGTTGGGATCGTTTTGGTCTTAGGGCCTCTAATCATTCGCTTTGCCAAATAAAACTGAGAATGTAAGCCAGCTATCCTGAGGCAAATTTCGGAGGGAACCAGCTACTAAATGTTCAATTAGTGTTTCACCCTCATACAAATTGGAGAACCTCTTTGCACGATTGAACCACTATAGGCCTCCATGAGTTTCTTTTAGCACACCATTGCATCAAAGCCCCAAAAAGAGCACATTATGCATTCCTTTCAACTTTCTTTTTCAACTCCCTTTTTTTTTTTTTTTGCAACATTTGAACATCACTTTCATGAATCCCCAATCAATCTCACAAATGAGGAAAAACATTTAGAAACTATACACAAACCCTTCCAAGACGTGCGTAATTTTAAGGCATAAACTGTTACTCGATAGCTGTTTTCCATCTGTGCCAGCTGAATCGCTTCAGGTTCACTTTACAGTCTCAACTTTCCAAAGAGAGCTGATATTGATCTGCCTACGGATCGTTGGCAGTCTTCCTCCAGCTATTTTGACCCAGACTCCTCAGCTTCTCTCTTTTGCCTCGGCAGTAGGCAACTGAGGATACCTGAGAATTTCTTTGATTAAGTAACATCCACTTTGTGTACCTATAGCACTGTAAAGTCTACAAATAGCTCGCTCCACTGTGACTCCAGCTGCTGACAAAAACAAAAAATCTAATATTACAAAGCTGCTGTCTTACGCCACACTAGGAGTTTTGTTCATGCAGTTACTTCGAGTCCAGCTGTCTATTTTAAGAGGAGAAGAAAACGAGGCCTTTCTAACCCAACCTCCCTTATTGCTGCGTCAAAGTGGTGGTGACCATGGTAATGACAACAAGACATTATGTGTGACGGAGGGCATTGATTACTAACAAAACAAGTCAAGGCCAGGCAGAGGGCAGTAAGACGGTGTGGCCGTTAAACTTTTGTCCACCTTATCACAGTTTTATCCGAATTGTAAAAAGAACAATCTCAAAAAATTACCCTGCAAAGTAAGGTTCCATATAATTTAGTTGCAGATAAAATCTTCAGTAAATCAATGGAGTACATCGAACCTGAATAACAAACAAATGCTGCATGCTAATCCATAGAGAACTGCGCAGCACAAAGGGCCTTGTGTTTTACTGGTGACTAACATCCTATATAGATGTAAATGGAATATATTTAAAAGAGCTCCTAATACACACAATGTACTTTGGTGACGATGTTTGAAACACTGAATTATATACTTTTGTTGGACTAGTCAACAAATTTAAATTACAATTGTTATTTAGTCTGCGAAAACTTAGTCAAAAAGAAGATCCGTGACCCATTCTCACCTCTTCTGGCTGCGGAGGACGGTCCGACCAAAAATATTGTTGGACATAAAATACACAAGTCATTTTCTTATTTTCCACATGAATTGAGCAAATAGACAAACCACTCACTATCATCTAATATTTAATTTGATCATAGAATTGATTTACTTTTCTCGGTGATTAAAAGTACTTCAGACAAAACAGATCAAATAAATATATTTTACAATTCCATTAAAGCAGAGCTGCCAATACTCTCATATCAAGAGTGAAAAATATAAACTCTTAAGATCACACCCACAAATAAGCAGGGTTAAAATAAAGGAATGTATCAATGTTTTCACAGGAGAAATGTGTTGTGGATGTGTGTGTGTGTGTGTGTGTGTGTGTGTGTGTGTGTGTGTGTGTGTGTGTGTGTGTGTGTGTGTGTGTGTGTGTGTGTGTGTGTGTGTGTGTGTGTGTGTGTGTGTGTGTGTGTGTGTGTGTGTGTGTTTATGTTTATGAAACAGGTGGTGGAAAACGAATAAATGCCATGACTGATACGAACGCAAACCACCGGGGAAAATCTGGACAAGATGAGGCACTAAATATGTATGTAAAAAAAAAAAAGATAGTTGATTTTGTCATTTACAATTGATGAGTAAGCTCACCTGGGATGTGCAATGACACTTTAAGTTTATTCAAGGTAACTTTCAATTTAGTTTATTTTCCAATTTACAGTTGCACTTTTGTTATCTTCAGTTTTGGTCACCTTAAAAAACTAGTACTGTCAACATATTGATAGATACATATAGATGGAAGCCCAGTACTTCATTAATTGATATTTAATTTTACTTCATTATTTCTTCCTGCTCTATGGCTCTCTCCTAAACAACTGGATCTCTAAAAATGATCAATTCCTGCTCAGTTAAACCGAAAGCGTCCTCAGCAGCCGAGGGCCATCAGAGTCACGATTCACTGCAGGCACAGTAACCAAGCAACAGGGCTGCATGCGGTGTTCATCTCTGACAATAACTCCCGTGTAGACTGCTGTGTCTCGAGCAGTACGTCTGCAAATCCCACTTTGATTAAAGTGTAGTGTTGTTAAATTTAACCGTACTCCGTTTTTATGAAAAAGTGATGTTTTATTTTGGGTCTGCCGGCTCTGAGCCCTCCAGGAGCGCAACAAGGTGATCATTCTTACATGAGGTGAGCTCTTCCCCAGGTGAAAAATACCTGACAACCCACAAAATATCTCTGTCGCTGATCAGTTTAAAGCTATGTGCAATACCTGGACTTCATCAAAGGTTGGGAGAGGTTTTAATGACTACAAATGTAGGCAGTGAAAAGTTCCCCAAGCTTGGTTTTGCAGTTTGGCTCCATTGAGAACTTTGGGTTTAGCTGGCATTTATGGCAGAATTATCTGGATCCAAGTACTTCTGTGAAAATGTTGCACTTTAGTCTTTTAAAAAATGTCCCTATGAGAGAAATATGATTGATTTCCCTGAATCAACCAGCTATACTATTAATGTAACTAATGTATTTTATCTTATAAATTGTAAAAAAACACATTTGCACATTATTTAATCGCAAACAAAAGCATTGTTTCACATATCAGGCATATGACATATTAGTATTAAAAAATTCTGAAGAGGTTTATCAGCTTTTTCACCACAAAAATTGTTAAAATAAATAAAAAAGAACCAAATACTAATCATTACATTTCTTCTATAATTTAAAAACATTACATTGTCTTTTAGGTTAAATAAAACAGCCAAAGTCATAATCCTGCCATAGGTTCTTATACTATGGCAGTCTTATTCCTATTGTGTTGTTCTTAATAAAAATGATAATGATGATAATAATAAATTGTATTTATAATGCACTTTGCATTCAAACAATCTTGAAGAAACAGATGAAATGTAATAGTTGATTAAAAAACACAGTTAAAAATGTCGGGGTTATTGGGGTCAAATGGGACAAAAAAGACAATTAAGAGAAGGCTTTTTTGTTTCGGTAGGTTTTTTGTTTTTGTTTTAATCCCTTTTCATCCTGAATTTCAATTGTTGTTGTTAGTATTCTTATTATCTGTTTTCTCTCACTATGTTGTTGCTGCCCGCTTGCATTGTTCCCTTGTTGGATTAGTGAAGTATGTTTCATCTCATAAAAACTTGATCTGGTGAACTGAGGGGGTGGTCAGCATTCTCAAGTCTGGGGCAAGGCCAAACATGATCCTCATTTTGGTCAAAGGACATAAACCAGCAGTTTAGAAAGATTTCAATGTGTGTATTAATCTGGGTTTTGAAGAGGGCAAAACAAGTGCTGCTCATTAAAAAAAGCTAATTATAGTGAAACGCATTTCAAAATGTTTACAGTACTTATTCAGTCATAACCAGAAGTGTTCCATTAGTTCTGAAACAAAAAAATGAGTAATATTGGAAAAGAAAATCTATAGTACTTTTAATTGCCTCTCTTAATTAGGATGTCTTAATAGTGTGCATACAGTTGTATTGCTGTGGCACCTTTGCTGAGCTGTCATCAGTGATGATCAATGTTTAATGATTCAGTCATTAAGTTCAACAAATGTTACGTCAGTTAATTTGGTAAGTTTAAGTTCATCAGGTATTATTAAAGTCCCACAGTTCTGATAGTAAATTCTCAGAGATATGCATTTCAAATGCATACAACTTAATCAGTTCTGCAGAAATCAGCATGACGCCTCATCTTAGGAAATAAACCCTGTTTACAAATGATGGACAACAGTGAAAAGTAAAGCAATCACTGAAAGTATAGGTGTGTCAGGTACACAGAAACAGAAATATACACTGATAATTGGATGTGGAAGCTAATTATGTAAACACACACAACCATACTGAGGCAATCATTAAACTACAGTACAGCTGATTGTCTTTAGGTAGCTCAGGGGAGGCTGTCATTACTGTGGAGAGGAGAAGTGGAGGAAACTTTTGTGTGTGTGCACACAGGCGCTTCAGAAAAAAAACCCTGAACTTGCAGGTGTCTTGAGTTTTCACCCAGCAATTGGTACAACTGCATTATTTCTGTTGTACTTCCTCTCTTGCAAACCATGTGCAGACCACTGAAAGTGTTGCTGGTGTCATTAACTACTTAGACAAGGAAAAGAAGCCTTTTTTTTTGCTTGAAGTGGTTTCAGTAATTACATTCAGTAGCAGATGTTGATACATGAGAATTCGTAATGCAGTTATGAAAACTAAGGTCAATCACAGCGATAAAACAGCACAATCTACTCTCACAGAAAAAAAAGACATGTCTGCGAGAATCAAATAGAATAATTGACGCTGTCAGACTTTGTTCCTTTTTTAAAAGAAGAATGAGGCCATGTAGTTCGAGCAGTCATGTCCAGATCATGCTAAATAATGCACCGTTTGACTACATAATTCCTCTCGCTGGCATGAAGACAGTTCTGCTGTTTTTCATTGGAGGAAGAAAATAAACCTGGCTAATTGACATGCCTTTTTCATGCTGTGCTAAATTAATAATGCATGGAGGTGGGGAGCAAGCGGGGCTTAGAAGACAGTGACTTACATAGTGGTTTTAAGCCAATACCCATGCATGCATATAGCTGTGTTAAAAACCCACTCAGATGTTTTGCTTGAATAATTGATGAATATAGATTCATTTAAAAACGTAACAGAATTTGAGGTTTTATTTTAGATTTTTGTATTTAATTTCACTATAAAAGCAACATATAATGTATTTTGGGTCAGTTACCAAGTGCCTTCTTGTAATGATCTGAATGCACAAACTCTAATACTTGTCCATTACACTCCACAGACTGTCCTCACTGTTTCAATGTGCATTTAATACCATTCTGACTGCAAGACGCCTCCCCATTAGCTGTGGTAGCATTTCATTCCAGTAGCGATTGTGTGGCTTAATTATCTCCCAGACCATCAAGTCATTGGCGATGCCATCTGTGAAGAAACGATTGTCATAATGTGTTTGCATGCTGCGACAGCACAGTCACCGATTGTTTGACAACCATGAGTCACCTCACGACATCCTTCATAATTTACAGCGGGTTATCCCATCCCTAGCAGCAGATATGTTTCACACAGTGCTGCACGTTGAAGTGGGAGTTTAAATAGAGAGAATTAGTCAAGTCAGAATAATTCTTCCAGTGAAATCAGCTACAATATCAGGACAATAAAATTAAAATTAAATGTACATATATAAGATTACGGCTGAAGTAGCAATGACTTTAGCTTGCAGATCTTCTAGTAGGTTCATCAGAGGTGTTATTTATTTATTTAAAGCAGGATATATCCCTGGTCTAAATTACCAATTCTTAATCATTGTTAAGATACATATCTTAAGCTTTGCAATAATCGCTTTTGCTGCATTAGTGTGAAACTCACATAAAGTATACTATAACTAAGCTTTTTTGATGAACCCACAGTTGAATTACTTCCTTGTTAACATACAATTAAGGATGCTTTTTAAAGAGAAACAGCAGTGATGGCGAATTCCCATTTGTTGTGTTTTTACTGCGCTATAGTTCCGAGGGAGGACCCCGAGTGCTTTAAGGAGTATGTTTTGCAATCAGCATAACAAAACTACCTCTAAGCTCAATCACACCCCTTGTTTAGCAAGTGAGGACAGCAATTAAAGTGTTGTGGTGGAACAGCATTAGTATGCTGGTGGAGTCGGGGAGATTTCCCTCTACATCCTGTGAAGGTTGGAACTGAGGTTTTGTCAAGAATGTCAGAGATACCGTGTTCTGTCTTTCCCAGCGAACACACACACCTGCATGCACTCATGCATGTGCACACACACATTTGCACACGCAGACACTCCGAGAGAGAGAGAGAGAGAAAGGTGTGTCGTCTGTTAAAACTCAGAGCAGAGTTCTGAAACATGCTCTGGAGAGACCTGTACTCAACGGGATGATAGGATTATGCTTCCAAGCCTCAAACCATTCAGCACTCTATCATGCGTTTAACAGTACATTAAGCAGTTAGTAGATATTGAAGAATTCCATTGGGAGGGGCTCACAAATTTGATTTTAGAATGGAAATGCGATACTATAAATCCAAGCTTTTGTTTTGTAAGTCTTAGAATAATCAGTCCCCCCATGTTTTGATTTTGAAGGTGTAATGTTAATGTTATGGGCTTTTATTTCGGCAGTCTTCCGCACAGAAAGTGTGGAGCTAGTGTTTGTGATTGGGTTTGCTACGGTATGTGTGTTGGCAGGCCTCTATGAATCAAGGCACATTCACATTTCCCCGTTTGATGTGGACCAGAGTAAGAAACTTCATAAACACAGAGAGAGACGATCCCAGTCACACTCTCTCATTCATACTTAATGGGAATTTAGAGTCAATTAACCTCAAACCTGTACTTTTGAACTGTTGGAGGAAACCAGAGTGCCCAGAGAAAAATCCATGCCTCACATGCAAACTGCACCCAGAAAGTTACAAAAACATTTGACTAAATATTTCTAACATGGCTAATGCATTTATACCTAAGTCATGTTGGTTAACTTCCAATTCGGACAACAGGTTGTCCTTCAGTGAGGAAAAAAAGAACGAGGGGAGGCTATTGAAATAAGCCTTGCCTCACAGCTCAGGTTCTGAGCTTGGAGGGCTTTCTGTGTGGAAGGTTGCATGTTCTCCCCATACATGTGTGCGATTTCACTGGGTAAACTGGTTCCCTTACAGAAACATGCATTTGAGGCTATTTGGTCACTACAAGTTGTAGTGAGAGTAAATGTGTGTTTACCTAGTGATGGACTGGTGACCCTGCCGCCAGCTACAGTCAGCTTGGATCGACTGCAGCCCTCTGGCACCCTAATTCGGATTAAGCAGATAGATAAATAGAAGGTTAGATGGATGGATGGATGAAACATGCAACAAAAAAGTAGCTGATGTGCACACCATAATGAGCATTTGTACTATCTGAGTCTATTTATTTGTCCAGACAAGAAATAATGACTTACCTTTACTGTTCTCAAGGACAGTTTTAAGCTCTTGTGTTGTGAATTGTGATATTTCCATCTGGCAGCTCTGTACTGCATGAAATAACAGAAAGAGAATCTATTGAGTGATCTAAAACCTTCCAGGTTGCACATTCAAAGAGACGAAACAAAATGGATTGCACAGACTGTACAGTGTAGAGTTATACTGGTAATTGATTCTGCATGTTGAACAGGGTTGACAAGGTTGACTTTCACTTCCATGTGAGTAACAAACCTGAACTTTGCACCTTCAGCAGGCTTTGTGTTTGATTGGGGCAGCATCGGTGCTCATTTGTTGATAAATTTAAGCTAAGTAAAATGTTATACAGGGACTTATACAAGAAAAGCACTTCACAAAGCAGGATCATCTTTGTTATAGTTCCGGAGAAAACACCAGGTTTATTAGTCTCATAACAACTTATCTTCTGCCACTTTGCTTTTAGTGCCACAGACACATGGCCCAGGCATCAAAAAGAAGTCAAAAGCAGTATAAAGAAAAACCTTTCATGAAAATGACAGATTTTGTTGGATTATTAGTCCCATCAAAAGCTTTACCACCAGCGGGGCCTTTTTGTTTCATCCCTGCTTTCTTTCTGAGGCCCCGGGAGTACAGATCCACACAGATGAGTGCTGGGTGGGTCCCTTAAAGAGTAGAACTTTAAAACAAGTGACATGAATCGAGCTGCTACACTTGCAGCTAATTAGAGGAGTGTAGGAACAATGGCTCAGCGCTGCTCATATCAAGAAAAAGCTTCCTCTGAGACAAGCCTGGTAGACATATGGAGAAAATCCTCCAACTTATCAGGAGCTATAGAAGTCTGACTCGCACAGCATAATTAATAATTACCACTACACTCTAAAACATTCAAAGTCACTCAGCATATGGCATATCAGCGGATAAGCCAAAGGCTGAGGTGACTCAAACATTGATTGATTCAGTCAGTTTAAATTCAGGAGACGACTTGAAGAGTGTTGCATTAGAAAAAGACTAAAGGAGCTCATTGGAGAAGTGGAAATGCTTTGTGTGAAAGTGGCGAGATGAACTCATTTAAAGATGAGTGTAGGTCTCTCTAGTGTGTTCACAACAACACCGCATTAAACATTTAACTTCAGCTCGCTTGCATAACTGTGTTTCTTTGAGCTCATTAGATATGAATCTAGGCCAAGTAAATATTTCACCATGGGCTACTATTAGGTCTGATCCCTAGTCTCGCCCCTGTTTTTGAGCCACACTGACACTCTCCCCTCTTCCACTGACTGTGAAACTCAATCGCTTGCACAAAAGGAGTCTGAGAACTTTAGATATGTTGCCATTTCTCAACTAGAACACACACAATAACGTTACACTTTATTACAGTTGATTTCCCATCATTTCTATCACATCTCATCAGTCTTTATACATTACAGACACAAGACCTTTTTTGCCTGTTTGTGCGTATTGGCTAAATGCTGAGAAAGATCTGTTCTGTGTTGCAATCCCTGGTCAAACATATTCAATTTAACAGTCTCTGGCAAAGGGGAACATTAGCATTTATTACGGCAGCAGGGAGATGACAGGTTACTAGTGCCACAGTGGTCGTGCCCACAGGGGTAATGGCTGCTTGGATAAGCGAACAAAAAACATAATGAGAAAAGAATGATCATCGATTACCCCTCATTTCAATACAGGTGACCCAATCTCTAGATGGATAACTGGAGATGGGCCCTCTCATCAGACACTGTGTGAGGGTGTGAAGCGAAGGTAGCTTCAATGCAGGTTGCAGCTTCTCTCCTGTTAAATCCTAAATGTAGTTATCTTGCATAACACAAACAGGAACAACATGAAGAGTCAAATGTGAAATGAGAACGGAAGGAGGAACTAAACAAATACTACAGACTGCAGCCAGTGCACTTCCACGTGAAGTATAACAGAAAATAGAAAGCCTTGTGTCACTGGAGTAAAATCACTGAAATGCTTCAGTGGTAGGATACTGTATGTGTCAAGAGTGTTCCAACAACAGAGACCTGGGGTATCCCACACTTCATATTCAACTGGGCAAATTTGACTTTCCATGGCACACGCTAAAATATCCATCTTGAGAACTAAAAAAAAACAAAAAAACAGCTTTAAATCAGAAAGGCCAACAAGATTGTCTGATAATCCAATGAAGTAGAATGATCAACAGTATGAAATGTACATCCAGGAGAACTAAACTTGCTGATTTTCCAGCACCAGATGCAAGCGACATTTGTTAAGAAGTGCAGTCTCCGTTAAGAAGTGGAGTCTCAGTGCCATGATTTTCTCTGAATGGGGTCTGAAATGTCTCAAACTGTGCTTTTCTGGCTTCAAAAAACAAACAAAAAACTCTCAATTCAGTCTCTAAAATCTCAATGGCAGAAATAAATGGCAGTGTGAAAACAGTTTCGATATCATCCCGGCGGTTTGTGAACTGCTGAATCAAAAAAGCAGGGATTGAATTGTTTGGTGACATGTTCATTATGATTGATTTGACAGATCCATACACATACAGAGTGCTCAACACTGTAAAAGGTACCATTTACAAAACCAAAACTTTCCAAAAAGGTTCAAAATTGTTCATAATGAAGATAATTTTCCAGCAGATTCGCAGATAAAGCACAAATATTAGGTCGGTGGTTCATGACGCAGTCACACAAATTACACAACTGTCTTCTCAGTGTGCAGCTCTGCCAATATAATGGTATTCTAAAACAAGCATACTTTAGATATACATTAATGATACTTTTTTTTTTTTTTTACAAAAGTAATCATCCTTGCTATGGAAAAAAAAGCTGCTTATTGCTCCTGGACACACACACACACACACACACACACACACACACACACACACACACACACACACACACACACACACACACACACACAGAAATCAGATTAAGAAAATAGATGAAAATACATAAGTACTGAAAGCAATTAAGAACCAACACAAATTATACACATGGAATCAATATGTGAAACTACAGTTAAAGATTGCATGCTTTTGTGATGCATTGTGAACGATCATGCCATCTGCAGAAGAAATCAATGACTGCCAGGTGACCGTGACTTTAATAATATGGCAGCATCTTTCTGAACCATCGAGCAAACCTTGTGAGGACCTTATCTGTCCATTTAAGCAAAATTAATATCCCAGCCGTGAGAGAGGAAAAAAAGGAATGTTTACATGGCACCAACAAAGAAAAGGAACTCCACTTTTCTCATGTTCAAGACACAAGAATCAAAAGAGTTATATCAAGTTTGAATTTTTAATGTTTTGCAGCCTTGGCCTTTTCACTCTGAAGCAGAAGGGATCAATGGTAAAAATTATACCCTTAAATAACCAAATAGTGTTTACGTAATGAGGTCTATGGGAAGAAAAAAAAAACAACAGACCAAAAAAACCCTTTTGCTTGGAATGATTATGTTCCTATTTCTTCACAAGATCATTTAACACTTCAGAAGTTTGATCAGCTTGCCTGTTTTCTCCCTTCAGAGCTATTGGTATGTCTCAATAGCGTTTTCCAGAAGCGCTACAAGATCACGCTGTGTGATTGCACCATGCTCAAGCTGTAGTTGTGTGATAAAAGAGGGAAAGGCTTTCTTTTTTTAAACATACCTCACAGTATCTATTTAAGCAAATATATGTAGACGTGTTGAAGCACAGACTTGGAGCTTTACTCTTTCAGGAGCAATTTCCTGAAATTTGTGTACACAAATATTGTCAATCTCACAATCAGTCAACAGCAGATGTGCAGGCAGAGTGGCCCTAATCAATCACACAGGCCTCAAGTCCCAAATCAGAGTACAGAGCAGCGTTCAAGTGGAGGAACACTGGTATCTCCATGTTAGAAGTAAGCAACCAACAGCAGTGTTCCTGTGAAACAACCCAAGGATGGAAATGTGACAGACTCTTCTACTGCAGCACAGCACGCAGGAATAACTCCCAGCCAGCACTGTACAAGAGCATATAAAGCCCAGATCACAAAACTGGTACAAAATGTGACAAACTTACTGAAAACGTTTTGTTGTAAAAACATATTTTTTTTTTTTGGACTATCCATCCACATCAGTTAAATTCATAATTTCTGTACATCTATCCTAAGTGATGTGTAATTTTTTTTTTTTACATATTGTCATTATCAGTATAAAGATGATCATTTTACCTACGGTACTGCCAGTTCCTTGCTCAAAGAGAATGATTAGCTGTATAGTGCCATTAGGTGTCCTTTATTTATGTTGAAAAAGAAAATAATTTTACAATATCTGAATCAATACAAAACTATTAGACAATCACACACCAAATAACTCTACCACTTACCGTGATGGCCTGCTTGTTCATAATGAGTGCGGACCCTTTTTCAGAAGAGCAATATGCAGAGCCCACCTTCCACAGCTGCTGCTCATTTCCCCATATGGCCAGGCTTTGCACTGACTGCATAGTTGCAACTGCTACAACCACAAAGGTCAACTGGAGAATTAGTAATACATAACAACAATAGTGTGCATCATGTATCAGGACCAATCAATGTTGTGTGAAGATGGGTGTTGATTTTATACAGTAGTATTGTCATCAAAACTAAATATTGACAAACAGTTTATGTTACCAAATCTAAGAAGCTGCCTTATCATCAAACCTCACCCCCCCAAAAAAATTTAAAAATAATTGCACCATCACAGCCACCATGAAGTCATGTGCTTGGTCATTTTTCATTGACTGAATTGCTTCATAAGGTTTTGAGTGGAGGATGGGCCACAGCCACCAAGCTTTGTGTGGTTGTTTTGGCAGCAAGGAGTCTTTTGTTTAGGTGAGGAATAGACTTGTTATTTTTAAATGTATATATCAAGCCACATTTGCAAAGAAACAGAGGCTTACTATAACCCCGAGCCAAATGTTCTGTGTAAATAAAGATCACAAAAAAAGAATACAACTAGAAATCAATTGAGAACGGCTCTTCTATTTTTTTTTTGTTTCCTTTTGTTTTCTTAAGGTCTTGATCTCTATATTAAGTGCCTTGAGATGAGCACATGCTGAGGGCCTTAAATTCTACAAAGCTTTGAGGGAATTTGTCAAAAAACATTTTTTTTAGAAAGCAGGGCAAATGGTAACTCTGGTTAATGCATTTCTATCTGCCATGGATTGAGTGTAGTAGATATTGGTTCTGAGGTGGAATATTACTATGGTTAGGATTTATTAATATTCTTGTAATACAAAAGAAACATACACATCTGGCTCAAAACTTGATTTGAGTTGTGTTGTTTCTTATGTTGATATGTGCATCGTAATGTATTTTATGCTGCAAAAGCATAGTAACAGCTTTCAAGTTTTAACCCCCATGAATATTTTTTTATTTATTTAATGGATTAGGAACATAGAGTATCTGCAAATCCTGAAATATCCTGCAACCTTTTCTTTTTCTTTCTTTTTTAACATAACATTGACTATATACAACCAATTGCTTTGGAGAGCACTGAGAACAGTATGTCCCATGACATGCTGGTGAATCTCATCTTCGATTAAAAGGTTGTTCTGTTGAAGTCCTTGGGGCTATCAGAATGACTAATCTATGACCACAAAGCTTTTTTCCTTTCTGGTAGTATGTTTTTGTTTTTCTACTTTTCTGATATAGTTAAAATGTTGGAAGTTATAGTAAGCACGTCAAATCTTATCACCACAAACAGAAAAGAAATAAAAGGGTTAAAATATACGAATGAATAGTAGCATTAATAAGATAGCCATTAAATAAAGTCTGATTCCCCATCCTGTCTATTTATTGTACAACAATAATAATTTAGGTAAAGAGACAACTTCAGCATGCTATAAAAGCTAGTTTAATGCCCTGTGAGGAATGGCATTACATACAATGTTCAAAATATATTACTGCAGCTACATCAAGTATTGATAATGTACTGACAATACTGAATAGCTGCCCTGCAGGCATACAGCCAGCACTACTTCAACTAATTGCCACATTGGCAGTAGTGTGTAGACAGCTGTAAAGGTTTGTCCGCTCGCAGAAAATGTTTTATTTTGTTCCCCCACTCAAACATAGGTTGAATTAATGCAATGAGCACACACTGATCTAGTCTAGTCTAGTTTCAATCCAGAAATAACATCATGACAATACGTTGGCTGCACCTTTGCACAGTTTGACAATATCATTCACAAGGTCAAGGAAGTCTGTGGTGGGTTCAACAATGGAAAGCAAGTGAGCAATCAGCATGCAATGCCATTGAAAACACAGACCTTGGAATAAAAGCTGTGAGTGTTCAAGTGATGAGTGGCTCACTCGCTCAGTACAGACCACTCAGACACAGTAGAACTTTGTGGTGAAAAGCAGTCCCTTTGAAGCCTCAATAAAGACTGAGAAGTAACTTGGCTTTAGGGTCATGCAAAGAAATCCTGTAGTTGTGCTTTAAAGGAGAGAATTCAAACCAGTGAGGCCAACCTGGGAGGCAGACGGCTTCAAACAGGAACTTTTCTTTATTGTTTCATCTCACCTTGATGTTGCAGCATCTCTGCAACAGAGCAGACATTTGGCCATTCTCGATCCTGGTACTGCTGAAATTTTATAAAACTTTGACTTCTCTGAAGCCTCAGATGTTCATTTTAGCGAAAATAGGCAGTGGACGATGGGAATCCAATGCAGAATTTCTTTTCCTGGTTTGTGAATTCTTTATAGGTAGAGCTGAGCTGAGCAGCTTGTAAATTCTGGCACATATGCACAGAGTGTGAGATATTTGCTTTTTAAACCATATTTGTACTCATGATTCTGACTTCTGACATTCATTTCAAAAATATTTTAAGCCACTAAATTGCAATCAGATTCTTTACTCCAGTTGCACAAACATAACTCAGTTCATTATTAATTTCTAAAAGCTAAAACTGATAAAACTAAACTAATCAGAGTTTAGAATTTCTATTTCTGCATTAATCGATCCTATTTCTGGAAAACCGTCTGCTCAGTGGAAAAGTGCCACGTACCATATACATATACCAGGCCAGGATGAGCTTCAAATTAATTATTCAATTCTGCATCTTTCCTCCATGTGATGACTGACAGCAACTATAAGGGATATTGTCCATTTGATTTCCCCCATTTTTAAACCTAGCTGTATTACCTCAGTTTCCCTTTATATGTAGAAAGTCTTCCAGTAAAAACAGCCTGCGCAATCCCCTCAACCCCAAAGACTGTCGTTATCAAGCTCATCACCTCATTGAATTTACAACCACTTTAAGACCATCACATCTTCTTTCAATAGCTACTTTAGCACGCCGCAATCTTAAAACAGGTTTTTCCCTTATTGAAGTGAAGTACAGTAATATAAAATCTTGGAAACGGAAGTACATTTCTGGTTATATTTTATCTGGATGCTGACTTCACAGTTTAGAAAAACATGTATCATCCACCCTAGAAATGCAGAGCAAGTCTTGAACAACAACCTATATAGATTTACAACTGTGGTCATCGATGGATGGTGAGGCAGTGTAGAGCTGTATGACCACCCAACTGTTAAACTATAAGAGTTTGACCTTTTATAATTACTGTTAATTTCTAAAGTCATTTAGAAGTCTTACACAGTAAACTGGTTTGCATAGAAACAGATTATTACTAACAAAAAAATTACTTTTCTAGCGTACAGTATTGTTTGGCTGTTGTGAATTCCTTTAACTAACCACATATCCTCCATTAAGGTTGTTTGGATTCTGAATGAAAGAGTCATTCATTGTGTTGCTCATTAAACTGTTAAAATTACAACTTAATGTGCTCAGGTCTGCACCACACACTCCAGCTATCATTTAAAAGGAGTCCTCAGGCAGCGGCTCGTTGTTTATGGTTTTGTGTATTCCTCTAAAAGCTAGTCAAGCACAGCCAAAGGTGGGCCCATACTCCATATTTATGAAATTGGCTCTGTGTGAAATTGGTTTTTGCCTAATGGATCCCTGCATGGGTGCGCTGTCTGATACCTCTGCTTTAGCTTATTGGCACCGGAGTCACACAGAGGCCAGAGAGACGGAACAGGAAGAGGGACAATAAAAAAAAAACAAAGATGGGGGGAAAAGGCAAAACAATTTAGGAGGAAAAGTTACCCAGCTTTATATTGAAACAAGCTTCTTAACCTTCATTGCATTATATGGAGGTTGTGTTTTTATATAACAGGATCGACATTTATGTGTGGCCCTTTGACCCTTTCTTGTGTAAGTTTGATATTTTAACAATTGGGAAGTGTGTAAAACAATATTAAAATTATACATTACAATGCTTCTATTGCACTTCAACAAGCTCAGGAACATCTTTCACTCTCACTTGCATGGTTCTGAGGGTCTTTTTAATTAATCATAACACTGGGACGGCTTAAAGTAGTTTGTGACACCCAGAGTCTTGTAAATTTAATAGAATAAACAAAGCACCACTCAGGCACCTTCAACAGTCAAACCGATGGAGTATCAGATAAAGCTAAATAACTGATGAATATTGTTTGATTTTGGTGTTCCTTGAAAAAACCCCCCAAAAAAACAGGTAATGTTATGTCTGTGATGGCAACTGTCATTTCCTCAATCAACATCCTCCAAACCCTTCACACTGTCGGATTGCATTGTGGTTAAAAAAAAAAAAAATTACAAGCAGACTCAAGTCTATTTCGGTAGAAAGTGACAAAAGCTAAACTGAGCAGGCACAATGAGAACATTGCATAATCTTTGTGAAGTGTTGGCTGTTACAAGCCAATGTCTCCTTGGTTACATCAAGAACTAATACTGACATGTGCTTGCATCATTAACTTGCTTACCAGCAAATACGATGCACATTTTATGCTTGTTTCCTTTATTTAAGAAGGTCATGATTTTCTGTCGGTCAGATTTTAAAGACAAGTAAATACAATTCAAAGTGTCAAAGCAGATGCTAAGAAAAAAGAAATCGGAATAATGTGACATCTGCCACTTTTAAAGAAAGTCCATTACAACCAATTTGCATGTGTGCAACCAAAAGCAGACTGCATTACCTGAAGGGCCTGCTCTTTGTCACTTTGAATTTCATAGTCCTTTAAACTAACTCAAACCATCAAAAGTGGACCCAACATTATCTTAACATAATTGTAATCTTAGCCCCCAAACCACATCTTCATCCATCCATTTGCATTAACCAGTATTTGATCAAATGGACTGGTGAATGGGCTTCATGGCTATTTGATGTTGTTATTTTTGGATCTTCTGGAGTTGACCTGGGTTTCAAGCGTGGCTTTTCATGGAGGTATTATATCATGTAGTTCTGCCTTCTATTTTTAGCCCAAAAAAGTGGGAAGGTTCAGGGGAGGCAAGAGGGGAGCATGCAAAAGAGGCAAGGGTGGGGGTGGATGGATGAAGGTTGGCTGGAGGTGTCAGTCTCATCTCTCTCCTGTCTCTCCTCATCCATCCTCACCAGGCTGACAGCAGTCTCCCAAGCAGAACACTGTCTGCCTGCCAGGTAATTCATATTCCCTACCTGCACAACCTCCTCCGCCACCAACACCACCACTGAAGGGATCAGGGAGAGACCACAAAAATAAAGGGGATAAAGATGATAGAGATATAAAGATTTTTCTGAAATCTGAATAGAAATATTTCTGCAAAAAATAAAGAGTAACACAATACTGATATTAGTATATCAAACCATATAATGTTAGGATTCAGGCTTGCGTTAGCATTTGCACAAGAGTAGTATAATGAGTTTTCTTTATTTTAATCAGTTGCAGCAATTTATTAACAACAACACTCACATTGTCATAAACACATGGTGAGGTTTGGAAAAAAAGAACAGAGTCATATTCGTGGTCAGTCATGTGTGTGAAAGAGATGTGAAATAGAGGTAAATCTGCCATTTCAGTTACAGGCAAAAACATGGAGCAATGCTGAATCTTTTTATTTGCCTACTTTTACTTAGTTACTTGTTATTTTACTTTTAAACCATACTTTTGTTGCCATTTCATGTCACATTACTGATCCTGATCCTGCACTGCTTTCTTTTTGATTTGCTTAGTTGCAAATGGTTCTTATGCTTCTGAGAGCTTATGCAAATAATAACTTAATGCAACACAAGAACAGCGTTTTTTTGGTGACAGATTTCCAGTAATAAATTCAGTTTTCCTTCTGATACATAACACTTGCTAATAATATCTTTCACTATTAGAAGTTGTTAGAGCAACAAAGGAACCAATAAGTTTTCCAGCTGATCATTGGCTTGGTTATGCACTGTGATGATACCTCCTGGGAGTGACAATCATATTTATTAAACAAAATTCTTATATTTCAATATGAGAGGACAATTGTGGTAGGTTGACATTGGTCATCCGAAGAAAAATAACAGTTTACATTTTGTTTGAGGGAATAATGTTAAATGTATTCTTTGGCTGACTGTGTGAAAAATTATTATTACTGTCAATCAGGAACAGAAATACAACATTTATTGGGATGTTTTTATTAGAACTACACAAGTTGGTCAGGATGAATAAACAGGGTCAACAATGTGCGTGACTTTGACACTTGGTAGTGGGTTTGTCTACTAAACAGTTCATACCAGAGCCCAAATGAAGCAAAAGACATCCATTATTATCATATAAATTGTTTTCGTACCCAAGAATTGTTCTTGATTCACTGACAAATTACATCATGCGATGGGGAAATTAGATCAGAAATGTGACAATTCGATTGTGTGTGATAGCTCGAAAAGATGCGCAGTCATCTGACCTGCAGCTATTGTAAAGTAGCACACTTATACGTGTCTCATCCTTGCACTCCCTTTGCTCCATGTTCCTCTTCTTGTATAACTGTTCGTCCTTTGCAATTCAGGAGACATTACAAAGAAATCTCAGTCATCGGATGAGGACAGATTGTGGGCCTCGGTAGCGTAGCGTAACCAATAGGTGATTGGATTGAGAATAATTCCCTCTAATGACGAGGCCGGCTCAAGGCTGTTAGTGGTAATGAGAACACGGTACGTGCATAGAACTAGACAGTGCTTTGCCTCCCAATGCACCACCGGAGTCCAGGAAGCACACATACACACACAAATAGAGATACCTGTAGGACCTGATACAAGGACAAGTGCACCACGGCATAACACTGTTTAGCTGTACCTTACAAAACCTTCAGTACTCAACAGATACAAGTAAACACACTCATACAAAAGGAAAAAAAAGACCTTGTATGAGTAGAAATATTTCATACATAAACAGAGGCTGAAATTAAAAAAAAAAAATGCTCGTGTTTTTGTGTGCTTTGGTTGAATGAACTCCAAAAAAGACGGTTCAGATTAATGAAGGACATCCAATTCTACCTTCTCGTGGCTGTTTCTCTTCCCTGAATGAGCCCCATGGTGTTGGCAGGAGATTGGCATGGCTCCCCTCTGGTGCCCGGTGCTACTAACTGGCACATGCTATTGGTGTGTCACAAACCACCTGCCATGCACACATGTTACATGTATGTTGCCAAGACTGGCATTTCCGCACCCCTGCCGTACGTAGTGTGAATGCAGCAGAGCATCCCTCTGTCTACCTGCGTCTTCGCCCTCCCGTTTCTCCATGCACACAATGTGACACACACCTGCAACTTACTTATGCATACGCAGACTAAGACACAAGGATATTCGTCCAGATGTAACACTGGGAACACACAAGTATAGGAGGTCACTCAAAAACAAACTAACAGATGTGGATGGGCAGGCACATGCATAAACACACACAAAGAGGTATTCAAGTAAACACCTCCTCGCCCACGCACACATATGCATATGCAATTGCATGCGTAGCAGCAGGAAAATTGTGTTCTGCGGTAGTGGGAGCCTAACCAAATGATGCATGACTGTGGTTCTGTAATAAAACTCGTCTGCTGTCCCTTGTGTGCAAGCCACAGCAGAGGATGCGAAACAGTCGCACTTCAGATTCAGTGTGTAATGACGGACCGCCAGATGCTCAATGGAATGCTCAATGGAGCTGATCACTGTTGAGTGTGATCACGACGCTCCCTCTGTACCTGCTATTCCAACCTCCCCTGGCATGAAGACCACCACTGGTGGCAGTCAAGCAAGTTGTAAGGGTCTCCAGAGCCGAGCGAGGGGACAGATGCTGATCTCTTCATAACCACTCAAACATTATATGGCTTTGCTTTCAGAGAATAGGATTTTGTGCACACCCTTGTGGCGCGGCTAAGGTCCTTAGACAATAAACACTTGAGGAGTTTGTGTGGTAAAGCTGTCTCATCATGATGTTAGTACCTGATGCAGTTGCATAATTTATGATTCGTGGTTCATTTCTTCCATAACCTCGAAAACAAACATCCTAAAAGTCTCTATATAGTCCCATTCTAAAAGATCATGGTAGATTTCAATGCATATATCATAATAAAAATGTAAATGTCTTAACATTGTCTCATTGCTATAAATTTAAAACTATTTGTAGCCATACAGTTTATGCTGATGGCATTCAGGGTTTTTACTGAGCATTTTCCTCAGATCAAACGTTTCCCTGGCGAACTGAAAAAAATGTAGCCTCCTTTGAGGAGAAAGGTGCTCACTTTGCTCCAAATCCAGCAGGGGGAGGTATTGCAGCTCATCTTGACTTCAAAGCACGTTGGTTCAGGAGTAGAGTAACAGTTGTGAGAAAGACTACACAACGTGGTACAAAAACACAGTAATGATAGTAAAGTGGGAGAGAGAGAGAGAGAGAGAGAGAGAGAGAGAGAGAGAGAGAGAGAGAGAGAGAAATGTCAGGTTGTCCGAAAAAAAACATTGTGACTCAGCTGCAAACATAATTGAAAAGGTACTTTCAAAGTCCATTGTGCTTTTCCTTCTATTTTGAGTAGGTGGACAGTACCAGTCCAGCCTCAGTCTATAAGGCTCAGTCTTATAAATTGACAACCTCTCACAAAAATAATGCAACTTATATTGCTTTAGATATTGCAGATTATCTTTAAAATCCATGAATTGTATTTAAGAACTGAATGTGTCAGGAGGACATTCAATTACCATTTCTTAATTCTGGGCCTGAAGTCCCTCTCCCCTGCATGCTTGAGATGTCGTTGTGCTCCAGCAGCCTTGATTAAATGGGTGAGTCATTGCCAGGCTTCTGCAGAGCTTATGGTGATGCATTTAGCAGTATCAGGTGTGGCTGGGTAGACATCAAAACACACAAGACAGTCCCTCCTCAGCAGAAGGATTGAACAACACTGACCCCCAAAATGCATGGGTTGCAAGTGACTGAGAGGTGATATACAAACAATGATGGACAGTGTCAAAACAGCTTTCTGCATCGTGCCTTGTCCCATGAGGCGACCCCCGGCATCCACCAGAGATGATGAAATGAATTCACAATTATGAGCACGCCTCATCATCCGTCTGCCTGCTGTGACAATGATGAGCCAGAGGTATTTGTTATTACCTATAGTCATGTTTAGTAAACATGCGATGAACGCTTAATGGGAACCGAACTGCTACAATAAACTATGATCTCAGCTTGTTGCCTTCTTAATCATTACATCTGTCTGCCAATGCTGCTGTATTGCATCATCACAACATCTAAAGACCTTTGAACAGTATAGTTTCTGTGCAGTGTTATCTGACTGCACTCTTTTTAGGTTTGAGAGGAATGCGCACTTTAAGATTACATTGAAATGATTCTGCTTGCATATTACAAGAGCATGTTTCATTTCACCTTGGTGATGGTTTTCTAAACATTTTACGGGGATTTGCAGTCTGAGGCGCAGGAGTCCCTGCAGCCATAGTGTTCCAGTGCAAATATATGAATCAGGATCCTCTCATAACTCTCCAAAATCAAAGTCTTGTATGTGTTTGTCTTTTCTTTATATAGATTATAGCGATCCTACACCCACTGTCTGGTTATAAGAGAACAGAAAGTCACTTGGTGGTGCTTAATGGACATCTCCATCACACCAGAGACAGAGTAGCTATAGAAAAGAAAATAAGCAATAAAATAGTAAAAGTTGAAGAGACTATTCATATCCGTTACTACTGAACATGTTGAATGTCAAGTCTCACAGTTCAAAGATCAGCCAGTCCCATATATTACTGCAGTCAAACACAAATATCAGGGTGCAGCTGCTGTCTCCAACTTGTGACCAGTCAGGATCACTTTCAAAACATTTTTTTTTAATTGATTTCATTATTTCATCAAATACATCTTGAACTCATGTACACCAACATTTGATACCATTTTTGATATCAACAATTTTACAGGATTTGTGTCACGGGTAACGGACAGGACCCAAGTGCAGGACTCTGGAGGCAGGCTGAGTTCAATCGAGTCTTTTATTTACAATGACTGTACAGACCGACGAGTTGCAGGTTGCTCCTCGACCTGAGGAGCACAGCAGACTTGTACTCCAACACACTGGACAGGACGGACGAGACATCGATGACTAACAGACCAACACACAGACAGGACATATATAGGGCATGGTGATGACAGAAATTGGCCACAGGTGTGGAACAGGACCGCCCAGACCTGTGGCCGCCCACTCTTAAAGGGAGATCTCAGCCTACCTCCTGACAATTTGACTATTGAAAATATGCCAAAGTATTAAAAAAAGAAAAAAATGAAAGTTTTTTCAGAGTCCTTAGAGCAACCACGTCATATATATATTTTTTTTTAATAACAATTTGAAGTTCTTACACTTGGGATTGCTATTCCACAAATAATGACTGGAGGCTTTGTTTGATAGGGTTGTCCTCTCACTGATGCATGTATTTTAAGCTAACAAAAGGAGAAAAGGTGCCTCGGAGCCGCTCGTTAATAACAGCATTTCTCAATGTGATGGAAGAAAAAGAGCTGTACATGAAGACGCTTGTCAATCAGGGCCCATGGTCTGCTTGTTCTCCTCTGCAGAGCTGTCAAGAATGACAACTGATGGCAGCCAAACCCTGTCTGGTCCAGTGAGTGTACGCGGCACAGTGCGTGCATGTGTTTATGAATTCTGTTCTAGAAATTAATTCGCCTGGTTTAAGTGTATTGTTCTGAATGTAAATTTGGGAATCCACACATCTATGAATATATGTGTATGCATGCATGTCCCTCCCTACGTGTTAGTTATTTGTTCATGTCGTCACACTTTCTTTCATTAACTTACAAAAGGCGGGTAGCCAACACAGCCAGATTCAGACGAAAATCTGTAGCATACTGTATATCAAATTTGATCTTAATTAGCAGTGAGCTAGTGTCGTAGTACAGAAAACCCAGGGTTCATCCTTGAAGTTGTCTTGATAAGAGAAAATCCAGATCCGTAGTACAGGCCTCTCTCCTGATCATGAATCGAGAGGTGGAGCCAAAACTCTCAGGAAGGAACAGAAAGTGGGGGAGGAGAAGATGTCTGGCAGTGAAGGCCACAAAGCATTGGATGAAAAACTTTTAATAAAAGTGAATAAAAGTCTCCTCCTGTTGCAAAAGCAAAAACTCATTCACATCATATTGTCTGTCCAAGCTGCTGAACAGGACAAGGGAAGGAAAAAAAAGAATAAAAGTGGACTTCCACCCTGCAGCGTTCTTCTGCTGCTGTATTTTGTCCCCCCAAAGCATCTGCAGTGTTACCTCACCTTCACGTCACACCGAGCAGACTGTTGTTGTTGTTGTTGTTGTTGTTGTTGTACATGCTCATTATGTTGTACATGCTCATTATACACTATGTATCCTCATTGAGTGTCACAAAGATTACATAAAATGTGACAGCTTCACTTATTCCCAATAAGTCTGCTCCTCTGTAAGAAACACACCAACTTGAAGGAGTGTTATTATTTTTTCCAAATACACTGTTGTCATTTTTTTCAACATTCCTGTTAATATTTTCTGGCTTTTAATGTGTAACAATCTAGGATTGTTAAGTTAATACAATATATTTGTCATATTAAACCAAAAAAGTTACAAAATTCAACCAAACATTTTTGTATCTGTTGTGCAGAACAGCCACTCTGACATGATATTACCTGGACAGGCTGACAGTCCATCATGAGACAAACGCAGAGAGATTGGCAACTACACATATTAATATTGAACGGAGAGATGAACGAATAGATGAACGAATGAATGAATGAATGAATGAATGAATGAATGAATGAATGAATGAATGAATGAATGAATGAATCTTAATTTGGAACATACAAACAGAAAAAAAGAAGAGGAAGAACATTCACCTAATGATTGGACCTTGGGTGGAAACTTGTGGCCACACATGCACAGGGAGAACATTTTTAAACTACACAAAAATGCCCCCAAGCATAACTTTTTCCATGAGGTGCCAGAGCTTAACTCGCATACGTACATTGCATGGCCCATTCAGAGTGTGCCCATATAGGAGTCATATAGGAGTCATCCTGCATAAACTCCAGCTCCTTTATCCAAATAAAGCTTGTACAGAAAATGGATGAATGAAATTTGCACAATTATTGTGCATACTGCGTACAGCTTCTCTACTGGACATGTTATAAAATAATGCAGCTGAATTATTGACATGAATGGTAAGTCAACAGTCCTGAATATATACGTAGATGATCCATTTGGTTTTATGTAGAAAGCTGGGAACTCATCAATAATTTACCTAAATTATACAAGCAATTACATGCTTCTGTAACTGCTGAGAATATTAGATGCCCACTTGGGGTTACCATGCCCTTTCATAGGTAATTAGGTAGCAGAGGGTGTGTGTAGTAGTACACCCAACTCTAAAATCTAGTTTTTCACTTTCTTGAGAGCTCACATTTACAGGCTACAGTTTTTCTCAGTTCCGATGTGACTTCAGCGAGCAGTGATATGATAGCTGTAAGGAAGAGATGAGGGATAGATTGACAATGCATCTCCTTATACCCGGAACAAGAGAGATAATGAACATTTGTCTATAAACACGTACTCACATAGCATGTGTTTGAGCTTCAGGTGTTAGCTCGTATAAGTTCACTGCTGCAAATAATTTTCTAGGCTCTGCTGAAGATGGTATTTTCATGTTAATTACCCACTTTCTGCTGCACTGGATATTCTCTGAATGCTCTGTTAGAACCGCTTGTTTCGTTCTCAACCACCTGTCACAGTAAAGGAGATGAATAGATTCAGAGTGGATTATGAGCACAGGAAGTTAGGACGGGGAAGATATATTCCTCCCTTTTCTTTTAGTCTTTTTCAACAGAATCTCAGACATTGCTTGAGCTGTCGGCTTCGTCTTGGCATACAGGACATACCTGTGTCCAATGATCACGTTAACTTTTTTCGGAGCACATTTTGGCAAAATCTGCAGTTGGGCTAAGGTATTGTTCTTGAATGTATCCCCATTTCTAGTCCACACAAATCCAGAGGACCATGAGAACTGTTGCAAGAAAATAAAATTTAAAAAATGACCTCATCCTCTATTTGAAAAGAACCCTTATTAATATTTCAAAATGTTGGATATGTATGTGGCTTTGAAGAAATGAGCAGCGTTTTTTTTTTTTTTTTTTCTCCCAGTCGTCAGAAAGAGAGATCATGATTGGAGGCTGTGGCCAAAAAAAGGGGGGAATTGAACAGGAGAGGGGAATAATGGCTCAGACTGGAGTCCTCTCTCACACATAAAGAGCCCAGCAGCATTTTGTCTGCACTGAGGACAGGCAGGAGAGCACAGATGTGAAGTGGTTAAAGAGACCTGGTAGTGGAAGAAAGGAAGAGAAAGGTACATCTGTTAGTGTCTCTGTCATTACCCCTTCACTTTGCACACAGCCAAGCCCATTACTTAATTTCCCTTGTTACCTTTCACGATGACAGAAGTTCAAGTGAGTTAAAAGCAAACCTACAGAGGCCCACAGTATCAGAGAGCTGTGCTGGAAAAGTCAAATCAAACAATATCAAATTTGAAATATGGTCAAAGATACCGCTGGTTGTTGAATGTAATTGACCAAAAAGCCCAATGGATTCCACTTATGCATCACGCAAATACTCACATTTCACATCTCCACTCTCTTTAGGAGCCCCTGCACAACACACCAGCACGCACACAGTAACAAACAGACACATTTTGTACAGAAGCCATTTCTCTGCAATCTCACAGATGCAGTACTGTGGCCTAAGAGATTTGTGAGCTCATTTGCAGGCACATTAATGCTCCACTCACTCCAACTTGAAAAAATGTCTTTGCCTTGTGACAATTTTTTATTGTGGAAGAGCAAAACTCATTTCAGTAGCTGACACTTGGGTATAGATATCAGAGATACATGTACTTTTGGAGAGGAGCTAGTGCGTGGAGGCAAGGTACGTCAGTAAATTGAATGTGCAAGCATTTTTGGTGCAAGAAATGTGGCATTACAGGATACAGGATGAAATAAAAAAATAAAAAGCAAATGTCATCTGTAACAGCAAGGGGGGAAATCTTCCCATAAGCATTTTTTTTTTGAAGGAGATCCAAACAGAGTAAGTGATTTTGACTAATTAAGGAGAGAGGTTGAAAAACTTTATGCAGCAAAACTTTTTTATTTTGAGCATCTAAACATTTTGTCACCGGAAATGCTAAAGGGAATACGACAAAGAAAAAAGAAGTGATACTTTTAGATTAAAAAAAAGATGGTTGGAAAAAAATGTCAGGGAAGCATACATTTATTGCATAAAAAAGAACTATGGGAGCATTTTAGTGAAGTCTACTCTTTCCCTTGGTTTGTTCAACATACTGCCGTAACATTCTGACTCATGTATTTTAAACAATCTCTCCTGCCAAATAGCGAACAAATGATTAGCAGGGAAAATTACCAAGTAAAGGCCTGCCAACCAAATAGGGTGAGGAAAACAGGCCCATTAGCTTGTAGAGTGTACCCCAGCCTCACTGGGGACCCCTTGTACTGGGCTGCTGGCAGACATATACAGACTTAATGGGATGTTTTCATGTAGCCCCACATGAAAATGCTGTACCTTGACATGTTAACAACCAAGGAAGCTGACATGTTTGGCAATTAGTGTGAATCAAATAATCCTTCAAAGACACCTGATCCTGGGAATTAGACCTGCATGTTCCCAAAAGAGATGGAAAAGCATTGTTCAGATGTTTCACCTCATGTTTCAATAACATGATTTCTCTCTGTTTAGAGTTTTTTGTATTGATTTGGAAATAAAACCAGGGGTTGAAAGTCTTTTCTTCTCTGCGTTCATCCCTTATGTATGTTGCTTCTAACAGGAATGAATCCAAGAAAGGTGAGGATTTACGTAATGCAAAAGTAGAATCTTTTTGATCACTTACATTCAATAACCAGCTGTATCTGTTACTATATTTCAAATGATGTTTGATTTGAGTCTTTTGTTTATTTGTGCATGGCGGCCAAAAAGTATTGAAACGGAAGGGCCTATATCTAAACATGGTCCCAGCATTACACATAATATAACTTGATCCTCAACAGCTTACTTGGGAGATTATGACTGCTTTCATAATCAAAGAGAGAAGAAAAAGTTGCAGAGATCTGTTGTGGTAGCTTCACAGCTACTGTAAAACTCCACCAGTGCTGACCAAAGTAACATCAATTGAAGAAATCTTTCAGTATTTATGCAGCTTCTGCTAGAGTTACAAAAAGTGTTATACAACAGCCAGTAGTTCCCTGGAAGACCTGTAAACAGACTTTGATGTGTAAAATCGGCGAAGTTCCCCTTTACACAGAGCGTAGGTAGAGATGCTCACTGAAGTGCAGAAGCAAGAAGCTGAGATGCTGTGCTCAAAGCATTTAAGTGTGGGCAGAGAAATCGAGGCAGGATCTTTCTGTTTGGATTTGGCCATGTGGAATGTTTGTCAACTTTTACCATCTGACCTCATTAAACTGAAAAACTGCTTCCTCACGTGAAGGATCTCAAGGGTGTTTTCACACGTCAGTGTGCACCAGGGTGTGCATTTGGACCAATGTAAAGTGATACAATACAGTGGTGTGTTGTCCACACCTATGTTGTGTCCCTCTGCTTCAAATGCATCCCTAATATGGGAGTGCCACTTTGTAGCGACTGATGTTTTCCAATCACCTTGTGGAACTTGTCACATCACATTTATCTATTTTGTACTATTGCTTCCCCCTTTTATTGTGTGCATAACACATTTCAATAAGTTCCACATGACGTTTTTCAATGATTATTATTTATTGATCATGATGTTTTCAGAAACAGAAGAAATGAAGTACTGAATCTCAGTTAAGCTTAAAGTTTTTTTGTCTGCATTTTCTTTCACCATGTTTGGTCCTATGTGATATGCTCATATAAAACAAGCCACAATGCTTAGCTCATTAAACTACAGGAACCTTTTATGCTGAAACATCTGAACTCTGGCGCAGTTGCTTTCACACCACACTTTCACCCAACAGAGTGTCTGTGGCTGTTTTACTCTACAAGAGAGTGCACATGTCATATTGACACCTACCGTCACACCAAAACCTCAACTTGATTCACCGAAAGACAGCAGGTGCTTAAAATCAGAGGCGGACTTCAGAAAGTATTAAAATGGTGAAGTAATAAGAATAGGAAATGAAAAGAATGGAGCTGCACTTTATAGTAGAGCTCTTGGTTTTAATAACCTCTCAACTTGCTCATCTATGGCCATGTGCCAGCTTCCTCAGTAGGGTCTGTTGAGTCACACTCTGGGACCAGATGGGGAGATCAGACATTGGGAGCACACCTGCTGCTCTACTGAACTGTGGAAACCACCTGAGGTGTTTTGGCTACCTGACCAAGGACCAGCCTGGATGCCTCTCTTGGGAAGTATTTTAGATCTATTGAACTGGGAAGTGTCCATGGGGTACACCAGGATAATGCTGGAGGGACTGAAAATGCCTAGGGATCCCAAGAAAGCAATAGAATAAGTGGCTACGAATGGCAATAGTGTGTTTTCAGTCTGAATGAAATGCACAGTGCTCCTCGGGCATTAAATATTACTGACTTGCATTCTGTGGGGGAAACAAACAAAACAAAAACACTTGGTCAGTGAGTTCCTCAATGAGTTTCATTAGAATGAATATTCAGTTTTTTAGTCAAAAAATTTGCATCATCGGTGTGACATTATGGAGGTGACTTGACCAAGGATCCATTCACTTCTACCTACATCCCAACAACTCCACCTTCCACTCAAACCTTATTGCACATGTGATGCCACAGACATACCTTATTCATGCAGCTGGGATGCTAGGGTGGTCCTTTTAGAGAGTGGGACACAATCTCTGCAACTGGTAAACACCACTTTAATGGGTCTGCCCAGCCGGGAAGAGTCGCACCATTCTGGCAAGACGGGGGAAGACCGCATGTATTAAAAATGAACAACAAGGATGTGTCAGACACAAGCAAAAAACAGCGACAGGGAACAAGTAGCAGCATAGCAAATGTTTCCAACTAGAGAAAGGCTATGGGGGATGACAGTGTGCTAGCTTGAGAACTTGCAACTCCCCCAGGGGGGAAGGTACTGTGTGCTGAAATGCTCTGAAACGTTAGCGCTGGCACACTTAGCCTGTCTGGCACACTGATACATTCACAAAATCATGTTCAATGCTTAAGTCTAGGGTTACATGTCAAGTGTGTGTTGAGATAGGTCAGAAGAGTAGAAACATAATCAAACAGTAAGTGTGTGCATCAAGAATGACAAACCTGAATAGGAGGGTTTTTATTTATACATTTTTTTTTCAATAGATGCAATTTGGACACATCAGAAGTACCAATTATTTAGAATAATCAAAACAAAAATAATTGTAGTGGTGTCTAAAAAAAAGTTAGAATTAAACCTGAATCGTGTGTGTGACACACACACAGAATATGCAAAAGTCCCATTTCTAAGCCAAAACTCCAGCACAAACATGTTTTTAACTCAAAGACTTCTCAAAAAACGTCTAAAGTTTTCAAGTTTGTGTCCTTTCATGTACCATAGTTTCATTAGTGTAAACCTATCATCTTCTAAGATGAAGGAGTAGATTGGGGAGCAAGGACAAGACAAGTTGCTTCAACTGGGAAGCTGAAAAGTCAGCAGAGCAAAGCAAAGTAGAGCAGACAGTAACTCCCCACACAAATCAGCACAAAAACATCCATGAATAGAAACGGCTTTGACACATAACAGTATTACAGATACTAAAAGGGAGCTGAAAGCGCTTTCCCCTCCATTTTTGTTATGTCAAATTGTGATGATTTAAAGAAACATACAGAAACATGGTGTACCCTTCTTTGGAGGAGCTTAACACACAGGATGACAGCGTTTGTTAGCTTGTGTCTCAGTGTGGTTTGTTACACATTAATGCAGGAGGAGCTGGTACTGTACTGATACTGTCATGTGGGCTTGTCTTGTCTCCTCCACTTTGACTATTGATTATTTCACAAAACTACCATCAACTTCCAGTTTCCTCCCAAGGCTGTCTGGAAAAACACATCAAAGGATGTTTTTAGGGTTAATGGAAATTGAATTAAAGTGAACAAAGCCAGTTAAATTGGATTGGTGGCATTTGTTATTTAGAGAGTGTTAATCCAGGGCCATGCTGTCCAAATAAAAGTGAGGGCAGAAAGAGCTGCTGCCTTTAAGCTAATGAGATATTAGCCAAATCCTCTTAGCCAAACTATTTTGTGAGGGTTCAGTGAGCGTTTGCTTTGCTGGCACTAATATGAATGAAGAAGTGTGGTTTTGTTAGCTGCCTGAAAAAAAATGACTCAGGTTTTTGATTAGATATTTTTAAAGGCATGAATGGTACAGCCAAGTTTGAAGCTGTAGATGTGATAAAAAGAGAGTATCTTTCTGAAGATTGTGAAGAGGCATCTGTTTCTCTGCAGTCTGTTTGGACTTTTATATTTTTTATCTACACAGAAGACAGGTTAAACTCTAGAGGGGCCCTCGATCATTACATGGTAAACACAGAAAGACAGACAATCCCACAAACTCCCGTTCACACCTACTGTCAATTTTATGTCCACTACATTACCTCAAACACTTACAGTATCTTTGTACTGTGAGAGTGAACAGGGACACCCAGGAGAATGCTCAATAAGAACATGCAAACTGCACATAGAAAGACACCCAAGCCCAGGATCAAACTGGAAATATACTATTCAACCACATATGACTTATTATAGCCACATTAAGATGAATAGATGAAGTATATGAACCTCAAGAATGACATCTAAAGTTTTATTGGCAACTACGTACTCCGCAAAGACATTTTCTGTTCTCTTATAAAACATTTTTAGGAAAAATAAAAAACAATCCTTGGTATTAACCATCTGCCACTCCAATATGAAAGCTGGTCCTTTTGTGTGAGATTCCACTAATGCATTTTGGCAGAAAATGTCAGATCCCAAACCAGTAATTTTTCACACATGCAATATATTGGACAAACTTATTCATATAACACTTGCAAGTCCTTGTTATAGTTGTGAAATACTTCCTTTGAGATTATTTTCCACACTGTCTTGGATGCTGGTTGTAAGCACCAATGCCAGAATTCACACGCATTAGTTTGGTAATACATTATTAACACAACACAAAATACACATAATTTGCAAATTATGTGTATTTTAAACAAGCTGGCGAGTTATTGTGACTGAGCTTCACAATAGATTGAGTTGGTGGGAGTGAAAGAGTGGGGTGTGAGCCAATTCTCGATTGAAGATGCAAAGCTTAGATTAGAATGACATGTGCTATCTATTTTTCTTTGCCAATTTACTTCCTCTCCTACTCACTAGAAGGCTTCACACTACGGCTGCCAAAGTGGGATTCTACAAAACGCTCAGAAAAAGGGAAATTGTATTATACTACCTGACCTATGTAATAAACTGAACAGTCTTCCTAATATCAGTAAAATAAGCACAAATTACCGAAAAAAATATTCTCCAAAAATAGAAATGAGAATGAAACTAAGATCTAGGGAATATACAATGAAAGCTATAGGACATGACTGGGTTTTCCAATGACTGTTACTCTGATTACAGAGTAATAGCACATAATCAAGTGTATGCATATTTCAATAAGGAAGATCTCTTCCTGCACAATCTGTCTTTAGGCTTTCTCAAACCCCTATGCAATATAGTGCTGCAATATTCTCGACCTTTTTGCTGTACCATTCAGCAAAAATCTTTTTTTTTTTTGAATCATCACTATTTTTGTCCAATCATCTTACTTTTACCATATCTGAACCCAGCCAGTTCTACTTTTTGTCCTCTAATGATGAATGTTGATGCCCAGTCCACCTCCTTCCAATCACCACCTGAGCAGTTTCATTGGGTAGATTTAGCTAACTCTTGCCTTAGCCATTCATCACTTTGTTCTGCCACCACACAGGCCTGTGAGGTATTATTCATTTTATTGTTCATCTGGAGGATGTCAAAGTGCCACAAAGAAAAGCTGCAGAACTCTCTCTGATCTCTGATTTGTGAAAATATTACAGTGAAGCCAAATGAAAAATTAAAGCAATAGGCAGTTTCCCATGTCGGGTCAAGACTATAGGAAGTAGATATGGTTTAATCTCACGTGTAAGTCTAACTTTGACAACCTCAGATCACACTACATTATTGTTATTTCTCCATTTTTAATTGTTAAAACAGAAAGTAGATGCCGAGTTACGGATTTGTTTTGGTTTAAATGTAGTTTCTTTCCTCAATCCTCAAATTATTCCAAACTTGTGACATTACAAACAGGCTCTATGGAGTTTGTGCAGCAGTAGTGATCATGTGATGCTATACAGTTCTTAAACATATATTTTTAGACTTTCCAGAGTACTTCAAATACTGAAACAATCTTTAAATCTTTACTCTTGTTTATAATGGATACAGCAAAGTCAGATTTATACTCTATCACATTCTGCAGGGAGCTGTCTATTCTCGGGAGGCACAACTTGTGTTTCCTCTGCTCTGTCAGCCAATGAATTCCAAAGGAAACACAAAATGAGGTTGATTTACAAGCTGACCCTCACTATCTAAAACAGCATTA
Source organism: Blennius ocellaris (assembly GCF_963422515.1). NCBI lineage: Eukaryota > Metazoa > Chordata > Actinopteri > Blenniiformes > Blenniidae > Blennius > Blennius ocellaris. The sequence continues at coordinate 13,222,651 of NC_137655.1, read as the reverse complement.
TAAACCATTCTCATTTCCTTGTACCCAGACATCTGTGAGGACAGCAAGGGCAATCATATTCATCTGTACCAACCCTCGTTTTACATTTGCCTGGACTGACAGAGAAACTGCAGGGGTTCTATGCTCACTGAATGAAATGTGAATAAATAACACTGAGCAAAAAAAAAAGGCAGAGAAAAAGAGAGCAAAGAAGAATGGACAGAAGCATTAATATCCCAACTTCATTCATATTCACATGGTGGGGCCATCACTCTCAGAAGTGTGATCTTAAACAGATTTCTTGGCACTCACCCCCATCAGTGCCTTTTCTCTGTCATGTATCAAATCTGTCACATATATGAATAACCCTCCAAATCTAACGTCATATCCTGCCTGAGCTGAAGTGATACGAGGGGTGGGGCAGGAAACATTGATTGGGTGAGTGCGTGGCTGCAGCGACCTGGTGCACATTGCTGGGATCGTAGCAGGAGACGACACCATACATCAGCGGGGACGTAGGCTGTCAGAGCATGAATGGGTTTTGTCATGAATGAATAACTACCAGAAATGTGCAGCGACGGGAAGAAAAGAGCTTTACTTGCCTAATCCTTTTCATCTCCTATGATCCACACTTCAGAATTGAACTGAAGGGTTTTATTTTGGAGGGAGGGGGGTGGGCGTTGGCACGGGCAGCAGGGGGGGGTCGTTGCATTGAAATGAACAGATTCCTCAGTGGGAGAAGATGAGGTAGGAGGGCTTCCACTTCACAATGGAAGAAGAACTACATAGGGTGCAGCCAAGCCCGTGCAGCCAGTGCAAATGGAATGTGTGTAGTCTGTGTCAGCATTGTGTCATAAACTCATGTGATCTGTCACCTCAGGCTTGTGTCGTCTCAACGTCTCAACACTTTTGTTTCAGAGTGTAAAGCTAATTTCCCACCCACAGGGATTTCTGTCACAGGGAATATGCAATGAGAAAAAAGGCACACTGGGGTTATTTCACTGTCACTCAATTGATGTCACCATTTGAGTTCCCTATGGAGAGAACTACTAAGACCTTAACTGTGCCACTGTGTATTTTGCTTTAAATATCATAAAATTGTAACATGAGTGACATTCTCTGTAGTGAATGATAAAGGAGACAGCTTGAGGGGGGAAAGACGATAAATGGGAGGAGGGAAAAGAATGCAGACCCCGTTTGTGAGATGAAATAGTCCATACTGTGAGGAGGTGTCTGAGACTGGGAAGGTGAGGGAGCTGGGCTGAACCGGGAAGAGAAGGGAGGGGACCCACCACACTGTTTGTACTTTACCGTCACTAACCCAGAATGCCACCTGCTGATTTTCCTTCTGCCCTGGCACTGCCTCTCATGACTGCTGGCATCCAGTTAACATGTATATCCCATTCCAAGTTACAAAACAATGATCAGGTCGCAGTGGAGCCAATGTCAAAAATTAGCTCCTCCCACTTTGCCATTCACCAGTAACGTCAAAAGGTCATTCTTCAGTTACTCTCACCCGTGGACATGAACTTGTAACATTTGCAGACATGAGGTATCACACATGAATTGTGATGTCCTATACATTTGTAGAAGCATTCACAAACACTGTCAACGGTTGTTCATATCACCCTGTACTCCGCTGTGCGGTTGACCAACTATTATCATTCAAAGAGAAGAGTGCAGGATTTAGGGAAGAAGTGCACAACAGTGCATCACTTCACAGGAAGTTGACAAGCAAGATCAGTCTCCTGAGCTTCTCGGAAAAATAAATAGCTTCAGTCTCTGCAAGATGTTTATTTGTGTCCAAAAACATTTGCTTTAAGTGATTAAAATATTTTTATAAAGCCATATCTCATAAATTCTGCAGGTCTCTTTATAATTTATGTTACAATGGTGCTAATTTGTAATGGGAGCAGTAGTTTGACTAATAGTAGCTGTTAATGTGAATATTACATAGTCATAATGTTATTTTATGCTGAGTCATGTTAGAAACAAGTTATGGTATGGAATCACTGCATTAGCTGCCACAGCCAGAGCTGCAAGTCTGTAAAATGTTTATTCATAATCTTAAAAAAAAGGAATTAGCTAAAGATATGTGCACAACAACACAACAACACATCACTATTGAGTTAAATATCCATAATAGCAGCAACAACAACAAAAAACAAGTACATACTAATTAATGTAGAAAAAGTGAGTTCATGACAATCCAAAAAGCAAAGTGTGTCCACAGCTCCTTGCATTGTTTTATTAACGCTCGCTCTCTCTCTCACACACCCTCATACGTTGTTCTACATTGTCCACTGTACCCTTGACGGTACAAGGTGGGTGTGATTTATGTATTTACAGGGACAGTGAACAATGAAAAACACTTATTAGGTGCCATGTTCTTCATTGTTCATGATCAAGGTTAAAAGAGGCTTTTAAACATGTGCTGCAGAACAGCAGTGTGAGCGTATGTGTGTGTTTGCCAGTCCCCAAAGACCCAGTGGTTTCCCCTGACTGATTGTGTAATCGATCATAAAAAATGCTGAATAGCTCAGTCTGGACGAGAGACAGGGAGGAAATAGTTTAGAAGGGACATTGACTGAGTTAATGGTGGTTTATGCGATGGCCTGCGCAGTGCCCACTTTATGGTGACTGCGATGAACTCAGTCACACTGGGATCTTCTGCAGGATAAGACTTCAAAGTGTATATGGCTTGGGAAATTGTAGGTCAAAATAGACATCTTAAGTCAGTATTTCTGGTGTGCCTCGGATGTATTTTTTTCTGCTTTGTTACTTTGTAACCTACACATAATTAAATATTAAAAGAATGTCTTAGCGATTTAGTAGCAATTTGTTTTTCCTGTTTGTTAGCAAATGAGTCGATATCTTCAGATCTTGCTTCCTGCACTATTAGCACAAGTCAGGCAATTTCATTTCCAGTCAGATATCATAAATTATAAATTTGCCCCAGGAGGAGTTAGAATCTGTCTAGGATTCAACACCTTCTACCATTGGACCCCAGAAGACTGAAAATATGGTTACATTCAATCTAAACTTAAAACATCATTATGTACTACTAGAAATTCTGGAAGGAAGTCATGAATATAAGACGAGACACGAAAGCTCACACAGCTGTGATTAAACGTTGCAACAGTGTGAAAGGTCTACAACATTAATATAAAACAGGACTTCTGGGGTGCTCCATGCAGTCATTCTGTCCAGCTGGTGTATAAATAAATAGGCCTGCTCTAGTCCACAAAATAAACCTCCCTTTACAGCATGTTAACAATCAGTATTTTACAACAGCTGTTTCTGCACCAGGGTGACAAAACCTTTGGGAAAGCTTTGGCTAGTCGCAGTGGCGCACAAGGTCACTTGGTTCAGAAAATGGCTAATGAGATATGTGATAGAATAAAAATGATAGTAACGGTGTAGCAAGGTATACCAGGTATATCAGAGGTGATATTAATTATAATTTTATGTTGTCAATCAATTTTTTTTACTACTGGAATTACAGTATGACCTCAGACTCGGTCTTTATTGAATACTAACGGATCCATCGAACCATCCTTATTTAAGTAAGAGAGACAGGCGCATCTAACGTCCCATCTCACAACAGGAGAAATACACTTAGCAGAGAAAAAAAGATCCAAAATATCACAAGTCAATATATATATATATATATATATATATATATATATATATATATATATATATATATATATATATTATGTACGTTTTTGAATAACATTTTACATAAAAACATACTCTTGCTTCCACCAACAATCTAAAGAAATGCTTAGTAAGTTAAGTAATTGTCCAGGTGCTTGCAGGTGTGAGTGTGTTATTGATTGTGTCTTAACCTGTGATTGAGTGGCAACATGTCCAGGTCAAGAATGCATTTGATTCATTGGCCAAAAATCAAACGCTGCCTCTCTCTTGTCTGAACCTAAAAAAAATGTGTCGGTTGAGGCAACTAGTATTTTTTTAATGAACAAGGCGAAGCAGACGCCCACGTCTGGTCAGCACTGCAGGTACTGTATCAGTCAACCTGCTCAATAGGCTTCAAAAGAGTGTGGTCAAAAAAATTAAGTTGTCTCGCAAAACCAGTGGTTTGGAAGTACTTTTATCTGGTAAATGAAAACAAGGCATGTAGGGAAAAAAAGAAAACAGAATTAGAACCAACCAAAATCTGCTCACATATTTGGATATTGACCTGCACAGAATGACTTTTGCTCCAGTGCTGCTTGCCGCACTCAATTTGATCATGTTCACACAGATTCCAACACCCTGCCTGATGTATGTATTATAGTGCAACTCATCACAACAACAATGTAGGAGAATGTTAACCTTTGACTTCACATTTGAATTTATAAGAAACCTACTCTTGATTTAAATTGTTTGGTTCTTTGGACCATTTACATATTGTCAAGACTTACTGGCTACGCAGGTATAGAGAATGGATGGGTAAAATGATATGAACATGATTTAGACAACATCATCTAACGTCATCTAAATATAACAGATGATATATACAGTCAAATTGAGATATCACAGGGAAACACTAAACTCAAGGTAAGAACGTTTTGTGCATAATGTCACATCCTAAACCATCCAAGAAAAGCAATGAGGATTAAGAACACACACACACACACACACACACACACACACACACACACACACACACACACACACACAAAATCACGCTGTGCATTCATCCCTAATCCCGGCAGGATGAGGCCTGTAATACAGCGGCTCATCCCTGCTGGTAGACCCTGGTTTGCCTTTTATCTCCAAGGGACTGTTTACTTCCAGTAATTAGGCCATTCATCACCCTAATGGGAACATCCCCCTCCACTAAATAACTTCTCTTTTCTTGGAGCGAGCTTACAATCCTGGTACACTGTCTTGGGAGGGAGGTGGTACTCATCCTAACCACAGCGCCAAGGGGGGCAGGACGTCCAATCTGTCAACATGTCTTATCAGAAGGTCTGTCATGGCCCACAATGCACTGGGGCGGGTTGCAAGGGGAAGAAAGGTCTACAAAAAAAAAAGTTTTAATCCAAATAATCCAGATGCTCTCTTAATGTATGCCATGCTATGTGAAGGTATTTTTAAGACTGATTAGAGGTTGCTTGAGTGATCAGCCATGGGCAAGCAACATGTCTTCAGAAAGCTGCTAGATGGCCTGATGTCTGTTGAGTTGTGTTTGCCCTTGAAACTTGACAAGTGTGAATGAGTCACAGCAGTTCTGCTAAAGGCCATCTTTAACATGGATTTGTAGCTAATGCATCCTATCCTCTATAACCGCCAGTGACTGGTGGTTCATCTGTAGCAAATAACCTAGATTAGACATGCTTTAAAAAGACATAAAAGAACCCTGATTCATACATGTTTCACTGTTGTTTATGGGCAGATCTCTTAAAATCATGATCAAAATTCAACATTTAAAGATGTGTGAAAGTATTAATTTTGTGTGTTTTCATGACATTCTAATTTTCGAAGATGCACAAGTAGTGCTGAACTTTTGGTTCCTTTAAATGTGTTTAATACATGTTACCAGCAAACATATAAGTATTTGTACAGACAGTGGGTCTTTTATTTTAAATACTTAAAAAACAGATAGATTACAGTTCTTGAATACATGACTGCAGTACAGACAGCACGCATTTAAACAGTGGCAAAAATAATAAAAAAGGGTAAAATGATTACATGTGATTAAATGTGATTCAATTCAATTCAATTCAATTCAATTCAATTCAATTTAGTTTCTATAGTGCCAAATACAACACTGTCATCTCAAAAATATAACAATTTCACTGACTGATGATAATTTAGGATTGTGTCAGTAATGTTCCTAGTTCAATATTTCTCGAATAGACACTTTAATTTTCTTGGAATTCTTCTTATTTGAGAAACTTAGTACCATTACAAATCAAATTCTCAACATTAAATAAACTAAAGTTTTAACTCTCTGATGGAACCTAAATTTCATTTTCGGGAAAAGTCAGGTATAATTCAACTGTTTAAAATTTATAAGCATGAACATGCTCAGGCTTTTATTTGACGTAATATGGGTCTTATCGTGCTTAACGGTAGAAGGCCTATTACCTAACTGACAGGCTTCATGTCGGCAAGAACAACCGGGGGAAATCCTCTCTTCAGTGGAGGTCAGTAAAACCACATAATTACTCATTATTCGTTCCTTTAGGAAGCTCTAAGTCCCTGTTCCAGAATGAGCAATAGCTATTGTGGCATGGACAGACACCTCAGACAAAGCAATAGGAAGAGACGAGGGACTATATTAATGAAACACCAGCAAGAGCTGTGGTGATGAGAGATGGGCGAGTTGATGGCTCCAGCAGTGCTGCCTTTTCATTCATTATCCTGTCCTGATATATTGGCACAGGGTGAAGTCTAAGGCCTTGTCTTGTCCACTGGGGAATGAGTAGACGAGAAGGACTCCTCATCTACCTTTCTGATCAACCCTCACCTCTGAGAGCGCCATTGTGTCTGTCCCTCTTCATTAAGATAGCTCTTAATGGACTTTTTGCAGGCCTCTTTCCAGGGAGAGATAGACAAGGCACATGTAAAAGGGTAAATGAGCCTATAGCTAAATGACCACACTTCTCTTGTCATCTACACAACAGGTTGAACCAACTAAAATGAAAGTAACTGTGAATAAAGAAAGGGTTCCTTTCACTATTTGGTCTCAGCGGAAGGCAAATATAAAGATAGTAAAAAAAAGGAAAACCGAGCCACACGCACATTGCATAATCTGTTATATTATTTTACAACCCTGCTCTCCTCTGCATGATAAGAATTTTGAAACATAATTTGGAATAAAGCTTTTTCACTCACACCTCCTATGTCATCAATGCTGTTTAAACATAACCTTTTCGATTCTACAGCAGCCACTTTGAACCCGAAACCACATAGATATGTAACACAGTGAGTTAAGTTTACTTCTGTTCCTTCAGTAATTTGCACAGCACACTTTGTCTTCTCTGCAGAGAAGTCGTTCTTTGTTCATCCTAAAAAAGGGTTTCATTTATTCCACTATTTAACATATTTCATTTAAATTATGTACATTTGGGAGTTGTTGTTTTTTTTTTTTATTATTATTATTTTTATTGAGGGCCACATTTGATGATATGACAGTGCCTGAGGGCCAACGGCTTAATTGACTTTTTTTTAGGAAATAAATTATTTCTCAAAATCAATTATGATATTTGCATAAGATAGATGTTAATGTGAGGGAGATAGCAAAATTGTGAGTGATTCACCCATTAAATAACATGCATGCTGCATTTATTTATGAAATCTGTGCATTGGCTTTGATTGGCCCTAGGCCCAGACTTTGCTTTAGATCATTCGAATGGGGTCATTAACAAACTGCACTTGTATCTTAATATCGAGAAATGTATATGATGTTGTTTGACCCCACAAATCTACATCATTGACATACAATAGTTCCCTGTATGCAATTGTTGTTAAAAACAGTTCATCCATGACTGACTACAAGAAAGCCGAACATGTACAAAAACTGAGTTTGCACCTCAAAAATCAAAAGCCAACTCATCAGGCTGTCAGATGCAGGTTTTGTATTCAGTAAAGGGTCACCCTCATTAGTCAAACTCTTGCATGGCACAATAATGAATTAAATTAGGTATCCCATTAGCAAGCAACTGGGTGATAGGCGAACTCATTTGAAGAGCATGTGCCGACTCTAGTTTCAACACTGATGAGGATGTCACTGGAATAGGAAGGCGCTTCACTGGGAGGTTGCCGCGCTGCTTTGAAGGTCTTGCACAAGACATGGCAATGAAATCAATTTTCATACATCTGATCTTGATTGTTGGACACACCAGCAGCATAGCTCACAGTGTCACAAGAGGGAAAATAAAAAGACCAATAAGGAGAGAGTCTGTGCATTATCAATTCATCATGTTGCAATTTTTGACTTAAAAAAATAAAAACAAGACTAAATTCAGCACATATTTATTTTTCTGAAAAACGATATAAGCAATAAAAGCCAGGTCAATAATAGAAGCCGAAATCCAACACAGTTTATTTTCTTCATTTTGAAGGCATTGATCTGAATTCATTGTCCACATTAAAGTAGAACAGAGGCCTCTTTGCAGCCCTGTGTTGTTGCTTTATTCCATTTTCATTCAACCAAAACTGGCTGAGAGACAATAGATAAAGAAGTAATGCTGAAGCATATGCACACTTTTTCAAGTTGGTGTTCATATGTGCAAGATAAAATGACAACCAAGTCACATGGTTTTTGTTTTTCCCCAGTAAAAAGTTAGTAAATAAATAAATAATGTAAATAAGTAAGTATATACATAATGCAATTAATAAAGCAATAATACAATTGGACAAGATATTTCATATATTTGACTCTCAAACATTTAAGTTGATCTTTCTGATAGAGCAAATATTCTTACTTGAAACGGAATAAACAGACAACTAATTTGTGGAAGATTCAAACAAAGTTTTTGGTTTCTGTTTTGTTTTTTTAATATGGAGTCATATCATTAGACAATTACTTTAAAAAAAAACTGTGACATTGTAATGGGCTATTATATTTGAGTCATAATGTAGCATTGATGGCATTGGTGTTAAAATGTTTGTAGAACTGCACTTGACACTTCTATGAGAACCATAGACCTAACCCAATAAAATATCAGTGACTAAAACTGCCCCCTTCACAACACCTGTGAGACACAGCATAATATAACCTCATCTGAATGGCTACCGTGTGACTGCAGTTTATATGAGGAAGTGAATTTAGTCTTTTTAAGTCAGCATAAGAAAACATTGGGACTTCCAGTGAAGCCGTGAATTGAGCCAATTGATCCTCAGGGTGTTATTGTAAACGTAAATTGTGGCAATTAATGTTTACTCTGAGACAGATCCTGATTATTTTTCAGGCTGTCATTTTGTGACAGAACAGCAGCAAATGCTAAACCCATCTCTTTCTCAATCTCAGTTGTTAATCTTTCAAATATGGTAAAAATGTTTCGAACCACAGTACAAACCAAATTGTGTTTCTGGGATTTGGTTGTTTTCTGGGTTTCATATAATCCCAGTGTGATTGATTGAGCCCAATCTCCGCCTGTACATGTGCCGAAGTGTCCTTATGCACTACACGGAACCTGAAGATGCTCATAATGGAGGATCAACATTACTTGGCAGCTTTCAAACATGTAAAAAACAATGGGAATGTGAGGGAAGTCAATGTGCATTTCTCTCAAGCTTATCCTTAGAAAGCAAAAGCACCATCACACTAATTGCCAAGTCTCAGTCAAGAGCAAAGAAGTATATCATCCATCCATCTTCTATCGTGCTGTTCAGGGTCACAGCCTCATAATAGGCGAGGGCAGGATACTCAGTGGACAGGTCACCAGACTATCACAGCACACACAGAAAGGCCCCGTACTTGAACCTACAACCTTCTCGTTGTGAGGTAACCACCGCACCACCAAACAGCTCTAATTCACAATTCAACCTCTATAAATATAATCTGTGAATTCAATGAATACATACAAACCCTTTTTTTTTTTTTCACCACAAAATGTTAATTGTTGCAGTCCCTTTCACATTGCAATAACTCATCTGAATGAAGGACAAAAAAAAAAATTCAGTATTTGGGTGGTGGGGCATGCAGAAACACAGCTGCGGCCTTGTTTACTCCATAATGGGCAACAAAGGGCGGGAGAAGAGAAAGAGAATGAGAGGGACATAGCGAGAGAGGGCTGTTTTTAGGATGTCGAAAACTTCATTGTACCTTGTTTACCATGTCCAATGGGGAAAAAAGAGGTATTTTCTGCACTCTCTCCCTCACACTCACGTACACACCCACAGTCACATCACAAGGACAAAACGCACACTAATCAGCACTGTGAGTATCCATTATGTTTTAAAAGGGGGGGAATGATTGATGCACATATGAATTAAAGTACAATTGAAGGACACAGCTTCAAGTTATGGCAGCTATTCATCAATTAGATCTTGAAACACCCCCTTACAATAAGAAAAGGGAGAGGGTCGCACAGAGTTTTCTTTCTTCACTTTAATTTTCTACATTGGATGCACACAACAGGGACCATTGATTGCTTGGGCAATAGTGTTCAGGCATTTTTCCACACTAAAAATGCGTAAATAACAACATAGATATCAATAAAATCTGAATCTCATCTTTTGGCTTTAAACATACAACTGACTGTCAGACTTCAGATATATTCTGAAGCAAAACACACTACCCAGCTGTCTTTTGCCTGTTTTTTGAGTAATTTTTAATAAATATTCAGATTCAAAAGCCTAAATATTTATCAGAGAATGATGTGATTCTACAGATTTGAGCACTTTCGCATGTCTAAAGATGTATTTCATTGATTCTTTGTTGCTCATTGTATTGATAAGAGGGCAGTCATCAATAAAAGTCTCGCGACCTGAGAGTTTGGCTGATCTTCCTGATTAGCTTGTGAGTTTTGTCGTAGTGCTTTTTAGGGGAACCCAACTCTCTTCAATTGTATCAAAAATATCCAAATGTAGTTTGAATGCAGAATTCCGTGAATGCTTGTGAATGCAGGGTGAGAAATCCAAAATGTTTTTTTTTTTCAAGAAAGAAAATAAAGGAGAGAACGTCATGAAAGAAATATATTTAAACATGGATCAAGTCACACCTACTAAAGAATAATTAAAATGGAAGATATAGTTCGCATTTTGTGCAAACTTTAATAAAACAATGAATTCTTGCAGGTGAATGTCAATCACCACGGAGCAGAACTTTGAACGAATTTGTATCAGCAACAATTTCAATATCTTTTTCTGCATATTTTGACAATTGTTTAATTTTCCCTATTTCTTGTACTATAAACTTTTAATCTTCAGGCTTTGTCACAGATTGCCTTGAACGGTGCCACACTTTTTATTTTAGGATTATTTATCTTAGATATCAGTAAGAATAACCAGCTGCTGACATAAATGAAATAAAAATCAAAAGAGCAATGGAAAGTAACAAAATAGTCTTGATCCAAAGCTTCTTGCTCTGCTTTTTCTGACTACTAATTCCCTTTGCACAATTCATCAACTCTGTTAATACACACAAAGAACAGCATATAGTAGAATTAGGTCTGAAGCACATAATCTTTTTTAAAGCATTGTGAACTGCCCTGTGATTCAACGGTGCTCTATAAATACATTTCCCTTGCCTTGCCTTAAATTGCTTATTCAGGGCTGCAAACTCTCACACTCTTGACTCTAAACTTGCACTCTCATGCCACACATGGCTTCACGATTACTCAACCAGTGCAGAAAATCCTGAAAACTAAATGGTTTATGACTTAATATGAGCTGAAATGAGTATTTCTTTATTTTTTGAGGTGTATTAAGGTGACAGCAATTCTGAATTTTTTTGCCCTACAACTGTATCAATTATCACATATATGGTTTCCCATTATGGCCTATTATATAGCTGTATTTTAATCTTGTTGTAGTCACTGCATTACTCAATTCCAAAACAGTGTTTTACATCAAATTAAATATTTGTTTTATTCTGCACTTAGAGCTAATTTAATGTGAATTTTTTCTCAAAACATGCTTGATAGGAAATACAGTTTTTCTCTCAACAATTCCCAGTTTCTCTCTTTGTTTGAGCATCCTTGTTTTTTGTATCTACTTTTATTAGTTCTTGCTTGTAAATGTTTTTTTTTGTTTTTGTGGTCTTCACATCTCCACTTCTTCACTCATGAAACCCAGCATATGCAGTCACAGGCAGCAATGGTACGCAGCCGTGAAGCTCTGCACACCGAAACAGGCAGGTCGCAGAGAAAAGGCAATGACAGTTAGGCAGCTTTGTCAGCTACTAGAGTCTCAAAAAGCAGTGTACAGTTCATATTTGTGAGTATGCTGGTAAAAAGCAGACAACAACATCCAGTAAGCTTTTTCAAAAATTCTGACACGTTTTTCTACCACTGCTGCTGATGCTTTTTTTTTTTTTTTTTTAAATACCAGACAGTGTCTCTCACACCTTTTCAGTACAATTGAGCCAAAAACCAATAAAGAACCAAGCTTCCTTGACATTTTGCAGCTTTTCTTGTGTCAATTTTGCCGTACCTTGTTTCTGAAGGAGGTAATCCGTGACACAGAGCTTTGATCAGGTACCTGTTTATGGCGCTGCAATCTAAGGCCCTAATCTGCTTTGGCGGTATCAGATAGTGTCATCCCTGGGTGGTGATGAGTGGATGGGAGAGTGTCTGGTCGTGAGTTTGTGTGCATAGTAGGGGATTAACTGAGAAGAAATCAAAGAAGGCGAGAAAAGTAGAGACATTCTATATAGGTAAAATAACCACCACACCTTGGATTTAAACATTGACCACTCCTTCCAATAAACTGAATGTAAGAACACGATTTACAAAAGTTGATCCTGTTGTTTATCTCTTAAAATAGCATTGATTAGTACAATGAAGTTATGAATATATCAATACACCAAAACACAATTTTCCTTTTTATTCATGTAATAAAGAAATCATGTCCCTGTGTACATATTTAGAATAGAAAACTTGTGCTTCTGTGAAAAACTTGCTGGGAGAGGAAAAAAAAATGCAACAAGAAAAAATATATTGTGACTTACTATTCATCTGGAGAAATAGGCTACTTGCCAATCCCTCATATGAATGCATTGGAGGACTTTGTGCATCTCATATCAATTTAATATCCTGAATCATTAAAGTCAGTGCTGTGGTCAACTCCGGGTTGTGTGTGCGTGTGTGTGTGCGTGTGTGTGTGTGTGTGTGTGTGTGTGTGTGTGTGTGTGTGTGTGTGTGTGTGTGTGTGTGTGTGTGTGTGTGTGTGTGTGTGTGTGAGTGCACACCCGCGCGCGAGCGTGCGTATGCACAGGTGTGCTTGAAATACCTAGCACTCTGTATGTTTCTGGAGCCTTCAAGTCAGTGTTGATAAGGAAATGTCGGCAGCCTTTTAAATGTGCATATTGAAATGTTATAAGGTAGTCTGCTGTACGGTTGACCAACATGTCTGAACTTCAGAGAAAGGTCCAGTTGAACCAAAGTTTACCAGCTGATGTAATTAAAGCAATGTGCAGTCTCCCGGTTCTGACCAACAAAAAGAAAACTTCACACTCACATCCAATTTGCTTCACGCTCACGTTGGCTTGTTTAATCTCTGACTCGAGATGTAAATAAAACACATTGCTGATGTATATTCTATGATCCTAATATTGTGTGCCGGCCTAAATGCATTGCAATGAGCTTGCGGATTACTGCAGTAGGATCTTCAGCAGTCTCAAACTCGCATCAAGAAATTTGTGGTTTCAAAATTAGGCCTTTTTGTATTCAGTTTGCATGTTCTCCCCGTGTCGTTTTCCTCAGGATGTCGTAGGAATTACCTGCCTTCCCCCATTGTTAGCAGGGATAAGTGCTAAAAAGATCTTTACCAGCCAAGAACTCACCAACAGTCTCTAAAATGTATAAAGGATTCAAAACTGAAGAAGTCTACTGTGTAGATACCGTACTGCTAGAATATGTTGCATCATGATTTTGGTTAATGTCTCATTCAAGCCTGGATTAAACTGCACCAGAATGTTTGCAAGTGTATTGAGACTGGACAGAATTATTTTGCTTATTTTATGTTTGAATTGTGTCCTATAAATACATTTTTGCCTTGCTTTACCTTGCCATGTGTACATGGGTTTGCGCAATACAAAATATGTTTGAATATCACCAAACCTGCAAAATACCTTTGATTTTAGTCAGGGGGCCGATTAATTACCATTCAGCCATTTGGTATTAGTGGTTAATGTTTTACATTTTATTAAAAATTATTTTTGTCAGATATATTTTTGCTGTCTGCAGGTAAATTAAAATCATGTGTACGTGAATATTTAATCGAGAGAACTTCCCGTTGTGTACTTGTACCTGAAATATTCCTTTTGAGGAACGAGCATGAGGCAGAAACCAAAGATCATTCTCTGTCTGCGCAGACATTCATGAACTGAAAGAGGAAACAAAAACACGCATAGACATGTCCCATCCACTGCCTACAGTCTTTAGTTGCTGTGCATTAGTATAGCTATTGCATTGCACCAGGGGTTCAAATCTCTCATTATGCATCGGCATGCCACCATGCAAGTGGAAGAGAGATTAGAGTGCAGATTAGCAAGACTCCATTATTCTATGTCCCAAATGGTTTTGGAATCAATGATCCAACCCAAGAATGTGATTTTTATTTTAATTCTAGTGCATTCCACGACCATTAATGCTATTTTATCACCATGCATATTGTTTATGCAACCTTTGCTGTTCAATGTTTAATCAACAACAAACATTGTTTCACTGAGCAATGTGATGAGGGCAACGTCACAGCCTTTTTGCTGGAGGAAAGAAAAAAAAAGCAGAAAACTAGAGGATTCAGGATACAAGGGTCAGACGGACATTCCAGTACGGCTGTGGCTAAGCTGGTACAGAATCTGAAGGTTGCAGGTTTGATCCCCATCCCCCCTGTTCATATGCTAAAGTGTCCTTGATCAAGACATTGAAGGCAAATTGCTCCCAGTGGTTGGGACTATGTGCGTGTGAATGAGATTATCTATCGAAAGCACTTCAAGTGCTGTTGAAGCAGTAGAAAAGTACTATATAACTGAATTGAATGAACTCATTTAAGAATTATTAACGTGGCATGTCATTAGAACTGTCATACTGCCACATAAAATACTATCAGCTGTTCCAGCTATGAAGGCGACTAACTGACTGATTCATATCTTCTACACTGATAAGTATTGATTCTGTGAATGAACATAGCTGGCTGGATCTATAGACAAGAACTGGGTGCATTTATTTATTCATTTTTTTAAATATATTTTTCTTCTATAAATGTGACGACACCACATTTTTGCTCACATGACATGCATTTTCCAAGCACATCTCACACACAACTGCAATGCTGAAATTAAAAAAGATAAGATGATGCAAGGACGTGTTGGAAAAGTGCTAGAAAGGAAAGGCACAAGATCATTTTTCAAACTGATGGTTTCCTCAGGACAAGACCGGGGGGAGGATGAACACAAAGCAAAAAAGAACGAAAAATCACAATAAGAAATGCTAATACACTAAAATTAATTAAATGATGTCAAGTCTGATTTTATCTGACAAGGAGGTAATTTGTCTCTCTTTGGCTGCCTGTGGACTATGGCATTGTGTGTATGTGTGTGTATGCGTACAGGCATCTGTGTGTGGGTGTGTGTGTGTGTGTGTGTGTGTGTGTGTGTGTGTGTGTGTGTGTGTGTGTGTGTGTGTGTTTTGTAATTGCTTTGTGCCAATGGGGCACCTTCTCTGCATTGTATGTGACTGTAATGTACGCATTTTTGATTTTGCGTTTGCTTCCCTGTGACATTCAGAGAGGGACATGCTCGAGGGGAGTGAAGGACACCCTCCATGGCAGTGTGCTGTAGATTGAAAAGCTAAAAGGACTATCTCCCTCTTTTATGCAAGTCACCACAGTTGTTAAAGGTTACATTTTTGTGTTGATTGCCAGACATAATTATGCACTATAGCTCCAGAAGATGAAGGTATGAAACTGAATACACAAAACAATGAGATATAGACATTGATCAAAGGTTTGTTTTGTATTTTATGTTGGGCTTTTTTTTAATGAAAACATAACTTATGGTTTCAAGATACTAACACTAACAAAGGCCTCATGGAATTACTGAAAAACAGGGTAATAAAAAATGTGCGTTTATTTCCAAAAGGAAATCCAGCATATGTTTCTGCCACCTAATATTGCATAGAGTTGCAGAGCTTGGCACTGGAAGTCTGATAAATAGGGTGTTGCACTACAGCTTATTTAATCCCTTTGATTGGTCTCCATCACACATCACAACTTCAATCAAAAAATTGATTTATCAATCCATCCATTATCTACCGCTTTATCTGGAGCCAGGTCGCAGATGTAGCCGTCGAAGCAGGGATGCCCGGACTTGCCTCACCCCAGACACTACCTCCAGCTCTTCCGGTAGGACCCCAAGGCGTTCCCAGGCCAGCTGAGAGACATAGTCCCTCCAGCGTCTTCTAGGTCTGCCCTGACGCCTCCTCCCAGAGGGACATACCCAGAACACCTCCATTGGGGAGGCATCAAGCCACCTTTTTCCGGTCGAAAACCATGGCCTCGGATTTAGAAGGTGCTGCTCCTCATCCCAGTTGCTTCACACTCCGCTGTGAACCACGCCAGTGCACGCTGAAGGTCCAGGTTCGATGAAGCCAACAGAACCACATCAACTGCAAAAAGCAGAGATGAGATCCTGTGGTCCCAAAAACCGGACCCCCTCTGGTGTCTGGCTGCGCCGAGAAATTCTGTCCATGGGACAGCCCTGCTGGAGGCCAACGTGCACTGGGAATAGGGCCGATTTACTGCCGGCAATGCAAACCAAACTCCTGCTCCGGGCGTACAGAGACGGGACAGCCCTTGACAAAGGGCCCCGGACCCCTTTTGCTTTGTTTCATCTGACTGCAGAGAGCGAAAGCTTCTCTATAGACAAAGAGAGGGTACACTGAGAGCAGCACGAGCTGTGGCCTAACCTGCTCCACTGACCTTGCATTCTCCTCAGCTCCTCCACCAGGCCTTTAATCTGCTGACCCTCCACCACTATAAGTCTTCAGCCTTCGGTGGCCCTTCTAGTTTGAGAGTGTGAAGGGCTAAATGAGAGTGGGATGTCTTGCGGGAGGATCTCAAACCCTTTCAAATGCTACTGGGCTAATGTGAGGCAGAAGTGTAGCAGAGAGGTCAGAGGGGCCTCTGCTGTCTGCTGCATTTTAGCAGTTGCTTGGATCTGTGAACTATAAAGGAAAATTCCGATGGTTCTTTTGGGGAGAAAAAGCAGTCAAATTGCATCATGTAGGAAGATAGTGACAAGCGTAATGACACTTTCTGCATAATATCAAGATATAATGCCTTTCTTCCTCTAGCAAATAAAAAAAACCCCACTATTGTTTGTTAGAGAAATGTGTTGGTGCAATCACAAGCTCTTCTTTTGACATGGTGATGAAATATATAGAAAGCCCATATGACCAATCAGCGATGGCTGTCCACTTCCAACCTGTATACTCTGCACCTGCAATCAAAACTGGCACAATGAACAAGCACAGACTGATTGTCATATTGTCATTCACAAGCAGACTAAGTTGCTGATGAACACAAGGTGAGTATACAGTGGATAGCTCGAATCATTCATGCTTTGATCATGCTTTGTGTATTCATGAGAAAGTCATTGCTTGTATTTTTTTTTGTTCCCACATTATTGCCTGAATTCAACAAAGTGATGATGCAAGATGCAACATCCACTTTGAGATGGATGGGGAAAAATAGACAAGACAAATAGACACACGAACTTGCTTCCCATTAACTGTGTCCATTTCACCCACAAACAGACAGTCCTTATTTATTTCAAGAATTCTTTGGCCTTTTTTTTTATTGGTCCCTCACTCAAAGTGGAAGGGGAAGGGAAAAGCACTCAGAGTACAGATCTTCACCAAGGCCAAATAGTTTCCCCAGTAACCCTTCACGAAAACATCGAATGGTTTGCCATCAGAATAAGGCAAAGCTTAGTCTGATAATGGGTGAACCATCCACTGGCTGCAGGGTTTTAGTGAACCAAGCATCATAACAGGGCATTTGTTGCCCCCTTGCCAAGTCTAAACATATAGGAGTTGCTAAACGTAATTTTAACAGGTTTTTAAAGTACATTCTCCATGGTGCATCTTAGCTGGGGACGTATAATTAGTACAAGGGTGATATCTGTTTTTCATAGCCACGATATAATCTACTTGATAGTGGTAGTCCTACCTAAAAACTTATTTCAGGAATGTAATT
Organism: Blennius ocellaris; assembly: GCF_963422515.1. Taxonomy (NCBI): domain Eukaryota; kingdom Metazoa; phylum Chordata; class Actinopteri; order Blenniiformes; family Blenniidae; genus Blennius; species Blennius ocellaris. The sequence goes on along the minus strand of NC_137655.1, from coordinate 13,204,792 downwards.
TCATGATATGACTTTTTGTATTCAGAGCTCATGAAACTTATAAGATGGTAATTACATCTTTCATTAAAAGGTATTTGCAGAGTTGGGCTACTACGGTCACATTTCAAATCAAAGGCTTTTTTTGCATAACACAGTGACCAGTGCCACAATTTTATTTAGATTATGTTAATGAACAGAATAGCAAACAACAGCTACAAACAAAAATAAAAACAAATCGGTGTGTGCAAAGAAAATGACCAGCAGACAGAATGATGGGATGTTTGGTCATAAACTATCGACTGTAATGAACACATCAGTGTACATGTGATGCACAGCCTGTTCATTCCTTATGCAATAACACAGCACTTTACATACAGCACTTTAAAAGTTCACCAGCACTTTGAGTGGCACACAGCACTTGCTATTTGCTATTTGCACATTACACACAATTGTTGTTTTTAACTTATTTACTGAAATGTCTGTTGTTAATAGGGGGATTTCTTTTGTTTGGCTTATAGTGATGGTTTGATATTTGAGGATTTTAACGTAGATTTGTGAAACTAATGTTACCTTTTATCACCCATGGGGTTTTTAATGATCTGAGCCAGTAATGGAGCCATGCTCGCCAATCAGATTTCTGGGAAAATAACGCAACGTCACGAATTCTTTCAGCGAAACAGTTTGTTTGTTTGTTTGAACCAATGAAGAAGCGGAGCTCCTCCTAAACGTGGCATCAGAATATAAAACAAATAAAGCACAAGATCAACCACTGCTTCTACTGTGTCCATTTTCATCACAGTAGTGAAATTGTACACAGATGACACCAATGGTGTTTCTGTCCCATACTGTGGTTTAAATCTCTGTCTCCCCCTTTCTATATGCAAATGATTGGACAGACTTTTTCTAAATCTCCACTGAGGCTGGAGTTATTAGATATCATCATTTTTGGAGACTCATAGCTGTGTTTATGTGTAAATACAACACCCAAACATATACAAAAATCACCGGTTTTATATATACCTACATGTAAACAGGGCCTGAAACACGAAAAAAACAACAACCTCAAGACAAAACAGGAACCTTGACATGATAACTAACTAGGGATATCCAAACTTGATCATTTAATCAGATGATTGACCCAGTCATTGTTCAGCGAAGATTTCATTCAAGAGTTTATTTTATTTTTTTGCCCAGCGTAGTCTATACGCTATAGTCTATTAAGTGAGGGGTTATTAAGCCACCTCACTCTGAAAACCCACAGATTTGATGTTTTTTCTTTCTTGAAAAGCATTAGCTGGGCTTCAACAGGTTTGCTTGGATGGAGACAATTAAGAGTCTGTGGCTCTTGAGACCACTGAAGTGTAGTTAAGATGAACAATTAGGCAGAGGAGACCAACAATAGATTGCACCTGGAGATGAGAACAACAAAGTTGTTACAAACAATGAATAAGACTCATGGAGCTGAAACCCTTCACCTTATTTCAGAATGAGTCTCACTTAGAGACAACATATAAAATTGAGATGTGCCATATTCTTATTTGTGAAAGGACACAATTATGCCTCCACTGTAAGCCAACAAAGAACTGTCATCAAGCCATTATGTTACACATGAATAGAGCTGCATAATTGCAATGGAGAGTTGACTTTAACAATGACGCCTCCTCACTTAAGACTGCTGCTTAATTAAAATGCAGCGTTGCCCACAATTGGTCTCATTTATCACTGTGCTCACATATTATTAGTATATTCTATGAGTGGAAGTCATTTTAAAATCTTACTTCATTGCCATTAACTTTGCAGACATGAGGAAATGCTAGTTTGCCTGCTGTGTTCTTGATGAATCTTTAATGTGAGCAAGGGGATGTTCTTACACACAACTTAATTAGCACCGCACACCATCACAATATGACCATGCTTTTCCATATTTGGAGGGATGACATGCTTGATTGTGTGTTTGGTAATTACTAAAGAGCTGTAATATATACTGTCAGTTTGAAAGTAGCAAAGGCAACCTAAATAAACAAACATAATTTAACATGAAGCCATGTAGAAAATGATCTAACTTTCAGTCCCATTTGCCTCTGTAATAATAAAGCAAATTGCCACAAAGTCATAGAAGACATAAAAGCATATTTGGTCAACTGAGGAAACAAAACTTTTCACCTCCATATGCACAAAAACAATAAAGGTTGTTTGAGGTTTTTTTTTTTTTTGTCATACATAATTCAAGACATTAAGTAAAATAGTTCCACTGAAACCCAAAACAAAACAGCCAAATGCACAATATAGCAAATGCAGCAATGACAGCAGTTTGCGGATTTCGTAATAGTGCTAGGCAAACTCGGACTTCATTGATACGACAACATTTTTTTTAGCTCAAATTTAGCACACAAATATATAAACATTGAAAATATAAATTTATATGGACAAGATAAGAAACTTGGAGTGGTATTACGAGTGACTCAACGATGAAACTACCAAGTAGTATGGACTACTTGTGGACTGGGAGTCATGACACTCCACAGGCCGCCATTGTTGTTATTGTCTGTCTACATGCACGTGTGCAGAAGAACCATTTACTAGACGTCTTCACGGACATCTTCAACACCTCACTGAGCCAGGCTGTTGTCCCCACGTGCCTCAAAGCCACCACCATCATCCCGGTCCCGAAGAAGTCGTCCCCCACCTGCCACAATGACTACCGCCCGGTCGCACTCACCCCCATCATCATGAAATGCTTCAAGCGGCTAGTCATGCAACATATCAAGTCTGACCCCCCCCCCCCCCCCCCCCCCACCCTGGACCCTTTCCAGTTTGCATATCGGTCCAACCGCTCGGCCGATGATGCCATCTCCACTGCCCTCCACTCAGCCCTCACCCACCTGGAGACCAGAGACTCCTATGTCAGAATGCTGTTCATTGACTTCAGCTCAGCATTCAACACCATCATCCCTCAGCAGCTCACCCACAAACTGAGTCAGCTGGGGCTCAACACCTCCCTGTGTAACTGGCTGCTGGACTTCCTGACGGGGAGACCACAGGCAGTTCGAGTTGGCAGCAACACCTCCAGCATCATCACGCTCAACACAGGGGCCCCCCAGGGGTGTGTGTTGAGCCCCCTCCTCTTCACTCTGCTGACCCACGACTGCTCACCATCATCCAGCTCCAACCTCCTCATCAAGTTTGCGGATGCCACAACTGTGGTGGGTCTCATCAACAACGATGAGGAGACAGCCTACAGGGACGAGGTGAGCCACCTGGCCATGTGGTGCAAGGGCAACAATCTCCGCCTGAATGTGGAGAAGATGAAGGAGATTGTTCTGGACTTCAGACGACGACACTCCCAGCATGCTCCACTTACCATCGACAGTGCTGCAGTGGAGCAGGTAAGCAGCACCAAGTTCCTGGGAGTGCACACCTCTGAAGACCTGTCCTGGAGCAACAACACTGCATCATTGGCCAAGAAAGCACACCAGCGCCTGTACTTCCTCCGCAAGCTAAGGAGAGCAAGAGCCCCGACCCCCATCATGCACACTTTCTACAGAGGCACCATCGAGAGCATCCTCTCCAGCTGTTTCCCCCTATTTACACAGAGGCGAAGTCAACGTGTTTTCGAAAAGTTCTAACCCGAGAGCCGCTTTTAAAAGGTTGCATTATCAGGGGTCCGAACCCCATTGTTGTAGAGACAGACACCCAAATGCAAAAAAAGTTTGTCTAAATGGGGCCTCAGGCTAATGTGATATTGTTTACTCAGAGACACGGTGATCCAGCCTGCCTGAGAGTATAATGCAGCCTGAGAATATAATCAGGCCTGAGAATATAATGCAGCCTGAGAATATAATGCAGCTCATGGGACAATGATTTATTTTAACTTTGGTCAAATGTAATGCTTCAATAAATTGATTGAAGATGCTGAGCCTGGATACACCATGATGATGTTTAACTGTTTAGTTGACAGAGAAAGAAAGATCAATAATTCATAGATTATAATGTAATTTTATCTTTTTGCTGCTGTGACACCACTGAGATCAACATGGCCCTCATGTGTCCCCAGAACTAAATTGAGTTCGACTCCTCTGATCTAATATTTCTGAGCAGCATATTACTATTGCATGCAGTGAAGTCAGCTAAAAATGTTTATAATATTTTTGTTTATAATATTATGTAATATTATTTATAATTTGCCACGTGTGTCTAATTATATGCAAAGTCTTGCATAATACATGTATGCATAAAATGGATCAATTTGCACTATGTACACATTAAAGCTGTGAATGTTTCCGCCAATCATTTGCTACTTTATCAGACACAGAAGTTTACAAAGGCAGTACATTAGACCCAGAACGCGGATGATCAAAGATTCAGCAGTGGTGAAGTCCACAGAGCTATCAGGATCATTGAGTAGAAAACCATGGATTAGCACACAGCAGTCACAGTTGACAAACAGCAGTGGACTTTCACACATCAGACTCTTGTTTTCATAACAGAAAAATACAAAAGTGCAGTTTATTCAACTGTGTATGGTTGGTGGGTTGCTGCGCTTCTGTTTCTCCTCAGTGGGGTCACATTTGAAATGACAATTCCAGTGGAAGCCGTATTAATATAGCAACATAACAGTTAAGCTAAAAGTGTTTGTTACAGAAAGATTCCTGCAGTCTGTGCTCAGGGTACTTCCACTTGTTGTCAACTGAAGTGGCAAGTCCATTTCCAGCCCCTGCATTATGTGGCAACCATAAAATGTGGTTTCCTGGGAAAATTGTGGAAAAATGGATGAAGAAAAGGTGTTCTGAGACCGTCAATTGTGTTAAGTTTTGATTTGTCATCACATCTGAACCTGTTTCAGCAAGAAACTGTAATAGGATACGAGGGTTTAGGAGGCAGTGGGAGCTGGGTCTGCAAATATCGAGTAATCAAGACTGTAACTATGTCTGAAAAGATGTAGACTTATCAAAGTATTGATTTCTTAGACATTTACAAATTTGAAACTATTGTATTGTTAAATTGCTGATATATTATTCATCCAAGCCATAACCTGAGATTTTTTTCCCCCAGTAATAAACACATTTAAAACAAGTTTAATCTTGAAGATTGAGTGAAACAAAATGCTGTAAACCAACTAAATCACTTTCACACCTTCTGCCTTTCTGCTATGTAGCACCTACTCCACCTGGTTTTACATCAGCTAAGTCCTCTCCACTTCCTCCTCTCCCCTGGCGGGTTGGTATTCTCTGCAAGTGATAGGATTTTGATTTCCACTGATGCATCAGGATCTGTCCGACATTCAGACCTGACAGGACACACAGAAACATAACAGATAAAAGCCTAATACAATCTGTAAAACAACCAACAGTATTTTGTCCTGATAACCACAAAGTGAAGAAAGTTTTGCGGATACACTGGCATTTTGTCATGACCTCCACCTCTGGCTCTGCCTAGTGGCAGCATTTTTCCCCCTTCCCCCTCCCTCCTTTCCTTTTTCCTAGGTGGGCGTGTGCTGCATGCTGTGTGAGGTGTGGAGGAGTGCAGTGCTGATTTCCTGAGTGCACTCACCTGCGGCAGGGTGTGGCTTCTCTCAACAATGCACCTCTCTCTATAAAGCTGGCATCAGATGAAGACTTGGCGTCGGACTGTAAAACTACCAACAGTTAGTGGTACCCTGTGGCACATTTGTTGTCGTGTAAACGGGGCCTAAAACAACCAAAGCATACAAACCATAGAAAATTAGCTTTACATAATTAGACAAGAATCTAAAAACATAGAGTAAGCATTAAAACAACAAAATGCAATAAAAACTATAAAAAACAGTAAAACAATTAAATGGCAACAATAAGAAAAGGAGCAGAGGCTCAAACTTGACTAAATGCTAGGGAATAAAAATGGGTCTTGAGATTAGATTTAAAAGTGGACAGTAAAGGGAGTTGTCTGATGAGCAGCGGAAGCTCATTCTGTAACAGAAAAAGCTCTGTCTCCCCTGAGCCTCTAAGTTGTCCAAAAGTGCACGTGAGGATGCATTATCTTCCCCCGTCTGTATTTTCCCTTTTATAGGTTGAAGTGTCCAGTGTAAACCCAAGATTGGATCACAATCAATTGTTATCAACTCCACGTGACGCCATGTGACCTTAACTTGAACAAGGGGTGGTCTGCCATGATGTTTTAGAAAATCAAATATCAAATGTGGCCTTTCATTGTCATAATCTGGGGTGTTAAAAATCTTATTTAAAAAAAAAAAAGGTTGGGAAGTGGTAAAGTGGTTCAGGTGGACTGACTATGAACCGTCGATCCTTGTACAAGCTGGTGTTAAGGGGTAACATGCTGATGCTTGGGCACCAACCGAAAAAGCCAGATGGCTCACTTATTCTAATTTACTTACTATGAAGGGATGAGGAATTAGAGTTGAAGATTACCACCTGCTTCTATAATGATCACTTTGCAGTTCTCTTAACGTTGATATGACAGCCTTCCCTAATTATTCACTCCTACTGTTGGATGCGACTGAGCCGTCCATCTACAATCAGGGAAACTTGTGACACCACTGTCAGCTATACCCTCTCACCAAATACTGTGAGTTACAGTGTGAGCATACTGTATAATTATCACTGCTAACTCGGTTCAATCATCCATTTCCAGACTGTAGCTCTGACACTGCTGTACGCAGTGTTGGGAAAGTTCAGTTTCGGCATGAACCAGTTCAAGGTTGAGTTCACAGATTTTAAAATTAACTAATTCAGTTCATAGTTCATAATTTAGTTCCAAAAATTAAGTTGTTCATAGTTTTTTTTTTTTTTTTTTTTCAATATGTTTCTATTACCTCAGAATACTGGCATTCCCCTCTTGTTGTCCCCCATTCAGTCATACGAGTAGCTAAGATTGCTGGGATAAAGCACAAGAGAAATCTCGAACATTTAAAAAAATGAACATTTGGACTATTTCTCAAAGCATTTAAAGAGGGTTTGGATATAAGTGCAGGAATAATGAGGACTATCACGCTCTCCCACAAGGTATATTCAGTCATCACAATCTTTCTCTCATTGTAGGAAGCGAATGGAGATCTAAATGAGTTGTAACCACCTCTTTCTCATTTAAAGTACCCATGTAGTTTTAGGAGTACCTTTCTGTGAACATTGGGCTGCCTAACAAAGCGAATGATAAACACTAAATGGTGAGCAGTTTATATTCACCAGCAATCAGACTGGCTTTTTACTTTCAGTATGCAAATAGACAATGACACTGGCTTATCAATCTAAATGTTTGCATTGTCAGCCATAGCCTAATAAAGTGCTACATCTTTCCAAGCTTGAAATGACACTACTGGAATGGAACCAATATAAAGATGCTTGAGGAAATATTTCACATCTTATAGTGCCCTTAATAAATCACTCAATTTTGGGATTTGTGGGCAATTTCTCTCATCAATAAAGATTTAATTACAGGAGCATCTTAGAAAAAACCAATATGAGTGAAAACTGAATTGTTTTATCACTTTCTTCATCCCTCATAACAGATAATGCATTGGTTTGTTTAGCCTCATTATTTAATGGAAATGTGACTTGTGGTTTAAAAAAAAATAGGAAAAACATCTCATCAAATGGAATATTTGGGATTTTCATGACTTATCAAGTGAAATATAAAAGATTGAACAAAGCTTTTAAAATTGTATTATAATGTTGTGCGATGAGCCTGTATATATCCATTGTCTTGATATTACAACACACTTGCCTTGACAATGACCCCGATAGACGACTTAATAACCTCACAGATTCAAACTGGTTAAACTACATCATTAAAACTGTTCAATACACTCTCGTCATCACAATTCCTTCCACTCACAATAATGTGTCCAAATATCCAGGGAACCATAGCAAACACAAAAACATTGATGAACTTTAATATTAAGTACCAATGACTTCTTATAAGTTAAATTACAACAGTTTCTTTGTTGTTGTTTTTTTAAGTGTCACAAAAGACACTTGATTAATGTCCTCTATCCTCGCACAGCTCTCTTTTCAGCTACTTTATCTTCACTAAATATTTTTTCAACGCAAAAAATATTTTGGAGTTTCATGTGAGAGCATGTCTTTGTTATCTTATCAGTATTCATACTGAGGGACGCTCAAAATGCCCCGAAGAGAGAATTTCAACTAAACAATGGGGAATTCTTAAAAATGGCCAGCATTTGTTTTCCAAAATGCGCTTTCTTCTTCTTACGTATTTTTTTTCTTTTTTGCTTATTTGAAAATTAAGCTATGCTGATTTTGAATTATCAACACTACACTTAACTATAGTTCTGTCTTTTACAGAAACTGATATCTTCCACAAGGTGTTGAGGCTGAAATCAAAGCTTTAAAAGAAAACGCCACGCACACACGGACGCACACTTCCCCTTGGAGTTGTAAACCCCGACTGTGTGGTTCGGCACAAGTGGAAATTTACAAGTGTAAGATTCACACCTGTGTCTGTATTTCTTTGCTGATCCATGAGCAGATCACTCACTGCAGCTACTGGCAACAACATCATTGCAGTCCATTTATTCAGTCTGCAGTGTAAGAAATCACATTCAGGCAAAAAAAAAAAAAAAATCAGGCAGGTTATTTGCTTGTCTACAGGTTGTCTTGTATGATACTGTGTATGTGTGTGCATTCCTGAAGTGACTGTAGCTTCCAGAGGCTGACAGCCTCTGAAGGGAATCCAATATGCTGTTCCATAATGAAAGCTCTCAAGGGGGATCGCAGCACCGCTTAGTGGGCTTTGCAGAGTCCATTCAATCAGAGGCTACCAACATGCCAGGATTTAGAGACAGTCGCCCTCACCAGTGGGTCTCTGAGAAAAGTACATGATGATGCCAAAACAGCAGAAACAACACCAAACAAGTTCTTAAGCTTTGCTGCCGTCATTTATAAATTGTCAAATTACTGTACGATTGCATCAGGTAATCGACTGTGATTCTTGCAAACGGCTGGAAAGATGCCATCTGCTCGGGTGAAACAGCCCCAGCATGTATCATCTATGCTGAAAGTTGTACAGCAGAGGTGCTGTGACAATTGGATCACTAACTTTGAATGAGAAAAAGAAGAAAAAAAAAAAAAAACCTGAAGCAGAGGAGTGTGTATATAACACCAAATGGCATACAGCGGAAAAAAAAGGAATTTCTTGCTGGAGCAAGCAAAACTGGAGTCCTGGCACAAAACCAATTTTGAAACCTCTGTCTGGGAAGTGTTTGGATCAGCACATATTAAAAACAGCTGCACATGGAAACGTGTCTGCGGTAAAATTTGGTGTCATAGTGACGTGCTGTCAAATAGAGCCTTCACTTTTGTTGAGTATTGTCAGTCAATCGATTCACCTGAAGACAATTAAGGTCATTTACATTCAGCCGTGCCGATCATCACTCATAGCAGGTGAAAATCCATATAAGTTAACTGAGAGGGCTGGCGTGTTAGAGTGAGAGGACAGGCAATGACAGATTGTTTCGATCACACTCTATTACCATCTTAAGGCAAGTGATTTGACTTTGCATGGGGCAGGGGCTCCAAGATGCCGATCTTGTTATTGGATTGCCTATGATAATGCTATAAAATGTCATCAGCCGGAAAAGAGATGCATCTATCATGCATGAGCAAGTGTCAGAAGTAATGATACTTTATTATTGGGGCATCTGTGAGATTTTCTAGCAAGTGTACAAGATGTGTGCATGCGTGTGTGGGTGTGTGACAGTAGCTCTCAATGTGTGGAAAAAGAGGGCAAGAGCATAGAGGTTGTGGTAATGAAAGTGTAGCTACAGTCTCGGTCTGCTCTGTCTCGCTAAAAGGCATAATCAAGCGAATGGCGTGAGACGTCTGCAGCCTCATCTGGGTAAAATAAAGATGTCATGCTCTGACTACAGGCTACACAACTTTCCCATGCGTCTGGCTGAACCACTTGAGAACGGGCTGACATTTAAAGTAAGGAGGTGCAAAGGGCATCCAAAACTACAAGGGCTGAATTACAAGTGTTACTGGATCTCATCGAGGAGGGGGACAGATAGAAGACAGTTAGCCATATAGTTTAAAGCAGATGTCCTCAAAGTGTGGGAAGATGAGCCTCCAACAGAACCAGATCGCGTCTTCCAGTAGAGCCAATTCTAACACTGCACATTGTCTCACATCAAAGTAGAAATTTATTGTTGAATGCTGGATTTGTTCATCATTTTCACATTTCAAGATATGCTGTAGTTGCTCCAACAACAGCTGAGGGCTCCATATGCAATATAAGCTTAACTCTCATGGGGCTAGAGACTTTGAATTGAAATCTGGTCAGCCTTCATATACTTCATATATATACAGTACTTCTTATACCGCCCTCCTTCTACACTTCCGCCACTTCTTCTGGCTAAAGCAAGTGCACATTCTAGAGATGGAAAAGAAAACCAAAAAGGTGACATTGAATTGAACTATTATCAAAGTAATTCAGAGGGTAGATAGTTGTGATATTTGCGAGTGACCTGAAACCATTGAACAGCTCTTTAAGACAAACAATGGGAACCGAGTTACAGTTGGCTGAAAGCTTTTTATTGGATTATTTGTGTTGCACACACATGCGCGCGCGCACACACACACACACATGCGCGCGCGCACACACACACACACACACACACACACACACACACACACACACACACACACACACACACACACACACACACACACACACACACACACACACACACCATGCAATGGGTAAACCATGGTGATCTCACTGTCAACACAGATTGATATGTAGAGGGTCTACACTGACAACAGTTCAGATATAATGGAATCCACACATGACAAATGACATTATTCAATATTTTGGAATAATTTAAACGTGGATGTCCACCAGTTGTCATTCCTCATCCTTCAAATTATTCAACTAATTCTGCAAAAAAGTATATTCAAGCATATTTTAACAGAACAATTGATAACCTCTCAATTGTATTCCTTTCAATTTGATTTTAATTTTATAAATTGAACTCAGAGGATGTCCCCTGAATCACAGTTGTTAACTTCCTGAAAGTATCCGGCACACTTTAAGAATGCCGGATTCAAACACTGAATTGTTTTTTTGTGCTTACCATTTCTGCCATCTGATATTTCTGTAAAAGTTGTACCCACTGCATTTGATTGTGAATGTGTGAGTGGGTTGAAGGCATTTCCTTTGTTCTTTGGTGCTGGGTTAGAGTGGTGGTACTACAGGCTTTGCTCTGTTTACCTAACATCGATTTGTTTGGTTAATAATTTTTACACCCATTGAAATTCGTGCATATTGGACCAAAAGATCAGAACACACTTACTTATATAAGCTTGTTCTTTATTAGTTAATTTGCTTCCAAAATGTTTGATGCTCTCTTTGTGTTCAGGTCATCAGCCAACCGGAGCCCATTAATCCTTGTATGCTGAATAGAATGGAATGTACCAGGTGTGACAGAGATTAGAAGCAGCATACATTGTGTAAATCATTGGGGACTTTGGTGAGATTGTATGATGATGACAAGAGAGTATTTGCAGCACCTAAAAGTAGAGTAATTCTGTTGACGGTTTTGATTTAATGGCAACAGGTGTACAAGAATAACTCCAGCAGAAGAGCTGATAGAGTAGTTTTGTTTGTAAGGAGCTGTGGGCTTGGCCTGAGTTAGATACTGAGTTCCCTTTGAGTTTTCCTCTTTATTATTTGTATTATATATTTCATTCAATACAGTTGTGATTGTTTTTGTAACCTCTGGGGAGCACCGTAAATAAAAACACCTGGGAAAGAACACTCCTGCCTTGCTGAGTGCTTCCTCCACCACTGGGCCAACCGCCACAGTACCATTAAGAACATGAGTGGCCACTAAAGTTATAAGTCTCCTCAGAGGCGATGATTGGTTTATCTGTTGCAGAGACTACTGAAGGGACATTGCAGATGTTCCAAAGGCCACTTGCTTTCCATTAGATAGGAAAATCTTATTTAGCAGTAATACCATTTCCTCTTACACGATCCCTTACACACTGAACCTTTAATTTTCATTTAAGCTCACTAACTCAGGTGACATTCATGGATGAACTTCTCGCAGTGATAAAGGCAAGAAATTAACATAACCCGCTTTTAAATATTGACTGATCTTTATTCATATTGAATTAAAAATATAGTTTTGACAGATTCATGTAACAAAACAGAGGGAATATGCATTTAAATGTCCTAGCTGGGGGAATATGTCAATTAACCATTGGAAAGAAGTAATATGTGACAAAGTACAGCTTATAAAACTTAGTTCTCAATCATTCTAATGAGCTCATACACAGAAAATATTATTTATGCTTATGTCAAGATAGACATTTTTTTTCTTCCAAATTCCCATGTATTTGATTAAACAACTTGAATGACCATTGAGAAACTTTAAACTGATCACAGTCCCAGATACAAAGGTAAATGCTGGATATTGTAAATATGACAAGATTGCCACCAAAATCACCGAGTATCAAAACTGTACAACTCCAATCTCCAATACTTAGCTAAGAATTGATCAAAAGTATTATCTATATATGATGTAAATATATGAAAGAAAATAAAGAACAACAAACATTTAGATAATACTAAGACGATACTGGTTAAAATTGTGACATGTGAAAACATTTTGATCATTGCCATTGCTGACACTATACAGTGTCTGACCCATTTACTGCATAAATAACATATGTTGTGCCTGCATCTCACACAAGCAGAATATATAATTCAACTTTAACAATTAAATTCATGTTGACTTGTGCGTTAGGTCCAACTCTTATTTCAAGTGCACATTTGACAAGCCATTCATCTCCACTTTTCAATATTAGAATTGCTCAGCACTCTGACTGCTTCTGACCCATTTGCTACAATGCCACAATTAAAACAGTTCATCGTGATGATTTTGGTGGCAGTATATTCAGCAATGAACATAAAGTGTGATGACAATTGGGCTCAAGTCCCATGTAAAGATAAATAATGATACAAAATAATGTAGAAAAATGACTTTCAGAAAATAGTGAAATCCTATTGAATTTGGGGTAGTACCAACACATTTATCTGCACAAGCAAATACCAGTGAATTAAATGAGCAAGTCATCTTATGCAAACCATATTCCAACGTTGTGTCTTGGACATTATTAAATAACTCTCAGGGCTGCAACTTGATATTGCTACACAGTTCATTCAGTATTGCGCCACATGGATGAACGTAAACAATGACTAGGTGATGAGATCAGTGCAAATGGAAATAAAAACACACAAGAGAAGATAGTTAGAGGTCCTGAAAACCCAGTGTGTGAGGTGACACGATTGGATCAATAACATCTGTTAGGAAAAGACTCAGGAAAAGAGGAGGGGTGTATAATATTGAATATCCATTAGTATTGCAACAGCATCTTAAGAGTGTACAAAATCTCTATAAAACAACTCAAGATGTGGATAATACTGAGATAAGTGTGGAGGGTATTGAAGGTATAATACATCCAGTATAAAAACAGGAAGCAGGAAAAAAAGAAATCCTCCAACAAAGTGAGCGAGAGCAGGGGTTGAAACACAAAATCCACCGAGTTGTGCTGAGAACACAATCACACAATCACAGGGGGAAATGATCGGTTAGGGGAGTGACAAGAAGACCCTGCAAGCATTTTGAAAGTCAGAGTTCACTCCTCAAATTACATTTACAGAATATATATATATAATTATCTATATATATACTGTATAATTATATACACACAGAAAAGATATTCCTCAAAGAAAAGATAAAGATACATTAGAACACTGAAGAGTGCAATGATGCAAAGAGAAGAAAGAAAATCAGCTGGAGAGAAGCATCATTGCTCTATTTACAGATGCACTTGGCCACCTTTTTCCTGCCTATAAAAATATTGTGACTTTTTTTTTTTCTTAAAACTTTGTCTTCAATAATGGTAAAACTGATGAAGAACCTATTACCTGGATGTCTCTGACAAAAGACAATATCCCACCAGATACAGTTTTGCCATCAGCTCAATACATTGTAAACTGTGCTTTCTTAACCCTCACTCTACCCCATTTTTATTCGAGCTGTACAACTGCTTAATATTATTAAGTGTAAAATCACATCATAGAAACCATACACGGCTCAGAGCGGCTTTTTGTTTTGCTTGTTGACTTATGCAATGATATAATTTCTCGTTGAAGATGGGATTAAATGTTCACCTCAGTGTGGCGTGTGTCCGTCTAATGTCCTTATGCTATGAATGACCAAAACACATTGAAAAGAAATAGAGCACACACTACAAATACAGTCACTCCACTCTCTCAGTTCAGAAGTTGGACTCTTCAAAGTCCAAATTTCTATGTTGCATGCCAGAATGGTCAGACAGTGGCGGTCCCGTTCCAGAGGTGACAATGTAAGCTTGGCTTTTGCATTATTGAACCTAATTGGTTTATTATTACGATTACTTTCAGAGTTTCACAGTCTTTTGTGCAAGGTTAACTTTTTAGCCTATGGCACCAGGAGATCTCCAATAACTTGTAAAGGTGGAAAATAGATATTAATAGAGCTTAGCAGGCAGGTCCTCTTCCCTTCTATATCTTTGCCAACTGTTATTTTAATTAGTGTATTTGATGTTGCATTAAAACAAATCCCACTTGACAGATTGCTATTATATGGTGAGGGAAAGTAAACAAATTATACTGCAAACTATTTGACGCAAACCATGACAGATAACATGTGAGGAGGTCATCTGGACCCATTTGGGTTCTAATTTTTGTGAAAAATAAAATCCACAATGAATGAGTGCTTCTGGAAAACAGCACTCTCATCTCAAAGGGACAATGCCCCAGGTTGAGTTGGGTGCCTTTATGCTATTTGAATGTTTTCTGCAGGTACTTTGGGTACTACGGTTTACTCTCACAGTTCAAAACCATGCATTTGAGATTGATTTGTTATTACAAATTGCTTCTCGTTTTAAATATCGGATGGGATCCATCAAGGAAAACTTATATCTGTGTGTTTTTGAGTGTCCATTTTTGATACGCTGTCAGTCTTATTGACTTATCTGGTTTAAACAGTCTGAGCAATATTACTACTACAGACAGATAGAGCTGTTGAAGAGAATCAACATTTGTGTCTTAGTCAGTTCATAATCAACTGGTAATTGCTTCGAACATAGCCAATCAAATAACTCCTCTTTTTTTTTTTTTTACGATTAAAGGAAATGACATAAAAACTAAAACAATTCACAATTAGGAACATTGTATAGAAAAAAATCAGCACTGAATTGACATGATTGCAAATGTATTTGAAAGCACACAAAAGGAAAACCAGGATGCACAGAATAAATATGACAGTTACCATAAAGATGATATGCTGGGTGAGCAGTCAGCATTGAGAGGCAGTTATTGTGCTCCTTCTGAATAACCACAGTGCGGCACCTTCATACATATAATATCTTTTCATGTTATGCTTCGACTCATGTTCGCATTTGACCGTGATCAATTTTTTTCTTTCTTGTGGCGCTTTGGCGCTCTTGTGGCGCTTCACATTTCTTATGGCTGCTTGTCAGAGTTCAGCTGCAGAGCAGTGTTTGCGAGATACAATTCTACAGTCACCTTTGGGGAGAAAGAAAAAATGGGAATTAACTGTGGTCTCCTCTGACAGTTACAGTGCACTCGCACCGTCTCACCTCCAAGCTTTTGTAACATTGATGCATTGAGCAGGTAACATTTCTTGAATGCTAATACCGTAGTTTTAACCTCACTGCAGGATTACAACCTATTGCCTGTCGTTCAGGGTTTCTCAGCTGGTGCACTTGGTGAGATGTTGGGTAAGATGATTTCCCCACAGAACAAAAAGGGAAAGTGGATGAATTAGCATTCAAAAAGCTAAAAGCCCCTTGTGATGTTTGCCAGCAGAGAGCACCAGCAGGTTTTCTCCTCCAGAAGATTGGCTATATTTTTCCACAGAGACCCATTACAAAGCCTTCCGATAACTCTCAACTGCTCTTGTTACTCCTACATGCACAGCTGTACAGTACTGTCTATGAGGACTGCTGGTAATGCGTTTTGGGCAGTGTTTAAAAAAAAAAGATATATATATTTACATGACTTACTTTCAACATAAAAGGGACATATTCACAGCGCACTTCTACAGGCACTATGTGCTGTATACATATGTGTGAATCTGAAAATCAGTAAAACAATCCCAACCTTAAAAAGCGCAGGACAGCAGATCTAGAACAAGTAAATAGGATTGGCAGCAGAATAATGCCGAAGCAGAAGTGATCATTCAAGCAGTAAAATTCCCTCTTAAATTCACATTTCTATTGAGCTGCTGCACAATTTATTAGTGCATCTACTGTGGCACCATTGCACTAATCTATCTCTCATTATATTTTTATTTCAACAGTTTTGATGTTCCTTTATGATGGATCAACTTGTGCCTCAGCTGCAGCTCAACTAGATGATTATTATTTCCCATAAAACCTGAGAGGCGGAGTAAACTCTGTGCCAGGGCAACATCTGTGTTTAGAACAGTAAATCATTAGCACTGCTCATCTGAATTTTTAATACAGAGGCACATGGTTGTATAACAGTACTTGTGTATTGGTACATAAGTCAGCAGCACAACGAGCAGAGGAATGAGGCAATCTCCACCTTTGAGGGAGTCATTACCTATTATTTGAGGTGGGCATAGGGGTAAAAATTAATTTATGATGTTGTTAGAATTATACTCTAATATCGAATGTTGGAAAAGGTGCAGGGCACCCAGTTTACAGTAGTATTCGCCAAGTGTAGACAGGTTAAAAAAAACAAACAAATATTTACATCTAAATATATAATCAACATAATGTAAATGCAATAACGTCCCAGTGCAGTGGTCTCAGAAAAAAAGTTATGTCAAAACAAGTTTGATGTTGAACGTCTTGCTATGTCACCCAGCTCCTCCGATTATCAATATGATAATCTTCTGAGAACTCATTTGTATGCCTTTGCAACTATATCACGATGTGTTATAGTTGCAAAATGGAAACAAAAAAGGCTTAGATTGTTGCATTTAGCCTTGCATTAAGTGCTATTATGTTATCAACCTCAGTCTAAATTAGTCTTTGAAGTCAATTTTCAACAGATGCTAGTAGTCTCCATCAGTGTTTAATGTGGCATCTGGCAGTATTGTATGAGGAATCAAAGTTAACCATCAGTAGATTTAGCAATGTCTCACCATTGATATAAAAAAAAAAAAAAGAAAAAGAAAGTGTTCCATTGGAGAGGAGACCATTTTAGAAAGTTGTTGGAGTCCTGCTGCCTGAACCATCTCAACTTTCAGACAGATAGCAAGTCGTGACGACATGGTCAAAGATCATTTTGTGATTTCAGGACACACAACAGCGTGAAGATGGAGAGGTGCAAGAAAGAAAAAAAAAGTAGCTTATTCTTGTCTTTGATGTATCCCAACATCTTTCCAGACACGGCTGGATCCACAGAGCCTTTATTCAGGATTGCGTCTGTGTGGTAATGACATATAATTGGCTTATTTACAACACTGTAGAGTTTGCCTTTTTGCCTTCTCCGTAGTGCTCTTTTGTGGCTGGGTGCCTGTGCTGTTTATCCCATCCTTCATTAGTCAAATACAATGCGCGACAAGATGAGGACATAAACGGACCCCTGATGATTACAAAAAACAAGAAGAAACACTGTTCTAATAGATTTATATTGAAACTCTATGCTTTTGTCTTATTGTAGTTCATATGTTCTCCATCGCCTTCTTTGCCCTGTTAAAAGTATATTGGTTCAACTGAAATATTATTTCTGGCTCTGTAGTCACCATTGGTTACATCCGTCACATTGCTCCTCACAACAATCTGATGAGAATATTAATGACCTCGAGGGATTACTCGTTTTTCGGACTGAACTGATATGGCTGGGGAACTGTACGGAAAACTAAAGGGGGAATTAAAGGGTCATCTCCTGTGAGATCAACCTTTTAAACCCCAACCTGGTCGTGCCCATAATCTGTTGAATGCTTTCAGTGAGGTATTGAGTGATATCACAGCGATGGTGACATTTAACTTCCTGTTAACAGTTTTTTCCTGTGCTGCACCACCGCCTGCCAATACCTGCATCCTCTGTCTTTGAGCACAAGGTCAATTGAGCTTTTCCTCTGAAATACATTTCGAGTGGCAGCAAGCTTATCTGTCCGTGTGTATTTACATATGAATTGACGCATGGTTATTATTGGTGTGTCAAGCCTACAGGCATGTTAACATGTTTTAGGTATGACATGAGCTTTGTGGGCGTGTGCGTGTGCGTGTGTGTGATAAATGTCTGAAATCCATTACTGACATAGCGAAAGGTAGAAGTCAAAGAAGCATGTAGGCATGCATGCAAGCCACATCTGGGCTTCTTTCAGCATGATTGCAGCTTTGCTGGTAAGTCACGACACAACTCCATGTGCATGTGCCATTTGACAGACTGCACCCAAGCATTGACAATTTGTGAATATCACAATGTGCACATCTGGCTGGGTAGAGAATGTGCTAAAAGGGCACGGTGAACAGTGATTCATGGTTGTATAAACAAGAGCATGTCAGGTGATGTAAATAATCCTCTTTGGGCTAACCTCAGTTTCCTTCTCCTTTTTCTCTTATTGAACATCTCTTTACAGTCATTGATTGTGTTCTTTTTTTGCCACGTTGGTGCTAAAGACGGCACCACAGTGTTCTCCGGGGCAGAACCAACCTCATAGAGATATCTGTACTTGCTTTAGAGAGTAAGGGCCACTGTTGGAGTTAAAAATGGTCTCTGTGTCAAGTGATGTTGTCAGTAACAGTTATTCTAGTTCTGTCACAAAAAAGGCAGAACCTTAATGTGATGATACAAGATCAGCAAACAGACGTGACAAAGAGAAATGTTCAGGGAAGGTGCAAGGAGAACCCAAGTTGAGAAGTACTGCATGAAAAAAGACAGGACTATTTTACGTTGATTCATCTCCACTGATAAGACGATTCAGTCCTCCAATGTGGTACTGGGTCACTACACCACAGTGTTCCTCTGTCTGTATGGAGGGGGTGGCAACACATTGCCAGCTTTCATAGCAGCCTCGGACAAGTATTCCTGGTTTTCGGCCACAGCAGGGCGAATGCGTCCATTCTGCCGATAGAAGAAGCGTGTGCTGCAGTCCTGCAGGTACTCAGGGTTGTGCAGTGAGGACTTCGGAGGGAGACTGTGCTGCCAGTATTCTGGATTGTCAAAAGTTGCTTTCTTGCCTTTCTTATCAAACATGATGGTGCTGCTGGTAATGCCTGAGTGCAGAGTGTGTCCTGAATGTCCTGGATGCAGTGTGTGTGATGGATACGAAGGGTGAGGGATGTGGCCAGGGGGCATCACATATCCAGTGGAGGAAACGGCGTGGCTCGACGTTGACGGGTTGACTGTCTGCAGTAGAGATTGTGCAGCTGAAGACCCAGGACCAGGGATGGACACTGCTCCAGCCAATCCGTTCTTGTCTCCGGGGTTTAAGAAGGTATTTAGGTAGAGCGGCTCATTGATGTACTCGTCACCAGCGTGGGCAGACTGACTTTTGGGGGCGGCAACGGCAGCAGCTAAATGCAAGGTGCGGCAACTTGCTCCATCAGTCACTGTGTGGGCCTCGCCATTCCTGCGACGTGTGACAAAAGGGTTTTCCTCCACTGGATTTAGATAATCTGGAAGCAAAGGAGGAGGGTGAGAATTTCTTTTTACATTTCTATTGCTGAAGAATGTAAACTAGACCAGTTAACTTTTTGACAGCCAAGTATCCCCTGTCTTACACAACAGTCACTTACACATCAGTGACTGATACAGTTACTTTTCCAATGTTCAGTATCACAACAACCTATTTGGTCCTAAAGCAGTTGTAATGAATTTTATTGTAAGTATTCATATTAGAATGAAGTCAGAAATACTCCAAATTACTCTCCGGGGGTTCCAGTGATTCTTTTTGAACCACATTAAATCAACTTAGTTGAAGTCATCATATGACAGCTTTTAATGGCTAAAGGTGTCACATGTCATTCTTTTAATGGAAATTGTTGTGTCCTCAAACAATAAGCACAACTAGATGCCCATTTTATGATGTGCTGCTGGTATATTGGCCAAAGTCAGCAAGTTTCGCCTTGACCATTAAGTCTTGCAGCATAAGATGGTGCACTGAGAAAAGCACAGATGGTAACAAAATAATGGCTATGGTCTTATACATGATGAGCAAGTGTATGACATTTACCCACTAAAGTCAATCTCATCCACTGTAACTACCACCCTATTGGAAGAGGGACGACTGAAAGCCAGGCAAAGGACAAACTGGTGCTAAAGTCAGTCAAAACTGTTTCTGAAAGTATAACTGTGACAAGACTTAATGGTTCTCATAATTGCAACAGTAACCTGTGTTGTTCTTGTCTCTCATGGCGGCCATGTATCCATCCTGGTCTTTTTCTCCTTTGGCTGCTCGTTCAGCTAAAAGACCAGTTGGATCTGCACTGTATCGCTGTCCACTGTTGTCGTCACCTCCGCCTTGGGATGCAGACACAGAAATGAATCAAAGCAAGAGTTAAAACATTTGCATCATAAAATGTGCATTGGATTAAAAGTACCCTAACCCTAACCTTTTGTATCATTGTTGCATTGCAAGCCATTAATCTGGAAAACTAATACAACTTTTATGTTTTTACTTAAAGTTTTATACTTTAACTTTTTAACTGATCACTGTTGAAACAAAATGCAAAGTCAGCAGTTACATTTACAGCCCTTAAAGTGGCATTTTCTGCACAATCAAATCTTAACAGAGGGCATAAATGTGTTGCTCAGCAATAAAATGACTGAGGTCTTGTATAACTATCCCAATGGAACAAAAAATGTTTTTCTACTTTTCCAGGCTGCCGAGACGTGTACTGCAGTATAAATAAATAATATCAAATTTGACTCCTGTTGCCAGCTGAGGCTTGATTTCATCACAGCTACATTAAAGCTGGTTGATTTAAAGTCAAAAGGGCAGGTTTTTCTTTTTGGTATTGGTCTGTTTGGGAAGTGCCAGGAAATCAAAACTGATCTAATAGCAAACAACTAATCCACAGAGCAAATTTGCTGGCTGCATATCTCATTCATTAAGTAAAATAAATGTGTGGGGTCCGTTTGCTTCTGGAGGTAAAGGTCAACAATAGCATTGTATGAATGTAATCCCTGCATGTATCGTACTCTATGTTTTCTTGTGTGTAGGAGTGGAGCGTCACAGAGACCAACGGGAGTCATAGGACGTTGATGACAGTTTGGAAGCACTGATTAAGTCTACTTCCACCATCTAATTTATGCAGTTGTCTTGGATGTTTGTTTACTTTTGTGAGCCCCCGTTAAACTTTATATTTCATTGTGGCCCCAATGGAGCTAAAAGCCACTACAACAGCGAACTTTCATTTAGTGTTCTGCTTTACCTTGCACTGACGCTAAGAGTGTCGAGCCAGCAACGAGGGTGCTTGATCTCGGGGAGGCTTGCTTCCTCAGGGTGCCATTGCATCGAGGGTCATCCTGGCTGCCACGTCCATACCCTACAGCAATCTGCCCCCCCGAGGTGAGCTCCTGTGAAGAGACACAGCCTCCTGACACAGGCGGGACAGAGACCACTCTCGGCAGCGAGGCCAGGATGTCCTCCATGCTGAAACCTGGATCCTGGCAGCCAAACTGGCTCTGAGAGGAAGCAGGGTAGAGAAAGCATATCAGTTCAGAAAGGGAGGTAAGAATGACTATCAGATTAGCGGAATGGATTCCTCGAGCCAAACCAAACCCCTCGAGGCAAATGCAAGTGAGGAGAGTAATACTTTGATAAAATGTGGAATCCTTTTTTGATGTATCAGTGTAGACAAGGGCAAAACGTGGAAACAAACGAATAAAAGAAGAAACCACAGTGTCATACAAAATATAGTATGATTGTAAATGTGATAAAGTGAGCATTTTGTTTCATTTTTCATTTGTATTTTTTAAAAATGACAAGTGGCCGAGACGTGCAGCGGGGTTAAACACCAATGTGCGAGGACAATTTAATTAAAGGCATTTTAATTAAAAGGCTCCATGCAGCAACTTCTTAAAGTAGCCCTATCAGCCCTGCCATGCTGTGTTCATTTGTGTCTCCATTCTTGACAACAGCCAAAAAATAAATTTTAGAGCGTCCCTGGGAGCTTCACTGTGATTTATCTTTGTCCACCCTATTTATTTTAGCAAGGGGTTTGTGTCACATTGTACATTTCCTTACTTTGCACAATTTTACTGTGTCTGAGAAATTAAAAAAAAAAAAAAAATGGTAGTTTTGTGGGCATCCCTAATTTTCCGCTTAACATGGAAAGGTAGGGGCAGCATATGATTTTCTACTCATTCTGCTCTGTGAATGAAGGCGCATGAGTAGATCATTATTGTGATCAGATCACTTGTCTAACCCTGCAATTGTTCAATACATGTTTAGGAGAGTCATGCTAAAATATCATTAAGTAGAGTTTAAAAATAGCAGAAGTGTTGACTAATTGTAATTTGTGGAATTTCTAATGGCAAGATTATGAAAACAAACAAGGATTAGTAAAAAGCAAATCAACTTGAAGACAAGGTTCAGCTATGAGCACATTCTAGTCAAAATATATAATGTAAACGATCAATTCCTTAGTAGGACTTCCTATAACTACTGCAAAATGCATCATGAGCACATACATATCACTTTATATTGCATACTTATGGCTTCATAAATTAAGCTAGAAATGTTTATAAGTATGTATGGCAACTTAAACCAAGGTTCCAAAAAGGGATCTAATAAGTGGATATAGTATGTTATAATGTCATTGTTAATACACGTTTTATAATTTCATAGCAAAGTGACAACACTTTTATATAGAGGAATAACTACCAGTTCGAAAAATAATCCCAACGGCTATAAAGTATTGTAAGATAAAATGTATGCTAAAATGCTGAACAGAATGATACGTTATAATCAATGATGTATGAGAAGAAAACTGTTAGCAATTCCAGTTTAATGACCTTGAGTGATATGCTATATTATTCACAAGCCATAGGTCAAGTGACAGCACTGTGTTAGGTTATGAGCAAATATACATACAATACTATTATTAGGAACATTATGGACTCGCTGTAGCAAAGGTTTCAGAAAACGAGGATTAACTTAAAGCATCCAAAGTATTTATTTACACAAATCAAGCAGCCACAGCAGCCTGGTTTATTTGTCGTAAGTTAGTTGTGACTTATTTTGAGAAGAATCGTATAATAAATATGATAATCAAATGTTCACATAGCAATAATGTACACAGTTTATACATAGCAGGCATTAAGACAAGCTGTTTTATTTTCACATGGTTTTGATGTCAGGATTGTGAGCAGATAAGAGATGTCAAACTATCAAAAGAGTTTTGGAATTTTAAGAAAAAAAGAATCTTCAGATGTACTTATGAAATGCAAGTGCGTAAGCACTTAAAAATAAACCCCCAAGTGTGTCATATATTTTCATTAATCTTCACACTTGTTCGTGTAACATTTCATACTGTCAGCCTGAAGATACTCCAGCAGTTGTGCTGTGCTCTCATTACCCTCGGACTCGGTAAGACCACTAAATTCCTTTCTTTCCATCCTCATTAATACTTCTTTATGTTACAACTTGGCTTGTCTTGACATTCAAACAGAAATGACAAAGTCATACACAAAAGAAATATAAAATGGACAATTTCTCTTGATTTTCATTGAACATCAGTCATGTTACTTAAAAAGAAAAATGGTGTCCCTAGCAACCTTCATGATCTTGGTTTATTGTAAAGAACGATTAAAATTTGGAAATGTACAAAGTCAAACATAATTATTTAGAAAAGTCAATCAAGATACTTGAATAACTTGTCACGGTGCTGAATATTTCACATCACATTTGGAAAAAAAAAAGAGTTTTTAGGAGTTCTTCCTCTCTTTATTGCATTGCTAGAATTCATGATGTACAGCCAAGTTGTATTGCTATGGATATAATTTGCTGGGTGCGATAATTAAACTCATTACAATCAATCAGCATGATTTATGGAGATAAATCTAACTCTGAGAATTAAGTCAAGTTACGCTGTGTCCAAACTAATAAGAGCGCCCTAAAACAGAATGGTGAAACTTTTCAAAGATTATACAGAAAAACAGAGTAAAAATCTTTCAACCTCTGAAATGCTCCAGACTGGTAGACGTGTCTTTCATTGGCATTCAGCAGGCATTTTTATCTTGACACAAACACAGGGGGATATTGGAATACAAAATGGCAGAATGCTGGCTGTGAGACTGGTTTTGTGATGGATTTACGTCCAAAGAGAGAAGATGAACATTTGAACAGCTGAAAAAGTGAGGAGATCTGGTGGTAAACGACAATTTTGAAGAAGGCAATTACCATAGTTTTGCAAAGGACAAAGACGGGAGGAAAACAAGCCAGAGAATGGGAAAGCAGGAGAGGGATGAGTAAGACACTGAGAAAGCTGTGTGAATGCAGTTTTAAGACCTCAATCTTTTGTGCTTTAACAGGAGAGTCCTGCAGTACACACTGAGAAGATTCATTCCCACATCACTTTAGAGGCCAACTAAATGACATGAATGGCTGCTTCGACTTGATATTGTCTCTCTCTCTTTTTTTTAAATCATTGCTTAGTGTCAGACACCTTGCTGGGGTTGTAGAAAATAACTTTTCCACACATTATGTAATATTTAAAGATCATAATGGATATATAAAGAAATAAAACTAACTCAACAACAAGATATGGTGATCCAATATTGTAAGGACTTCATTTTGTTCAAATATGCATATGATTAAAATAAAGGAAATGTAAATAAATGTATTCCCAGAATATATTAAAACTTCCAGAAGCACTTTATTTGACTCTAACTATTCTAATTGTGACATAAAATTTTTTCAGAAATATTGCCATTTCCACAATAAATTACAATATATTATATAACTTAGACTGGCTTGTTGAAAGATATTTATACTTTTTTATGTCGGTGTAATAGCAAATACAATTGATGTTTTTATTTGAAAACTAGTCTTCAGAGTTCAGGAACATAAATTATTCAGACAATTGCACTTGTGCTAGAAAAGCAAGCTGGATAAATACATTTCACTTTAAAAATTCAAAAGTATGCAACCCAGCTGGTATTTTTTGGATTTAAAGAGCTGTGATTTGACACAATAAAATTTTTTTTTTATTCATAATAAATGAATGTCAAACAGGGAATGAGTCAAGCATCTGAAAAAAAGTCAGATCAGAAATGAATTGGCACAATGATGCCCATGACGTCCTGTGGACTCCTCAGATAGTATCTGCATGTACCTTGCCATTGATCAGTGTGGCTCAAAAAAATATGGCATGACAATAAACTTACAGGTGTTCCATGCAAACTTACAGAACTACAGGTAATGTTCAGTGTAACCTAAAGACATTAAGTTGGTATAGACATATTCATGAATACTGCTTTGAGAGAAAGACATGAGCTATTTCAATGTTAGTACAGTTGACGTCAGTTATAAATGCCATAGGCCAATCAGAAACAGAGCCATCACAAAGTTGGTTTCAGCCCTGCAAAGCCATAAAGATTTGGACTAGAATATGGAATTTCTAAGATCTGTTACATCCCCCATGACAGTCTAAGGGAATTTGAAAGCATATGAGGATTTCTTGAGTGGGTGGATATGTAAGACGCATCATGCAAATGACAGTCTGAGTAATCCTAATAGGGAAAGACGTGTTGAAACGGAAATATTGGAGCACTACTGTAATTAACAAAATATATATCAATATAACTATGGTATCATTAAATTTTGATCAATGCTTATGGACTTGTAACATTTAATGACAATACCACAGGATGGATGTGTCTGAATACTGTATGTAGATCTGCTCTGTGCTTTGAAGTATGATGTCTAAGAGAAAGTACCTTGCTGGAGTCGATGCGTGTGCGGGGAGTGTACGCCAGCGGTGGAACATTGAAGGAGTGAGGCACCAGATACTCTTCTGCATCCATCAGGTCCTCCAGTTCCTCCTCGTCTAACAGGCTCTGGAAAAACTTGCTGTCGTTGGGGCTGGGCAGCTTCATTCGATCATCACCCTGGGTAAAGTCATGGTTTGGGATTTATGTAATTGTGCCACAAGAAAAAGGCACAACCACAAATTCTATTAAATGTGGTATATGACAAGATATTATTTATGTGGCAAATATCATTTTAATAAAATTCACATTCATAGCTAGGACATACTTTTATATCTATTAGACATTATAAGCAGCTTGCACATGGCTAACACTGATAAATGTGCCCTTGAGCTTTATCACCATTGATTAAAAAAAAAATATATAAATCTGCCAATCACCTTTTTCTTTAGTGAAAGAAAACTTCACTCTATTCAATGATTGAGCTATGCGCACTCAATTAGTAGAGTGGTCGTCTCTTAATCTGAATATTGCAGGTTCGATTCCCAATCTCTCCGTGAAGTGCCCTTGAGCAAGACACTGAACCCCAAACTGCTTCCATTGAATGGATTTGAATGGATTGGGCGCCTTGCATGGCAGCCACCTCCATTGGTGTGTGAATATGTGTGTGAAAGTGATTAAGAGTGTAAGG
The DNA here is from genome assembly GCF_963422515.1 of Blennius ocellaris. Classification (NCBI taxonomy): domain Eukaryota; kingdom Metazoa; phylum Chordata; class Actinopteri; order Blenniiformes; family Blenniidae; genus Blennius; species Blennius ocellaris. The sequence continues at coordinate 13,178,181 of NC_137655.1, read as the reverse complement.
AAGTTTGGGGACTGCTCAAACAGAGGAAAAGCTCTATAAGTTAAGTTAAATCTATTGACCATGTTTCTATTGTTTTCGAGAGAGAATAAGAAACATAAAGCATATTGTTTGACTGATTTTAATAGTGGCTCACTAAATCAACCCAGAGTTATGATAAAAATAGTGCAAAGCAAAGAAATGGGTGTTTCTTATTATAAAAGCTTAATGTTTCATTTGGATCTTAGCGATTTACCTACCTGGATGACCAGATATCTTTGGGGGTCACGAGCCATCCGAGTGAACTCTGCAGCCAGCTCCTTAAACTTAGGTCGACTGTCTGCATCAATCATCCAGCCTGAAAAATTGGTCAACATTAAGTATAGACCCAAAGGATATTCCAAAAACATATATAGTTCAGGTTGAATATGAATATTTCACCTCCTTATAAATGCAAGGAGAACTTCACTTTGACTTTGACCCCGTGTCCAAGATGCTTTCCCACAGGAAATCTATTTATACGCCTCATCAACATCCATTAAGATGAAGGGTTTTTTTTGCCTTGATATATGTATGGTAAATGCAACTCAGTGGGAGGAGCAGCATGTTAAGTATCTGTCAGCAGTGATCAGGCAGTATGGTTCACTAGTTCACACACACTTTGGTGTCAGAGGTTCTGCCCACACGAATTGTGTCAAATATGAATTTTATTTTCTGTTTTATTTGCATGAAAGTAATCAAAATACTTTGACATTTGCAGTCCTTTGTGTTCAAAATAACAGACTATACTTGTTTTGCTCTAAGTACATTCACATGTATGCAGTGTTGATCATTTGTTGGTGTGAGAAAGAGTAAGAACTAAGGAAGGTGGATACTGGAGATCGTTGGACATGCACTGCAAACATCACTGGAACTTTCTTGTAATTCCCCTTTGTTGAGATTAATTTCAGCTGTGCTTATGATAAAATAGAAATGCACCCAATGTGCAACGGTGGCTAGACCTCAGACCATGAAAACACAGTGAGTAATCAACCTTTTCTAACTTGTGTGCAACTTGCCATCATGCTGTCAAACAAAAGTCGGAATCTAAGTTCCACATATCCAGGTATGTCCAAAACAATTAAATCATTTTGCTTTAGAAATCCCTAATGATTAAACAAATAGAACAGAAAAAAAGCAAACACAGAAACTGTCCATTTTCTGCTCATTGTAATCACCTTTTCCAAATTAAAGATACAGTTCCGTCACCAGAATGGCCATATGGAGCAGTGCACCCTCCTGCCAATGTCTCCATAACACATGGGTAAAATGCCAAAGTAATCACATGACCTGGCCTTGACTTAAGCATGTCTTGGCACCCAGGGAAATAAGACAGAGATTCAAACAAAGAGCTCGGTCTTTAGACCCAAGTACACATATACCATTACATCTATAAATGATCATCTTTCATCTGAGTGCTTAGTTGCTAAGCCAAAAGGAGCAACATTCTCAAAATGCGAGGAAATCCATCGTGACATGCTTTCTTAATGTGTGTTTGTTTGAGCGCATCATTTCTGTACGTGCAGCAGTGCAAAAGGAAGGTAGTAACAAGCAGGTGACAGTGACCTATCCATGCTGTGTGTGTGTGTGTGTGTGTGTGTGTGTGTGCGTGTGTGTGTGTGTGTGTGTGTGTGTGTGTGTGTGTGTGTGTGTGTGTGTGTGTGTGTGTGTGTGTGTGTGTGTGTGTGTGTGTGTGTGTGTGTGTGTGTGTGTGTGTGTGTGTGTGTGTGTGTGTCTGTGTCTGCTTGCCAGATTGGCACAGGTGCAGGGTTACAGTGTGAGCCAAAGTGACACTGGTGGCCAGAGGCCGTAGCTTGGAGAGCAGAGAATAAGGCCAGGGCCATGCTGGCATCCACTCTTTCTCCTGGCAGCAGTAGCCAGAGTTCACAGAGCCACCTGTGACCCCCGTGCCTGACAGCAAGAAAGCAGCGACCAAACAATAAGGCCAATGTCTTTGTGTTGGGGGTCACTGCCAGTCAGGAAATTTGTATTTAATTAAACTTCCACTGGCTGTCCTAAACTTCTGTGGGATTACTCTCCATCATGGTCATTGGAGAGATGTTTGGGTGGCAAATCTTACACGATCCAATAAAAAAGACTATTTATATAATTTATACAATACTTTGACCTTAAAAAACGTGTCAATAAAATAGTAAGTTTTTATTTGACTTGATAAATAAATACCTTGCTACTTCTGTCTTTACATTTCACAACATACAGACTGATTTGGCTGAAGCCAAATATTTAGAAAATGTGACTTTACTGCATATTTATCTCAAATTGTTTTGACCTTCACGATAGAAGGTTGTCTGAATCTGTCCAGATTCTGACCTCACACTCAATATGCTGACAGACAAATGGCTATATAATAATAAAGAGTTTGAAGCAAACCAACTGAAGGGTTGCAAGACGTATAATTATAACAAAAAAAAGGTAACAAGACAGTCAAGAGAAAAGTGCCAGCCCTGCCATGTATCAAAATATGCAAATAAACTTTAGCCACTTGGAGCTTGCTGCAGCATCCACAGTGTCCCTGCTTCTGCAGGATGTGGTTGATGAACCATGGGGAATCTTCTCAGAACCAGCTGTGTTTCTCCCGTGGGGCTCATCAATCAAACAGTGGTCGGTGAAACCTTCATTATAGTCAGCAACTTTTCATCCTTTACAGTAGTATAACTACACACCAAGCAGGCATAGTATTACAAGCACCCGCTTAGTTTGTGCAGGTTTCACCTCTTTCTGTCCAAAATATATCAAATTGCGATGCTTTGTGAATTCCAACACATTTCTATCAAAATCACCATTAGAATTCTGCAGTAGCTTGAAAGTAGAGTAGCTCGTCGGTTCAGATTGCACCACACAATGCTATTAAAATTGCTCAACTCATTTGTTCATTCTTTCGTTATCCAGCGCTAACCCAGGACATTTCCTTTTTCTTTCCCATACCATCACTTTCTGTGCTCAATACAAGTCCCCTTATAATAACACTTAAAAAGTGGCAGCAAATTGTACATTTTTACGCGAAAATCGGTTCAAAGAAGCCATATCCTGCCCTCAAACCTCTTCACAACAAGAGAACAAGTCTGAAAATATCACTTTTCTTATTGAAGAGTCTTTCGCTCACAGTGAGGTTATACTGACATTTAACCATGACCATGTAGACATCGATGGTGCAGATGGGTGGCTGGGGCAGACGCTCTCCTTTCTCTAGCAGATCTGGGATATCTCTGGTAGAAATCCCATCATATGGCTTCCCTCCAAAGGTCATCAGCTCCCAGATGGTCACACCTAAAATGGAAACATAAAAAGAGAGATCAGGGTACAAAGTGAAAAAAGAAACATGTTCTTACAAAAGTGAACAAGTGGGTATTGACAAGGCAAAACTGAACGAAATAATAAGTAGAGATAAAAGAAGAGTTAAGAAAGGATGCTATATAGCAATAGATAAGTGAAGAGATGGGATGATAATAATCAGTGATGGGATGTAGAAGTGGGAGAAGAACCAGAAAGTTTAAGAAACAACAGAAAGCAACAACACAAAAGATAAGTGAAGATATGGGCTTGACAGAGGGCTGAAGAAGAGTTGGAGAGAATTTAATTACAGTCTTGAAAGTCAATCTGTTTGAACTTTAGGCACTCTTTGGCTTTAATCATGTTAGAGTAATCAGCTAATAAGTGGCAAAGAGAGTGATTGCACACAACAAGATTGAGCTGTAATAGCCTTCAGGTCACTGAGGACCACTGCGACGGTGGACGCACTAAACCAAAGAGACACCTTCAGGCTATGTGCACACTAACTGTAGTGCTGCTCCTTGTTCTGAACAAAATAAAAAGATACGAGTGCATTTTTGCAAAGCATTTTGCATGATTATAATGCACAATATGTGACAACAATTTCTAGAATAAAGCAATGCACTACTCTGAACATTTTCATACTATTACTGTGGTGCATCTTCACCAGCTAAGGGGATCTGATCACTTGTAAAATGTATGGAAAGCAGTCACATCAACTGTAAAAATGTCCTGATTGTACCTCTCAAAGATATGTGGCATATGCTCATTATACTAAAAGAGCAATTGCAAAGTTAATTTTGATTCCCTCAAATCAGTATGGCCGGACAATTTAAATGTGGCCACATGTATACACTTAGAGTTAGAATTATATAGTGTCATGAGGATGACCTCTATCTGAACCAACTCCCTCTGACTGCTCAGAGTGGCTGTAATGTTAGAGCTGGACAGGTCCGCTGAAACTGAATATTTACATGTTTCCTTATTTCTTTCCTCAAGAATAAAAGCAGAAACATTTTCAGTTTTAATTAATTCTGATATGTGAGCACTCCCTGAGTTTGTCAGGACTTGAAGCTGTGTCATTAAAAAACAAAAAAACAAAAAAAACCTTCATGTTAACTGTTACTCACATTAAAATTGCATTACTCAGGACAAGGCAGTCTAATTAAAGGGAGAATATCAGATCTATCATGATAAGCATGGTCTGTGAATGTCTGTCATACATTATCAATACATTCTTCTAAAAAGACTTACCATAACTCCAAACATCACTCTGATGAGTAAATTTCCTGTAGTGGATACACTCCAGCGCCATCCACTTGATTGGCATCTACCAAAGAGTTGTTTGGCATGTCAGTATAATATACACAGATCAAAATAATAATGAATTTAGACCAAAACAGTTTGGAAGGTGACATGTAATGAACCATTCTGACAGAACTGGCAGTCATTCAAGGAGAGGACACTGGAGATGAAGGAAATTAAGGGTCGGAAAAACACAAACGCACACAAGCACACACAGACAGACACGCATGCACGCACGCGCACACGCACGCGCACGCGCACGCGCACACGCGCGCACACACACACACACACACACACACACACACACACACACACACACACACACACACACACACACACACACACACACACACACACACACACACACACACACACACACACACACACACACACACACACACACACACACACACACACACACACACGAACATCCCAGCAGTACAATAATAAAGAGAGGCCAAAAGCAGGGCCGTCTGGACTGCAGCTTAACACTGTGATTAGATTTGAAGGCCAATGCTATTGATTACAGTGATGGAGGTTGAGGTGGTGGCAATGGTGGTGGCGTGCTGAAGGTGAGAGTGCCTGTCTTTCACTCAGCTGAGGGAATAATACCACAGTGCTCATTGCTCACATAAACTGTGATGGACACACCGGGAGGACTAGTGAGAGAGGATAAAACAGGCTTTCTTGACGAGAGGGTTTGAAAACAAAATACAAAAGAGGCAAAGGATAAACAAAGATTAGAGGAGGTCAGAAATCCATGTACAGAGAGCCCCAAGGACATATTTGTTTTCTACATTTCAAGGGTTTTGAGATCTCAGCTCCCTCACGGTAAATAAAACAGTCCAAGAGAGCAAAATTCACTTTGTTGAAACTGTCCTTTGTGGCAGACCGTGTTTCTCCCTCTGGATATTAAACCCTCATTAATGTTACTGCCTATGGTATCTTTTTATAACATGTCAGTGGTGCTATTTAAAGTAGTTTTTCAATAATAACTAAGCACATAAAGCAATTAAGAAAGAAAATATGAAAAAAAGGCAACACAGTTCTTCATTGCAGTGTCAAATCCTCATGCAGGACCAAAAAGAAGAACCAAAACAATACAGCTGCTCCAAATGTAGATTTTCTAACATTATAAGGAAAAAAGTGTTTAAAAAATTTGGTGTGACTGCAGATGCAGTGCAAGTGATCATCACTTTTCGAGTGATGGTTATTTTACAATCTACATGTGAGGCAAAGAAAAATTCTTTTGAGGATTAGTTAGACAGTTTATCTTCTTCAGAACCTTACAATGAGGTACCGTATGTTAAAGTGTATCTTAAAATAATTTTAACAATTTGGGACAAAATGAAGTCCATTCATGAAATTCAACCATCCAAAAAATACTGCAGTTACTTTATGCTATTTTTTGATTATGTACATAGAAGGAGACTCACTCTACTGTTGCTCATAATTCAAAATATTAGTAGCTGAAGCCATATTTGGATTTCTTTTAAGCTGTTTGAACAAAGCATGTAGTAACAGGCAGTTGTAGAATCTACACAAGACCACTGCAGATATTCAACTTTAGTTACAACAGTTATTTAAAAAAAAGAAAAGAAACAAAGTCTAAAACAAAAATTGACATTGCTGCTACCTTTAGCTTTACATTCATGATTTATCAGTGATCTAATGTCAAGGAAGAAATTGACAAAATATATCCAATTGCTTAAAAATAATGTTAAAATGACCTATTTTAATTCTATTTATCCATAAATATTATTTTATTTGATGTAACAGTTCATCATGATGAATGAAAGCTGTGAACGCAGAGGCGTAAGTCACATTTCTAAAAGTATTGACATCATTTACCTTTCCTCCATCAGCATTGTATTCTTTCTCATTAACATCCAGCAGGCGAGCCAGGCCAAAGTCTGTGATCTTGATGTGGTTGGGAGATTTGACCAGAACATTACGGGCTGCCAGGTCCCTGTGAACCAGCCTACGCTCCTCCAGATACATCATGCCCTGCAACACACACAGAACTGATTTATTATTTTCTACTCAGTAAATTTATAGGCAACACACATATTGGCTGGCGTGAGTTGCAACGGTATGCTGAAGAAGACGGATGCTGAAGTTTGATTGGAGTCAAAGCTGTGTGCTTTGACTCCAATCAAACTTCAGCATCCGTCTTCTTCTTCATCATCATCATCATCATCATCATCATCATCATCATCATCATCATCATCACCACAACATCATTGAGTCCCCAATAGAGATTTTTGTCATTATTTGCATCACCATCATTACCACCACATTGTTATTTTTATGGCCATAATTTCTATCAATCAACAAGTAGACTGTGGAAAAGCCCTCATAATTGCCAAATGGTTGGCAATGCAATAAAACCGGCATCCATAAACATCAACCCCGAGGCAGGTTTCCAATTAAAAACAGGGCCCATAGGAACAAGGAACGCTGGCGTAAAACAGTTCCTTGAATGCATTTATCGAACAATTAAGACACCACATCATCCTCCTTCACTCTTCTTCGGCTTAAATGAATAGTGATTATCTCCCTTCAAAAGGTCTGATGTGTTTCTGTCCGGCTGTCGTCAGTTTATACATTGTTTATAATTGGAAAGTACACTTTTACACTGGAAAGATTTACAATTGAATAACTTATTGTTAACAAGGTCTGTATGGTGAAAACCAACAGATAATTCCTTTTTTGGAAATCATCTTTTGGAATTCTTGTTAAAATGAATTAAGTACATAATTCTTAAAAAAAAAGAAAGTACATTAACATAGAGCAATATATCTTTAACTCTCCATGAGTGTAGATATGAGTGTCTTTACTATTGCTTGATGACACCAAGTCAGATTCAGTCTGTATTTATTTTTCTACGTGTGACATAGGCAATGACAAAGATGAATCTGAACTACAACCAAGTACTCTTGCACAAAACTAATCAAGGGTGTACAGACTAAAAAAATACCAATATTGGAATTGGCTTCATCACAAATATAAGTAAAGCAGGTAAGTTCAGTCTGACACACACAATCTAATTAATGTCTTCAAGCTGTGGAGCTGGGTGAAACATTTCAGTTTCTACATCCTGGGATGACCGTCCAAAGTCCATAGTATTGTACGTAGCTAAAAGTGTGGACCTGAAAAGAAAAAAAAAAATGGGTGGGTGGGCTGGTGGGAGGGGGTATAATTATTTTCAAATTGGACAAGAAATAACAGAAGCTATTTAGTTTGAAGTGGCAAGGAGACAGAAAAACGAGGGCTTATTTGAAACCATAACAAATTGGATTTAGCTAGAATGGGCCGGAATGTAAGAAGGAGCGGGTGGAGGAGGAGGGAGAGGAGAAGTGAAGATGGGTGGGGTTGAGTGTAAGAGCCTAAGTCTAAGAAGGTGAGATTACATTGGTAAAGCTATAATCACATACTCTCATATATGATTATACTCATACACGCTCTCTTTTTCAGAGAGAGAGAGAGAGATTTCAGCACTCACCTGTATATTTACATGCAAACTCACATGAACATGGAAACATGCAGATGACATACAGGCACACCTGTTTGTGTTTAAGACACAAAGAAGTTCACAGTACAACAGCAAAAGGAAAACTTTGTTTTTTAAGGGATCCCACACCATCCTCTGCTACCATTTCCATACATGCATGTATATCATGTTATATAAACACAACCACGTTTCTGACAGATTCTTATTTGTACATAAATTGCACCCCGTAATCTCCTCAATTTTCGAGACAATTAAGCGGTGGTGGGAGAATGGATGGCTTGGCAAGCCATGAATTTTAATTTGCCTGCACAATGAGATTGAGAGTGGGAGGTGAGGGTGTGTGTGTGTGTGTGTGTGTGTGTGTGTGTGTGTGTGTGTGTGTGTGTGTGTGTGTGTGTGTGTGTGTGTGTGTGTGTGTGTGTGTGTGTGTGTGTGTGTGTGTGTGTGTGTGTGTGTGCAGAATGGGAAGTGGCTGCAGACATGCGTAAGGAACTATTTTTTCCCTCTATTCCTACGGTGTTGCTCTCATTTACTGCCTGTCCATGTGGACATGATGAGAACAACCCACTGCCAGAAGTTTGTAAATGCTGCAGACTTGGATGCGACCGTCAGGCTCATGCCAGTAGTGAACACTGCATGTCAGGTAAGCCTGCCACCGGTGAAAATCCATGGGGTTCAGACAGACTCTGTTATGATCGCACCTCCAGACGAGGGCTGCTTTCCAATCAGGGGGGGATCAGGCATACGCCCTAAGTCCTGCGCACAGAGATTTTACATGGAAATGCAAGCCAAGGTGAAACACCTCAGGAATAGCCAGAGGGAGAAAAGTTAAAGCTCTGAATCATAATTTCATGAAAATACAATGATAACCATTTTTTTTTTTTTTTTGGTAAGATGATTTATCTTTGCACATCGACAATACAACACAATCAATTCAAGGATAATGTCATTATATCCATTTACCACAAACAAACGTTTTAAGGAAAACATTTCTGCCATAATTAGCTTGTTGGAAGAAAAAAAAAACTGGATGTTTGCTCGAAGAGGGGTGAAAAAAAATTGACAGAAGAGTAGGAGGTGAAGAGGGCAGCGGCAGCACTCTGCAGGTTGCTGAACCACCCCCTCAACAGTGAAGAGAATTACTACTCCCACTGAGAGGATCCTAACCTCCCACTTTAGTTATTTATGCTCATTCCACAGTGCCGCGCAAACAAAACCCAGGTCTAACGGCATTGTCCTCTCGTGTGCCGTGTGAAGACAGATTTGGTGGCGAGTGGCAAAGGGCGAGAGATTAAATCGATAGGAGGAGAGTGAGGAGAGGCGGTGCTCATTTTTCACTGACTGGCGCTTCCCACTGTTGTTTATTCTGGCAAGATACACAAACACAAGTGGAGATGCACATAGAGGAAGCTGTCAACACATACATGTGCACACACACATAAATCTATAATCAGGTGATTCATCTTGAATAATGTTATTCATGAGGAAACACTTCTAATGAGACTGAACATCCAGTCGAGGCTCTGTAAACCTCTTTTGTGCTCTGTTTTATGTGTGTGTGTGTGTGTGTGTGTGTGTGTCTTTTCATGTGAGGTAAACCGCCCACTGCACTGGTGTAAGAGTCACGTCTCGCACTGTGGATTTATGCCCCGAGTGATAAAGAAGGAATTTATTGTTGGATTCCTCCCTGCCACTATGATTTTACACAGAGGCACCTAATTAAAATTAATTTTTTGTTCATAATTTATCATTTTTACTTTGGACCTTTTTTTTTGGTTTTTTTTTTTACAGAAAACTAACATATTTAAATAACCCAAAGGTGAGGCATGACAAAGAAATGTCTCTCAGACACAACAGTGTTCTAAATACTGAATCCCTCCATCCACTCATCTATTCACCTGCTTCATCCAGTAGAAGGTCGTTGAGGCTCGAGCTTGATGAAAAGGAGTGTACACGACTGACAGATTTCAAGTTCACTCAGAAAAAACCGCACACACAAGCCGTTTTTGCCACATATTAACCCAACTCTCATGGACTTTAGATTGTGAACAGGAGCTGCTGGGAGAACATGCAAACTCCACATAGATAAAACTGAACTGTGTCACACTGAATTCGAGGGGCTCCCGCATCATGTGGCTCAAAGTTAAATGAAAAGGATTGACATCTGAAGGCTGATATGAAAGACTATTACCGATCATACCAATCATGTAGATCAAGGGGGTTTTGCTCATCAGCCCAAGCTGAGTAAGAACTATCTTTTTTTTTTAAATATATTGTTATTCTCATCAGGATAGAAGATATATAATTGAAAAGTGAACTCGCTAAGTCAAATGTATCTTTTTTACATGAAAAAACTGGGCTCTCACCTGTTTCACAATATTATACATCTCTGTACCAATGCAAGATACCAGACCCTATAAAGACACTGATTACAGTATATTATTAGTCATTTTGTTGCTCAGAACAGTGAGAAACAAGGGAACATAACTCAGTTGTGCATCTTTTCTTTTTTTTGTTCTTGTTATCCTTCTTTTGCTCATTTCAACAGTGAATCCAGCATCTCTGGAGGGCAAAGGATGTTTGGTGACTTTCTATTTTGCGTTTCAAATTTGTGAATAGCAGTGCTTTATTATTGGAGGTCTGTGACATCAGTAGAGCATCTGTTTGATACCGTGCATGTTTAATGCATGCTTTGGATATAAAAAGATTCCAGTGGGCATGGAAGGAGGTGAATCACTGTTTAAGGAATGAGGTGAAACAAATCAGACCAACATGGAGGCGAAACCGAGAGAAAGGATGGGAAGATAACACAATAATGATGAAAGCGGTAGGTTTTCATTTCATTTTGAGCCGCCATGTCAGAATGAATTTAGTAAATGACATTAGGGGGCAGCTCTAATATGAACAATTTGTCTGTGCTCAGACTGGATTTGAAGAAACCTTGTCTGTGTGCATTTATTCTCTATGATGAACACTTAGTGCCAAATCTACTACTGTACCTGCAGGGGGAAGGAGGAGGGTTGGTCTCTAATATAATGGCTCAAACAAAAGCACACAAATTCAGATACACAAGTAATGAGTGAAAGGAGCTAACTCAATATGCAGTCCTCACATTTAATCAACAATCAAAACAGAAAAGATCTATGTAAAGGAATGAAATGAAATGCCGATAAAGATACATTGTGTGTACAACATTCTAAACTGTTAAGAGCCATTTCAACATTCACTGCACACACACGCACACACACACACACACACACACACACACACACACACACACACACACACACACACACACACACACACACACACACACACACACACACACACACACACACACACACACACACACACACACACACACACACACACACACACACACACACACACACACACACACACACACACACCATAATGGTGAATGAGTGACATCGGTGCCTTGATTCAGTAGGTTCATTCTCTCGTCAAGTTTCTGCTTGCAGGTTTTTTTAACACCACATCTTTTCTATATCGTAAAAATGCTCCCAAATGTTTTATATTGTTTAAATATATGTACAATCTGAATGCAAATGTGATGTAGTCTTAGAATAATAGAGACTAGGTTTGCTTTCTAGGAAATGCAACAGTGGGAAATTATCACACACACACATGCATTAGTTCGCTCAGACAACACTGAATTGTGCATTAAGTGTTCACGGATGCCTAGGAGCAACAAGTTGGCCTGGATCTTTTGTGATGTTAAATATACGATCTCTGGTTGCACATTAATAAAGAAAATGGTCTGATAAGTGAATTAAACATCATCTGAAGTCAAGTCTAAGGATTTTTCACCATATGGCCTTTTACTTCTATCTTCTGACATGTGCGCCAAGAGGACAGGAGATGAAACGCTGTAATGAGAAGTGATAAAAATCATTTTTGAAACATTGCCATCAATTGGATTTTGATTAAGATATTTTCATCTATTGAGGTAAAGTAGGGCGAGAAGAAAGACAAAAAAAACAGTTGGACTGTAGCTTCACTGTAGAAGAACAGTCTTTTATGCGTCTGGCTTTTGCAGGGGATTGCCACACTAAGTCACTGCAGTCTGCACCAGAGAACCAGCTGTTTTTATACTGAACTACATTTGTGTTGCAACAAGACTTCAAACTTGGGTCCCCCACACTCAAGGTCAAGACTTGTCCGCCATGGTTACGCAGATGCACTATGCCACAATCATTTGATCTTTAACTGCTTTGAAAGCTGTGACATTTTTCCTTGAACAGGCACAACTTTGCCAAACCAAGGAGAAACCTTACTTGCAACCATACATGTTGGCTTGGTGGCTCCACCAAAGTCGGAAAAACCAACACTTCTCCTAAGATTATTTTCTGTCTCATGACCAAGATTTGACAGAGCTGGTTCAAGTGCTACTTCCTACACCACAACCACCACATGGCCTCCAACACAAGTACATAGTGACCAACAGCTCTCATGACTGATGGATTCAACACCTGAAGTTTTAGATGCTGCAAAGCATTTATGAAAAACCACTGAACAATATGACAGTGACATAATGATGTTGGTGCGAGCATTTCTTTTTTTTTCCCTTTTTGTTTCTTTTCTTTTTTTGGCTGCTTGAAAGTGTACTGTGGAACCACGTGAAGTGTGCAGAAATGACTGCATTTTTTGTTATCAGTACAGCCAGGTTTGGTGTTATGTTTACCAATAGATTCAGTGGGGCTGATGCTTGACAGCTCAGAACATGGAGGCGTGAAAGCTGATTCTGAAACATGCAAGCAGAATCACTATCTTTTGCTAGCAGTGGCCAAGAGGAAATATTAAATTAATAAAGTATTTAATATCTAAAATTGTCATCCAACTTGACATTATCTAAGATATTTCTGTTTATTCAGGACAGTGGCACTTTAAAAAGGAGATGGGGGTGTTATTCTGAGGTGTGGGTTGTTTTTTTTTACATACCTGCTAATGAGCTGCCATGCAACAAACCCTTTAAGTGGGATTCAACACTTACAGGGCAGGGTACAATTTCACAAGGCCTGAGCAACTTTTTTTTATTTTTTTTTATTTACTTCTATCCAGTTTACCTCTGCTGCCATCAGACAGAGAATAATTCAATGATTGACTCATGTCTAGAGTCCATTAATGGTTTGAAATAGTTCAGAAGGCTGGGTAGATCTAATGCTTGTTTTTAAGATGTCTAATCATTAACTCAGATTCTTTTAAGAACAAATTAGGGAGAATGATTTATAATAGGAATAAGAGGAAATTCACTTCATGAACAATCCAAAAGGAATCTTAGTAACCTTTCTTTTGATTTTCACATGTTTCATTTTTACTTCTAACAATTATTTTTGGCAGTAGAGTGGCCAATTTAGCTCAAGCCCATTAGGCTTTAGTGCATCTTTTTATGGACAGATGCATTTTAGCTTTGAAGAGAGAATTTCCTCAAGAATAATAATAGTGTTGTTTTTGTAGAATTAAAATGCACATAACTGTCAATTTGAATTATGTCAAATAAACAAATGACACAAGGAAGAAAGGTATTCAGACCCTTTTGTTTGAGAGAATGCTCAGAGGTTAGTTAATATTTTTCAAGCCCTTCTTGCTGTTTCTTATGAATGAATGCATGAGAGATATCATTTGACCTCACCACCCACAGAATGAGGGACAGAAATGTGCTCAGCCAGAAAAATCTCATTATAAAAAAAATATGAACTAAGATGTCAGATATCTGAAAAATTAATAATAATTGTCTTCAATTTAAATCTGGTTCAAGCCAGCCTTTTACTTTACTGCATCATTAGGAAATGAAAATTATTACATCTGATTTGGTGATGCAATTCAGGACCACAATACTTTTGCTTGTCCTCTTATTTCTGGAGTAAGTCTAGAAAATCATGCTTATGAGGAAGACTTCCAGCCAATATTGAGAACTTCCATTGACTGTTTCATAAAATGGGCAATAGGTTTGTGGGCATTTCACTGCAGACATAAAGCATGACATCAGCAGAAAAAAAAACCTGATGGAGGAAATTTGCAAACCTGTAGGGGCACAGATGAAGACCAAGACCAAGAAGAGAGTCACGACTGAGAATCATTCGATAAAAGACTCTCCACTGACACACCCTGACATTGGGTTAGTTGGTCCTTAGAGCAGTGCAAGATGGAGTGCTCTGCTGAGCCAGAGGTGATGAGGTACAAAGTGTTTCCTGGCATAAATTCATTCCTTTTTTTTCTTAACCATGACGAGTTTGCGAAGATAACCACGAGTCCTGGAGGCAACAAGATTCAGAAGGAGTAGTAGACGTCATACAGCTCTGGAGTTTGGCAAAGAAGTCATTCAGAAAAGCATCACCCTGCAGCTCTGGGTCAACTGTGACTTGATATCTTTTTAACAGGTCGGCACTGGAAAGAAGCTTTTGGTAATTTAAATGCATGGTCTTATTATACAATAATTTTTTCTATCTCTTTCATTTCCTTTTTTTGTCACTTTTGATGTTTCCTTCTTTGATGTGCAGGTGAATTTTATTCTACGAAAGTGAGCGTGTGTGTCTGTGTGTATGTGATGTGAAAGGTTGAGAGGATGACAGAGTGATGACAACATTTCATCAGCGATTATGGCCTGTGGTGTCTTAGGTGAGGTAAGGTGGAGGGTACGGTTCACAGATCAAAAAACAAAAGGACAGAGAGGAAAAAAACCGTTGAATTATATGGGTAAAAGAACACATGCATCATCAGAAATATTTTATTCATCTTTTTAACTGAATCACTTCAAGCTGATAGGGCAGAATATCTGGCTAAGCAATGGTTTGGCAAAGTCTTGTTGTAATAACTCACTTTTCGTTTTGTAGTGTCACTGCAGGAACACTGAAGTTCTCACCTCAAAATCCTCAACAGTCATGGAGGATTTCACAATTGGGAATCCTTTATTAACCTGTCTTCTTCTGCTGTCTAAGTTATTGGTGTATTTGGGATGTTTTGTTGCTGCATCTTCTTGTGATGTGTTAAAATTTATTTTTGGAGTCAACCTCATCACATAGATTTACATTTCAACTCTACTGTTACTAAAACTTTAAGGGAACGCTTCTGTCTGAGAACATCCTGTTTAAAGCCTTACGATGGCAAAGTACTGTGGAAGTGTACAGGAACATCTGTACCCATTATGGACTCAAAGTACTCAAATCCCAGTGCGACATCCCCCCCAAAAGGTGGTTGAGAACAACAGTGCTGAGATGCAGTGGGATTTCAGCTTCCAGACTGACAAACCACTGCTAGATAAGCAACCAGACGTGGAGGTGACTGACAAACAACAGAGGAGGGCAGTAGTGATAGATGTGGCAGTACCAGCTGACAGCAAGATCAAAATGAAAGAACACAATATGGTTGTGAATGGCCAAAGGTAGAGGGAACAGCTGGAACTTCTGCAACTTACAGAAAAGTAGACAAAATAAATAAATAAATTGAATAATAGGCATTGCTGGGACTTTCCCTTTTGTATTATATCCTCCTTTCTCTGATACATCACATGCCTGTTTGCCTGCCTCTCTGTGTCTCTGACAGCTAAGATGGGGCTGACAATACATTGTTGCCCATTGGACATTACTGACACACACAACCTGATGATTAAATAAAGCGGCGACTGTCAAAACCAACAGACCAGTTGAATTACTGCCGCTATGCTGTGATGAAGCCAGACAAGAACAAACAGAGAGACAAGGTAAGGTGAGACAAGTGCAGGGCCAGGAACAAAGAAAGGTGTTACTTTATGCGAGCGACTGTGTGCATGGGTGACCCAGATTGCTGACCCAACCTTGCTTCCTGTCAGTTTACTACTACACAGTTACCATGGCCATCCTGCCAGCATGCCAGTGCGCCAGGTCCCTGCAGGCATCTTTGGGTTCAGGTGGCAGATTTATAACATACGCCAACAACATGACCTTGTCCTGGATGGGCCCGCTCGAGCTCAGTGATAGGGGCAGCAGAGGCCAATGGGGTGAGTGAGAGTGGAGAAAGAATGAGACACCAGATGGATATGTTAATGTATTTGGCATGGTATAATTTGCTACTGTCCCTCTCTGTCCTGCTTTTTCTTTTCCTTTTCAGTTTGAGTTGAGTATTGTCTTTGTCTGCGAGTACACACAGTATAAAATGTCCTTCCTACAGCTTCATAAAGAAGCAGATGATGGTCAGCCTCTGTGAGCAGCCAAAGAGCTGGAGCCACATAATCAAGTTTGTGGCACAGACCCACTTAATTTGTGTCCTCTTCAATTACAGGAGCCTGCAATTTGCACAAACAGTAAATCAAAACAGAGAGAGCTCAGCACACTAATTAAAGCAGGGATCCAACCAAATTACAGATGTTTAATTTTAAAGGGATAGCTATTGTTTAATTTAATTTTCATCACTCTGTAAAGAAAAATGAAATGATACTGCATTTGGTTCATTGTTCCCAAGACTAAGTTGGATTAAGTGTTATAGAAGATGGGTGTATGGAACAATCTTAAAAGCCTCTTTAAACAAACCATCATGATTTATTTACCAGCAAAGCACAATGGTGTAGATTATTTGTTTGGTGATAATAGTTGCAATAAACCTCATATATTAGGACACCTTGTCCGTTTCATTTTCAGATAGAGCGTCATCTGTGAGGAAAATGCATTTTGTTACACGAGTTACAGAGCTGATTAGGTGGGATATGCTAAAACTTGTGATTGTTATAGTGAGAGCAAACCTGTTTGAGCATGTTGCTGAAGAAACATTTCCTGGTACTTCATGTGAAGTTATGACACGGGATGTGTTAAAGTGTAAAAGCAAGAAATATTCACAAATTCCCACACTTCTGTAATGTAATGCAGGGGCTGTATGCTGATCTAGTAGTGAGCACTCTTGCCTCATACCAACAATATCGATTCTAGTTTGGGCTTTGCGGGAATGTGTTTACTATGAGGACTATTCAGACTTAAGAAAAACATGCATTTGATTATAATTGATGACACAAAATTTCCACTTGATGTCAATTGTGTTTATATGGCCGTCTCTTTGTATTTACCCTGTTATGGAGAGACATTTGTTCCAGATTGTACAAAGATTTAACTTTTTGAAGCAACAATTTGCTTCTGCACTTCATGACCTCAAGTTGAATAAAGTTTTATAGAAGATAGATGAATGGATGGACAGGTAATTTAACTCTGTCACTAGGTGTCTGAATTACATATATTCACAGAATATTTGTACACACCAGGATATACAATGGTATTTTAAGAGTATATATAACGTTGGCCTGAATATAGGACAAGGTTTTCTTTCTTGGAAGAATGTCTGAAAAAGTGAGGTTGTCTTATATTCGGGGTTAAAGTGAATGGAGGTATCTTCTCCTCTTTGTCTTGTATTTAAATGTTAAATGTTAATAAAGATAATGTGATACATCAATTACCTGGAGGGAAGTGGTTCAAATGGAGGCCAAATTAATCAGCTACACAGGAAGAGTTATGCCGCCAATTTTAATCTGATTGTGATCAATGCAGCTGAGACTTCCAATAAATGTCTAGCTGCTAAATGAAACACAGCGTCACCAAGTGCATCATAAGATTGACAGTGCAAAAAGAGTCTAAAAAAACACAGTCGGATGAGGATGTACCATGTTCCTAAGTAGTTTACAGGCATACAGTATATAGGAAAGGGAATGATTACTGAATGAGAAATGCAAAGACAGAACAAACGTAGCCAGAGCTGTTACTCAGCTGAAGGCACAGAAAGTCTCCAAAGCGTTGAATATCCCCGATACCGAGTTTAGAGCAAGTCTGAGCTGCTGGAGAAGATTCACGTGGTGTAATGGGCTCTCTTTACAGAGAAGAACACATTTTGGCCAGCCTTAACTCAGACTGCATGGAGAGGCTGCTGCCTTTACAGCCTTATGTGATCTGTCTGAGGAAAAGAAACAAAAACAGCTAAAACTCCTGAATCAAATAGGAAATGCAGATCAAACCGTGTTGGTTTTATTGACATGCCAAAATCCATCAGGGCAAACACAAACGGGATCAAAGTTTTTATAAACTTACCTGAGTCCGGCTGCAAATGAAAAGGATAAGGTCTCAGTCATGCTGCAAGTATCACTGACGGAACTAAACTTCCACCGCATGTTGTCCTGAAGCAGCGAAGCACTCAGAAAGAGGCTCGCAGGCATCAATACATCTGTTCAGGAAAACGGCTGCATGGAGCGTGTGTCCTTATAGATATTCTGATACGTTCAAATGTTTATTTGTTCACACATGTTCTATTCAATGTGTTCAACGTTCGATCTGCAGATCTTCTTTCTTTAAAAAACAGGGAGGTCGTCCTATGTTCACAATGATACAGTGATAAGGACTTTTTGTTACTGACTTTGTCTACTATGTGCGTTATTGTGTATTTATGTGTTTTGAAATGACTCTGGAGATACTAATGGACTGTTGATCGATCTTTTTTTTTTTTAAGTTTACTTCCATGACTATATATTATGTAGAATTGACTCAATGCCAGGGATGTTTCTTTAATGATGTTTTACGGTCTTGATTTTGTTAGATTAACACTTGTCAGGTGAAACATAATATAGAATCACGGAACTGATCACTGCAGTGCATTAAGGGCATGAGTTGGCGCTGCTTGTTAGTGTTGGTAATGATTGTGTTGTGTTGTTTTTTTGTTGCTTAGTTCGTACATTTTCATTTGTTAATACTACATATTGCTCGCTCTTCAAAATTCGTAGCTGTTGTTCATGTTGACATTGCTGACCCTGCCTACCTAATCCTGATGCTCACAGCACAGTACTTCAATTTGCATAAATTAATACGTATAGATTTCAAGTCTTAAATCCCAGAGCAAGCAAAACCCCGGGAGCCCTTTCTGTGTTCCCCATTCATGGGGTCCCACACCATGGGTTGGGACCAAGTGACCTGAAGAACTTGGCATCAAAATGATTTATCTGTAATGGTCTGAAACATCAATTGGGTTTGTTATATTGAAGCCATTAATATCTCGGTTCATTTAGAAGAGTTGAACCTGTACCACACAACGTAATAATAGTACTTAAACAATTGTGCTTGAATAACTTTAGTTGTCCCTCCTGTCCAGGGACACATTTTCCTTGGATTTAAAGCCCCTGAATAGAAAGTGCATCACAGTCGAGATCAGGGATTTCGTCTGTTGGAAGCAACATTTGCCAAACATCTCGAACATAATTGAACTCATCAGTCTGAACTGGTAGGTGGAGAGAAAAAAAACAAAAAAAACCCAGCATCCTGATCTTCCTTTGTGAATTCCCCTTCCAATCTGTGAAATGAAATGGATAAGCTGAGCAAGCACTACTGAGACAGACAGTAATGACATAAAAGCAAACTTTACAAAAAAAAGTACATGGTGGTGTTTCAGGTCTAGGAATAGAGATAGGAGAAATATGGATGGAAGTGAGTCAGACTGCTACACCAGCCGTTTTATTAATATCACAGCAAAAATCAATGTCACCTGTTATGAAGTTAATGAGGTCAAGGAGGCGCTAAAAACAAACACAATGTCAAATGCAAAACAAATTGCTTTTGAAAGGCTTATTGAAAAAGGTAAAACTCAATTATTGTTCCAGTTTATTTAAACTTTATTAAATGTACAATTTAAGTGTTACTAATTACTGAAACGGACTGCCCTCTGGGGAACAACTAAGATTGCTAAAGTTTGGGTGTTTGGTTTCTTTGGGCTTTTCAAAACTTTTTTTTCTCTCCTCATACTAAAGTGGTATCGTGAGTCCGGTTTGTTTTGCTGTTAGTGTTGTGTAATTCAATCACCAAGAATGTTAAGAATGAGTTCTATTTATGTTGCATTTTGATATTGAATCATTAACAGACAAAATTTAAGAAGTCTTTTTTTTTAAATGTCACAGAATTATAGCCATTCAGGCAGTGTGCAGAGTAACATCATTGGTTTATTCGTAAGAACAGAAGTATTTATAGTATTTTAGATCACTGTTGTCATGTACGTATTGTATTTTTCCCCGTGTAACTAGAGTTAACTCGGTGTTTCTCTGCGAGCTATGAAAAATGTGTGACCTTTTGGCTCATGAAACGATTTCAAAGCTTCTCTCATTCTTTCCTAAAATGCATGCTTGTCAGTATGGCACTGGGTGTATGTATCTTCACTCAAAAAAATCTGACACATCTGGAGAGAAATACTGTTCTGCCAACGGCAGCGATGTAATGTTCCTTTCTGTCCTTAATCACATTGGTGTAGCTTTTATGCCTGGCACACAACGAACAACAGAGGTTATGAGTCAGTTGCTGAGTAAGGCTGATGACTGCGTGAGACGGCAGCTATTTAGAGGCTGCCTTTATTCTAATTTTTTTCACCTCTGAGATGGGACACTCTTCCTATCTGGGGAAGCATCCGTTTGCTTGTGTTGGAGTGTAGGCAGCCCGGTCTGTTTGCGCTTTCCAGTGAGGGAGCATGGAGATTGCCTCAGGATGTTTGCAAAGGGGTGGGTGTGTTGAAACCCTGCTGAGACACCTCTTGAGTAAATATCAACTGTGCTTGATTTGAACTGCGATGCTGTACGTCGAAGGGCCTTCAAGTCAGTACACTCATTTATTTTCAAGCATATTACCAGTTAGAATTTTAGATGGTAACTCTAATATACATCTTTTATGCAAGTAATCTACTGAAATGTTATCTTTTTTGGGGTGCCGATGCAAATCCGGCTGTGGGCAGTTTTCCTGAGAAAATAAGCAGTGCGTAGAATTTCTAGTGGCAGAAACTTGATCCGACTTGTAGAATAGAATGATTCATATATTATTGATTGTCTGAAAATAACAGACTTACTAACAGATTGTGATTTAGCTGAGGTACCAAAATGTGTGCTGGGACAGATCTTTATGCCAGCCTGTCTCTATGCTTGTTTGAAAAAAAAGAATGTTCTCATTGAGATGAAGGATAAAAGAATTCATTGTTTAAAAAAAACAACAAAAAAAACAGATGCAGAGGCAATTTTTCCATGGTGTGAAAATATTTATCTGCAGGCCTGTACTTTTAACTTCTGAGCACAAAAGCCTGGCTTGGCCTTAGTTCTTTTTTTTTTTCTTAAATGCCGTGGCAGCGGTGTAATCCTTATTAACCAAAAATTGGGGGATACATTATAATATATGTTTTAGAAATTACCAGTGTGTCTTACTTTACTTTATTAAGTTTGCTTGTTTAGAGCCCTTTTGGTCAGGCCTGGTAATTACTGGTTGAATGAACCTCATAAGAGTGAAGAGGGCTTCAGCCTGAAGAGAAAACATCATGCAACGCAGCTCGCACCTTCCTACCGATCAATAAATGGAGTAACTGCCACTTAGACCATTACACCATCCTTTTTCGACTCCGGAGTAATGAACTGTAATAGAGAAATGATAATAATGATGATAGTCGTAATTAGTGCGATAATAACAGGGCAATCACAGGGTGCCGTAACGGGAGACATTAACTGTGGTCTGTGATTGATCTGTTGTGAGCCTAGGTGTTTGTTAAGTGAGCGGTAGTTTTCCTGGAATGGGATGACGCAAAGAAATTTGTATTCAAGGATGTTTGTCCAAATGTGTAATAAAATATGTTTGCATTACTGCTGCTGCAGCTGACATATTGATGGGTTAGAATCATTGCTTCACACTTTCACTTTTTATTACCATTTTATCGACTATAATCCATCTAGGTAGAGACCTGACTTTAACAACAGTACATCTCCAGGTGAATAATGGGCTAGGGGACTTTCTGTGTGAGGTTTGAATGTTCTCCCTGTGCATGTTGGGGTTTTCTTTCTCACACAATATATGACATCGACTGCCTGAGCCCATTGGCTGCTGGGATTGACACCACACTAAGAATGAAAGAGCAGGTAGAAAGTCAATAACGCTTGAGTATTTTGATTTTGGTCTGTTTATATACGTACCTCATGCTAA
Organism: Blennius ocellaris; assembly: GCF_963422515.1. Lineage (NCBI taxonomy): Eukaryota > Metazoa > Chordata > Actinopteri > Blenniiformes > Blenniidae > Blennius > Blennius ocellaris. Next base: position 13,156,098 of record NC_137655.1, on the reverse strand, counting down.
TCTGAGCACTTTGATTAAAAGTAAGACAAAAAACAAGTCTACTGGGCCTGAGCATAGACTTTGACAAAAAAACAAAAAACAAATTCTCTTTGTGAACAGGTCAAATATTCATCATAGTGGGACACCCTTTGTATCCGTACACCAAGACTTGAGTGTGTTTGCAAAACAATAAAACAAAAACATGTCTTTCAGTCTGTTTCCATGCTTTAGTTCAGTGGGTACGCCTGTTGTCCTCAAGAGAAACATGGACCCTGCTTCATATATCTGAAAATGTTTTCTTTTGTAATTACCTATTATACAGATAGCAAGGGTAATACCATATAAGATTAATTCTGTCGTCTTTATCAGGAGGATTCGCTTCTGTTTACTGCGCCAATCTTTTAAACTCAGCAGCAAACAAACTTACCCAGCCTACACAGAAAGAGAGAAAGCTGAATAAACCCCAAAAAAGAATTCTTCGTCCATTCCTCAAGTTGTTGACTCTATTTCCATCCCCCCACTTCTCTCGTCCCAGACAGTGTTTACTCATTCTGAGTATGCTTTGCTTTGTCCCCTGTAGTTCCAGTAAATAATACAGACAGTATCTCGTCAGTTCAACGTTTGTGTGTGTGTGTGTGTGTGTGTGTATATTAGGTGTGCATTTGAACCCTCCTGGAAGTCTCTGTGCACACAGGAACTTTTCAATGTGTGTGTTGCTGTACGTGATTGTGGGCTATGCCTTGGAGAGACTGAGGACTGGAAGTTGCTATCAATATTGTACTTCTTTCTCTTCTGAGCTTTGGGATGCACCGAGGTGTGTGTGTGTGTGTGTGTGTGTGTGTGTGTGTGTGTGTGTGTGTGTGTGTGTGTGTGTGTGTGTGTGTGTGTGTGTGTGGGTGTGTGTGTGTGTGTGTGTGTGTGTGTGTGTGTGTGTTTGCATGCGTGCGTGCGTGTGTGTGGCCTTACAGCCAGCCTGCTTGACAGCCAGTTTGCTGCAGGGATTGAGAGACGTGTCTGAATCTCGTCAACGAGTCCTAACAAAAGCCATATTGTAATGTGAGGATCCTGCCTCGGCCATGATAACAGCTTCAACAATGCCAAACCTTGCATCTTGATCAGAAGAAATGAGATGAACAGGTTTTCTATAGTTTGGTTTCATTTGCCTCGTTTCTCAGATGATAGCTGTGACACAATAAAACAACCTTGAGCTGTAACTATTCCACAGGGCACATTGAGCGAGTTTGGAAGTTATTGGATAGACACCTGCACAAGCAGGGAACACAGGGACTGCGGTACAGAACTGGATAAGGACAAAGAAAGTGAAAATATAAACAATAAGGTTTCATAACGTGACACTTTTCAGATGCGAGTCAAAGGGACACTGCATGCTTAAAAAAAATTGGCCATAAGAAAAGCAGACTTCTTTTTGTAATAAGACACAGAGTTAGCATGCTGATTATGTTCTCCCTATTGCTATATCTGTTTTTTTTTTTTACCTGGTTGTAAGTGATTGCTCTGAAGTAAACGACATTGTGCCTAAATTGCAAATAAACACACAAGTAATCTGTAGTTAACTCCAGACAAAAAGTGGTAAAATAAACTCAATACACAGATTTATTGCTGCTTTATAGTGACTATTTGTTCAATTATCAAAGTCGTGTTATTTTGTTGTTGCTTCCTTGCTAATTTATATTCCTGCTTGAAAGTCATGTTGCTGTCTCGATAGCTCAGGCTAGTTGAATGTAACAACTGTTGGAAAATATTTGGATCAATGTGATAACTGTAAATAATACATGTCGCACTAACAAGGATATTGAATGTTGTCCCCCCCCCCCCCACTCTCTCTTGCTCTCTCCTCAATCTTTTCTCTTCTCTGTCTTAATTGAGCGTTCCCACCCGGTCGTGTACAACAGCCATGCCAACTTCTAATAAAGGCAGCAAGATGGGGAGACTCTTAGTCTCTTCCTGATGCAAGAGCAAAAACTGTTCTGACATCGGAAGGCTCTCAATCACATCATATTGTCTGCCCAAGCTGCCCGAACAGGACAAGGGGAGAAAAAAAAAGGATATAGAGATAATAATACAACTTTTTATTAAAAAAAGACATCTAGGATAGAAAACAACACTTTTCAATGCCTGACTCATGGAATTCAATTTGTTCGTTTCATACAAAAGAAAAAGGAAAACAAAAAAATTTGCATCCCTCTGTGTGAGTCAGACTCTGATGAAAATAACAGATGGTGCAGGTCCGTAGATGTGTGACCACGTAATTTGACCCGCACTCGAACAGTTACACCACAAGTCCACTCCCGTTAAGAATTTTATTGCTAATTGCAGTGAACTGTAATATGGAGAGGTTGAGATTATTAAAGCCTTTAATGGAATGTTGGTTGTACTTGACTTTGATTGCTTTTTTCCTCAGTTACCCTCTCATCTTGGTAAGTGCATTGTTATATTCCCTGTACCTGAATTGAAACTTGCTTAGCACACTCCGCAGTTTATGAAGCCCTCAGCTGATATATATTGGGTCAAAGACTAGTTCTTGTGGATAGGAGAAAATGCTCAGTCGGGGTCAGAAGTTCAAGCCTTAATGCCTAAATCCTGCCTAAATCAACATGACATGGTAAACGAACATACAAGCACATAAATTCAGGCTAATTAATGAAGAAATCAGCACGTTTTTCATAAAGTCATACATTTTCTTGGAGACTACATATTGAAAAGCGCTGTTGAGTGAAGCCTGGTCATTTTTGCAAAAACATGTTGAGAAATTATTTACTTTACAGTGAGACCTGCCATGATAAATGTGCAGGATTTAGTGGCTTTGACAAGTTGATTGACAGTAAAATTAGAATTGAGCCGACAGCCTCTCAGAAAACACTTTAATAAAATTGACCTATGATATTCCTCGGATCTCAGTGGAATTGGGAAACATGCAGGCATTAACATGCATATCATTTCTGTTAAGGTGGCTGAGCTCATCTCACACCTAGTGAAAACAATCTCGAACAAGTAGAAAGTGGAATAACTACTTTACATGTTTTAAATGTAATAAACCACTATTATCGGGGCTAATCAACCCTCTGGCATGTGTGATGCAAACCCGAAGGACTGAGAAGTCACCAAGCCCTGCACCTGTTTCTGGCAATTGGGTGTCAACCAGACAGCCAACACAGGATGCATTCATCTGCACGCACGCACGCACGCACGCACGCACGCACGCACGCACGCACGCACGCACGCACGCAAGGTTTGAGCCACTTCCAGAGAGGCTCGTCATGAGGCAACTACAGTGAAAGTGAAACTGAAGAGGGGCGGTCAGTGGGTGATGAATATACTAATAGTTACCTGGCTAATTACACTAACTCTCATTTTCTCCCAAACATTAGCAACATTATGAAAACACACGAGTCGATACAGTCAGGTTCCCATGTTTGAGACATAAGAAACCATGAAATAGTATGCATTATAAAAAAAAGTCCTCATAGCAGTTTCAGGGCAGAACTCATCAGTTATGCCTTTCCTTCTGAGACTTTCACTGATGGAGTGTCTTCTGACATTTAAAAAGACTACATATACATCCTGAAGATGAAAAAAAAGTAAATTCAATTTGACGGAATCCATAAGACGTGGATAACTTTATCACCAAATCCCATCTCGAGCTAAAAACATACACGGCCTTGAATAATAAGTGTAATATTGTTTTGAGTGAAGAAACTTAAGGAGCCAAAAGTCTGTATATTCTGTCTTTACTCGTTATCACACTTTTCCACTCGAAGGACATCCATGGGTGCAATCATATAGTTGGTATACATGGTGCATCACAAACGTCTTCACATCTTTATATATAAATGCTTTGTAACAGCTAGTTACATTAGATTTCCTTACCTCTTCAAGGCATCCAATACTATTTATGGAGATTACACTGCCAAAAGGATGGCTGTCTATTGTTGAATGCCTTCATTTTTACTTTCCACATGAAATTGGGTGAAAGGCCTCTAATGAACATGATCTGAAATGATATTTTAGAAACTAGGAAAAGAATGAATGCTGGATGATAACGAACTGACTGCAATAACTTTGTCACACGTACAGGCTGGGCTGCATGGTGGTGTAGTGGTTATCATTTCCCCTTTCCCCGAGTACTCATATAGCCCGATGGATGAATGGATGGATGGAGTGACTGAGTGCACCTTCCATAGTTAAATTCAGCTCTCTGCTAAAAAGATGGTAAGCATTGACTGCTTTCACCAATGTAATTATCACAATATGTAATTAATAAAATCCCGTTAACATGTGCAATTTCATTCTCGCATCTCCAGTTTGATACATATGCTCGTTCCACGTTTGACTTCATTATTTTGATGAATTTCCGTACAGCTTGAACAACGTGCTACTAATTATACAATAAAGTACACTTCTACATAATACATGAAAAAAAAATTAAAAATTGGATTATTTCAACCTTCCAACATCTACACTTTGATGAGAACTGCAAGTGATGAAAACATGTATGAAGCCTCTACCCCCCTTTCAGCTGATATTTACCCAAGGGAAGAGAGGTATTCTGGTTGCTAACATTGGATCATGCACTTATTTATGCAATCATGAAAGACTGCTGCAAAAAAAAAAAAAAAAGCTTCAGAATTAATTAGTTTGGACATGAAAGCGAGAGAGAGAGAGAGAGAGACAGAGAGAGAGAGAGAGAGAGAGAGAGAGAGAGAGAGAGAGAGGAAGGGAGATAGGCGGACACTTGTTGACATTTCTAAGGCTTGGTGGTATCAAAGGTTTGATGCCTGTGATGTACTGCTCCCTCTATGTCTTAACATGCACTCTGGAGCAGGGATGCTATCTGCCAGCACTGGTTGGAATCACACATCTGAATGCTACTTGAATGTTTTCTGCAAGAGGGAAAAAGATATGAGAGTTTGGCGAGCAGAAGTTGGTTTTGAGGAACACTGACAGTCATAATTTGTATAAAACAAAGCAGATACACATGGAATTGTTGAGTCACATGATCAACATCTGATTACCATCTGCATTTCATCAAAATGGTTTTATTGAAATCTGAATACAAATTTGAATTGTTTGTGCATTTCCTGAAAGGGTGTATCCAGGCCATTTTATGGTGACTATTTTATTTGAACAAAAACTGGACATCAAATGTATTTCAAAACAAATGAGAAAAAGATACATATTGCTGGTCTACCTTTGAAAACAATTAACATCTTAGTGGGAATTAAAAACAAAAACAAACAATAAGCAACACTAGGTGAGGTATCTCACTAGAACCAACAGGACAATAGATAAATAACCACAAAGATATGTGAAAACAGTCCAGACTTATTACTAGCATGGCAATAGTGACACTACACAATAGTAGAACCACATATTTGAAAATGCAATGAGATTCCATGAGAGTCTGCAGATGTCTTTTCTTTTCTTTTTTGGTTTGTTCTCTGGTGTCAATGTTCAGACAGAGGTGGAGAGAAAGGAAATAAAAAAACTCCACACATTGAAATAAATATAAACAGAGAAGAGAGATGACGGTCAGGCGAGGCTGGGAAAGGGAGTGGACTGAGTTTTCATTGGAACCCTAGGGATGTATGTAATGAGGTGCAGAGAGGCATGTTTGCTTCGTCTGGTTTACACTGAGAAATGACCCTGTGATGCACACTGTGGGGCCTCTTACCAGACACCAGCTGACTTCACACACACCTTGGAAGCAAACCAAAACATAGATATTGACAAATGTAGAACGAGGAGTTTGCTAATGCACCTTTGCAGACATTTGGTTTTTTTTCTGTAAAGCTTCTTTTGATGAAGTATTAGTACTTTAAGACTAAGAATAATGAAAAATGCAGCTCTGGAATTTAATGCAAAACAAAGCACTGCCGGATTGACACAGGCGTAATTTTCTAATCTAAAACTCTGTTTAAGTAGCTACGGTATCAAAAAGAAATGCATTACTATCTTCTGTCAGGAGAAAAGGGTTACATTGTTGACTGCCTAAAGCCTAAAGCAAGTTTTAAGGCATTTGCATAGTTTTCCCTGTTATGCTATGAATGAATTGTACTGTAAGCCTGCATAAATGCACAGCTCATAGCTCATGTGGACTCATCCTGTTACACACAGAAGTTGAACCTCAACTTGTTTTTTAGCTAAGCTAATTATCTGTAATGGAATCACATCACACCGCATCACAGCAGCAGCTCAGCATACATTCATACAAGTGACTGAGTGAAACTGCATGACATTTTCACTTTTCAAGACTGAAGATGTATAAGTTGTCACATAGCTCCAGTGCAAATATGCCTTCACAAAAGCTCTGCAGTAAGTGGACAAACTTAAGGACAATGTACTTGTCTTTAACTTAATCAAGTCTATTTAGGCCAGACTTCTTGTTTTTAACTTAATCAAGTCTATTTAGGCCAGACTTGGTTGTTTTATGTGACGTCCTGCTGATAAAATGCCCACCCTGAATATGTTGTGCACTATTATGCATCAGTAACAATAAGAATTGGCTTGAACAGACCAAGGTAAATTAAGAAGATGCATTTTACATTGTTAACCTGAATCCTTCTCTTTTACAATGTTGTACCCCAAAATTTGATTATTGTTTTTATCAATAGTCTACAACCAGCACAAGTGCAGCTTAGAATATAATTTAAACAGTACAACAGTCACAAAATAGTAGCCTATTTGGTAACTCCAAATAATAGAGTTGACATGAACTTACAAACTGCTCCCTTCTTACCACAGAATTACACAATGTTTGTGTGTTTTTACTGTAACGCACTTTCTGAATCAACTGTTCTTCAAAGTGCTATATAAATAAAATTATGATTATTATTATAAAATTGAACTTTGATACAAAACCAGTATTTTCACACAGAGCTTATTAGCTTCAGTTCAATTGATTCTGGCACATATTGATATATTCTGTGTGTTACCATGTGTCAAACTTCGGCTTATCACAACTTGCATTCCTGTTGAAATTCAAGTAACGATCTGCTTTTTGATGACAGACGGAGGAGTGTAAAGATCGAAAAGCATAGTCAATATAACCTAAAGATTTATCCAATAATCCATCAGAAAGACATAGAAAACTTGTTGGATACATAAAAGTCCTTGTCATTGTCATTACCAATTTGATAAAAGGCTGCAGCAAAAGTTGGGATGTTTCTGGATGAGAAATTTTGATCTAATGACTAGTTCTGGAAGAAACGTTTAAAAATATGTCAATGGGCACAATTAAAGTCTGCTCTGAATTGTGTTACAATGCTGCCTATGTGCCACCAAAACCGGTCTACCATTGTTACAGTATATGTAACTATCTCTGTCAGCCCACTCAGTTCATTCAAACGCATCCTGCAAAAGCGCGATACTCCAGGGAAAACAGCTGAACGGCTTATGAGGTAATCCAATGCAGCTGTGATGAATTGGATGGGAGTGCACACATAAACACAAGACTAACCTGCTTCTTAATAAACAAAACTATGACTGGGATGTAAGAATTTTGTTCATTAAAGTTTAATCAGTTACAAAGTAGTGGTACTGTTATGCAGTGATTAACAGCATCATGTTTACAATATTTTTTGGTTCAACTCTATTGATGAGCAAAACTCTTCTGAGCAGACTTTGCATGCTATCCCTGTATCTGTGTTTGTATTCTCTGATGACGCAACTTCTTCCATCAATTTATTGAAGTTGATTATTTTTTTTACATTGCTTTATCCAGTTGCAGCACACTGGAGCCATTCCCAGCTAATTACTAATGAAGGCAGGGTTCACATTGAACAGGCTACTAGCTCGTCGAAGACAAACAGAGAGATGGAAGTTCATCCACTTTGATGCCTACAATTTAAGAGAGAGTAATAAACCTTGCCTGCATATTCCTGGAAAGTGGGAAGTGCTTGAACTGAAGCCACACATGCAAACTATGCACAGAAAGGTCATGCCTGAAATGTTAAATATCAATTTTCAACTATAAGTTCAGATTAATGTCTTACTCATAGATATGAGTGTGTGGATTCATGTCTGACCATGTGATGAACAGGACACCTCGCCAGAATGAACCTTGCCTTTAACCTTTTTATAGATGGGAAATACTCAAAATTATGAGTCCATTTAAAGCCAGTGTGAAGTTTTTACTGTCATAACAGGGGTATTATAGTCGCAATGCTCTGGAATGTAGTGCGAGCGTGCTGCCTGAAACTAAACACAACTGCTATAGGAGATTCTCTTATCCTTGAGAATTTCAGTGGTGAGATGCTGCAGTATAGTCCAACAATGGCAAATCAATACATCATCCTTCAAGAAAGGTTTGTGGGAAACTTTGTCTAAATCAACTTGAGTGTGTGTATTGTTACAGAAATGTTTTACTTTCTTACCGAATCTTTACAAGCAGCAGCAAGTCAAAATGTGTGATCCCATAGATCAACTCCATGTACAAACAAAGAGAGGTTGAACTAGAAGGGTTTAAAAAGCAAACAGACATAATGAGGAGAAAGTGATATAGTAGGGTGAAGCAAGAGAGTATAAGAAGATAAAACAGGATTTTAAAAAGAACATCCCGTGGTAGGAGAGTCCTGAATGCATAGCTGCCTGATGAATTTGCTCATTAGTATGACTCTCATGGCAGATCACTTCATTAATAATCTATGGCTGTGATGGTGGCCATGACAGAGAGAAAATGGTGTTGCCTCAGAGTGCAACTCTGTCACATGCAAGAGCCTGGAGAAACATGTAAGACCCTGCAAGGGGGCATGCATACATCCATAATAAAGGTAATGAAATAAAGTGCAGAAAAATGTTTCCGGACCTGGCTCAGTAAAAGCGGTTATGAGCACTACGACTAGGCACATTGGCAATGTTCACCAAAGTGCACCAGCTCAGTTTGTCAGCAGGATTCCGATAAATACAGATTCAGACTGTGAAGGACACATTGTGTTTGGAGGCACGAAACCCCTGAAGTTGTAGCAACCTAATTAACCTTGGCCCCTGACGGCTATTGGTGTCTCGTGGAGCTGTGGCCAATTATTGAAAACCCCTAAACAATATGTGCGTGAGACACAGTAACAAAACATGCTGGTAAATAATACATCATCATATCCACCCTTTATGAATTATATATCTCTCCATGTTGACAACTGTTCACAGTGGGCGTACAGTATATTTATTCATACACATTGTAGATTGCCATCCCTTTACTACAAAGACATCTGTATGATTAATTCCATATCATGGAAATATTTGTGTTACACTGCATGGTAATTTCGTCAGCAGGCATATCACCTTTGGTACATGTGTAAATACATTTAAAAAAAGAAAAGAAGAAAAAACACTTCATATGTGGTATAATCATAACCGTGTCTCAAATTTAATTGATGGTTTAATATTTTTTCATAGAAGCTCACAGGAGTGCTCCCTGCCTCTGACTTGGCCAAAAACGGCAACAGAAATGTTTGTCTAAGATATTAAATCTGGGACTGCTGTGCCATTTTCATTCTGCTTCTCATTGGGTTTTTTTTAACCCATTTCTTTGCTCTCTGCATGTGACAGCTCCATCCGCCATTATACAAGACGATTTGGAGACATATTAAAATGATATGCAAATATTCTGCGATGTGTAGGAGTATATAGCAAACACATCAAATGATTTCACAATAGAAGTATTCTATTAAACAATAAATACCGAACATATTGAAGGTTTATCTGAAGCAGGGGTGGCAAACTCACGAGTAAAATGGCACCAACGACTTTATAAAAAGTTTTTAAAAATCTGTTTCTCTTTGCTTTAATGCAATAAAGTGTTATGAAGCTATTATCTACATTTGATTCAAGTAAAACAAGAACAGTTGATTGATAGAAAATATCATGAAATGGCCACAAGGCATGTGTTACATTTGAGCTTCTATTTTGTCTTTGAATTTTGTTGTATTCGATAATACCAACGATGATTTGACTTTTTGCATCATGTGGAAAATCTGATGAAAGCTCTGCTCTTTGATGTTAATGTTAATGCTTTTACTGTTGCATATTTACTGATGTCTTGGCTCACAGTGTTGTGCTACATCCACTACCGTTCCTAAGACAGGGCGATCCACTACTAATAAATGACAAACAACAGTTATTTATACTCGGGTAAAAAAATTACTTTAAGTTGTCTCTGTACTGTTAATCTTTGGAAATTCATTCCTTGTGCTAAAATAAGCCCAGTAGAAGGTCTAATCCAGCCATATGTTTGGCACCAGTCATCTGCAGCATTGATTTCCAAAGTGTGGGGTGGGAGTCCAGTAAGGGCACAGCAACAGAAAAGGCCTGTAGTGTCCACCATGATGTGTTCTCTTTGGGTATTTGAGAAGAAATTGCAATTCAAATACATACTTGAAGGGCAAAACTGAAATAAACATGTTTTAGTCAATTGTGACTTTAATGGTGAGGAATTAAAATGAAAATCAGCTTCAGTGCAAAATCATCTTGGAGAGTTTTCAAAAAGACTGATCACATATTTACAAACAAAAGCATCGAAAAGGAGCGAGCAGAGTTAAGCATTTCATTGCCCTTGGATTCTAACAGCTGCTAGAAATAATATTGAATAATGAGGGAAACATTGAGAGTCACAAGTAAACATTAGGAGGGGAGTATACTCCCACACTTTAAAAACACCAGGTTTAGAAAAAAGTAGCCACAGCTCAGGAAAGCATGCTCTGCCACATCATGCACACCTGCATTCATGAACTTGTAACACTGATTTCCCGCACTCCATACCTCCTCCTCCAAAGTCAAGCAAGACTTTGAATTATTTACTTCAGTTCTTCAGAGAGGCTGGCAAGAAGGGAGCAGCTGTCTGCTGCTAAATCCACCAGCATACTCACACAATCTTTACCATTGTCTCTGGCCCACGGCCATGTAGCAGAGCCCAACATAAACATTATTATTCTCTGTCTAGAAATAACGTAGTGATTCGCTCGGCCTCTATTAGTCCGCACATAATGGAGCGGTTAGGTGGCCGTGAGCGAGTGCGTGTAATCCACAGTAAACACAAGTATTTATGCGGTAAATACCCATTTTCGATCAACAGGCCAGCCAAACCCGCAAACACACAACCGCATGTTTAGTTTGTGACCAAACAATTTAATGACTCAATTAATAACAAATACACCAACCATGTCAAACCACCGACAATGCAGCCTCTCAAGCTACTAATGAAAGATGGTTTTGTCCTTACCTTGGCAATCTGGACACACCAATTAAGCAGTAGCTGCGATCCAATGTTGTCCTTGTGCTCGTGAACATAGTCGAGCAGGCACCCATGGGGCATCAGTTGTGTGACCAGCTGGATTGTGGGACTCAGGCAGACGCCCAGCAGACGGACCAGGTGGGGGTGCTCCATGCTAGCCATGATCAGAGCCTCCTGGATGAGACACATACACACTCAGGCATGTGCGTGGCGAAATGTGTAACAATATGGCAAAAGTAAACATTGCATCATTATTATTTACTCAATTTCTTGATTTGGTTAAACAATAACTAACTAAAATTATTTTTAAATCAATGTGTGGATGTTCTGGGTTTTTTTTGGTTTGTTTGTTTGTTTTAAGTGGTCATGTTCATGAACTGGAGTACTGTTTTTGCAAATAAACAAATAAACAAACAAGCAAACAAAATGTTTGTTGATAGTCTCTGGCATTATCTCAGGCAAAGCCATAATAGAATATGGAAGAACTTGAATGAAAACAGAAATTATTTGGTAAAAGCCATGCGAATGGCTGGATGGCCCCACTGCCCAGGAATAACACACTCAATAATGTGAAAGTTAAAATCATGATTTTATCAGACACATTTAAAAAAAATCTTACAAATTACAATATTGATCCTCACAGATGATGTATTCATGTATAAATGCGATTATTAAACAGTACAGACATAGTCTGAGAGATTGACAAATACTTCCATCCACTTTTTAGTGCCCTCACACAATCCATAATATAATATTATGCTTTATGATACAAGAAACAAACAAAAAAATGGGATCTTTGGTCATGATTTCCCCAAATATTGAGAAAGTTACAAGAATATGATCAGTTTCAAAATTTAATAAGAGACTGTTTCCTAAAATATTTGTGCCCGTCTGTGGGGTAATCTGCAATATTACCAGTGTTGAGTTTCAGCCCGTTGACCCAGAGCAGCATCTAGCCTTTTGTCTCACTCTTTTTCTGTATTAAGCCTCAAAATCTTTCATGTATTTTTGGTGGAAATAAGTTGTTTTGCTCACGTCAATCTTTTTAATCTCCCAATTTTCATTGTTGCTGTGACACCACACATATCCCATGGATTAAACTGCATTTTTTCAACAATTGCAAGACAAACAAAACCAGTCTGGAAACTTTTATCACATTAAAGCTTTTTTTTTTGTGTGTGTGTTGGGACTCACAGGACGACCTGTTTCGCACCTGCTTGTGAGTATAATCATGTAAGGTGATAGGAGCATGGGGGGAATCCTCTACCTTTCCATGGTGAAGTCATGGTTAACTTCACAGCTAATCACACTCATGATTCTCACAGTTGTAGGTAAACAAATCCTGGGAGCTTTTTCTTGGCTCTGTTGGAGAAGTAGCATGCAACAAAGAGTGTGCCCACATGAAAGCCATTGATTCTTTTTCTGTTCCAAGCCTCTTATAAACTTCTACAACAGTTGAAGATCTACTGCTCTCCTCACAAACACTTATCTACTCGCATTAACTCATAGACAATAAAAGACAGAGTCATTGTGGAGTTTCCTCAATGTACAGCACACCGCTTAAATTCCTTACTATTGCCAGAAGCCACACTGGCTGTGTTAAGTCAGTTGCAAGACAAAAACAAAGTAGAACAGAATAACAGTTTAAAAAACAAATTTTTTTGGCAGGTTTTTAAATCAGTTTGGAATATCTCTGCAGCAATCGGAAACTTTAATTTCTTTACACACATTATCTAGGGGCTGGTTGCAATGAACTATTTCCACCTCGTAATGTAAACTTGTATCCTGCAGGTGTCCTTCAAAGTTTTCTCTTCTCACAAACACTCTTGCTTCCCTCCCACAGTTTGTTTGTGTAATTTCTGTATTTTCCTGTGTAAGAATTCATTATTCAAAATTGACATTTGCAAAATGTTACTCAGGACAGTGTTTTCTTGTCCTGTTTGCTGATTTGCACATGTGGGTGTTAGCAGCACACAATGTGAAATCGCTGACTCCTAAAGTTCTGAGTCTGAGTTTTAAGTTCAGAATTGGACAACTGTCAATCTTGTGTAATTTTAAAAAGAAGATAAGAAATTTCACCATGTCAGTAACATATTTTGATTTTGCCGTTAGCCTTTTTTGTATTTTTCACGAGTTATTATGACTGTTATTGTTTTCATTTGTGAGAATAGAAAGGTATTTAGATTTTGCACCACTTATGTTACATGGTGCAAACTCTGTTAATGTCAAGAGACAAATTCCAGACGGAGACACTGTCAGAGAGTTCATCATGTTTACAAGTGAAGAATGAACTTCCAAAGATCACAGGACCTCTTATTCTGTTTCAGGCTGAAATTCCTCTTGAAGTTAGCAGCAAGGTTGCACTCAGTCAAAAAGAAGTTGAATTTTATTCAAAACCTCAAACATCAAAGTGACTCACCGCTTCAAGACTGTCAGCATTCTTTGTAGAGAACAAAAAAATGTAGTAAACACAGCAAGGTGATATTTCTGTAACTCACTAGTCTCTATCCTTTTAGTACAGTGATGTCTCTTTGTGTTTTGTAATGACATATACTATGCATTAAACATGACTACTGTGTATGAAATATGTGCATGTGATGAAACTTTGCCTATAGTTGGCAATATTGCATATCATATACTTCAATTTGCACAATTTATTATTCAAGTGAAACCGCTACCGAAGACAGAATCAGGCCTCCATCTATTCTGCTCAACTATACGTATGTATGTGGACACATAAGTAAAGCAGGGCGGCCGTGAGGGTTATGAGTTAATGTGACAATTCATCATGAGACGGATCGCTCTGCGATCAAATACACAAGACAGGCAGTAGTCGTGTCAGAAACAGGCGTGTGTGTGTGCATGCGTGTGTGTGTGTGTGTATATTGGGTGAGACAGATATACAGTGTATGTGGCGCTGCTGAACACTGACAAAGGGATACAACCACCACACAATCTATAATTTATATAGCTCATCTATCACAATGCTTACATAATCAGACCGCTGCTCATGTGCTGCACAAGTCCGGTGACAGGAAAAGATATGGAAAAGATCACGATAAATTAGGTCAAAGAGCAAGAGAGGCAACGTCTTTCTGTCATCTGCACCTTGACAGTTTTGCCATTTAAATTCAACTGAATTACGTCAGTATCTATCTGCCACTATGCTTCTGTGTGTCAAAATATCTCCATCAAACAGCATGATCCACTGATGATACAGTAAGCTCCACAGTATCCAGTGGGGTTTTGTCAAAAGTATATTCATTTGAATAAAATTGAATGGGTATAGGTGATGCTGTAAAATTGTAAACTTAAATATTGAACACTTATTTATTCCTAGAAAAAAGTTCCATAAAATAAAAATGACATGCAATCTTACAATTTAGTTTTCCAAGCATGTAAAATGTTCCAACAATCTGAGTTATTATTATGAATACTAATTGTTCTTCTTCTTCCTCCTCTTATCCCCATTATTATTTGTTGAGAATACATTAATATTATAGGAAGTTCAGCAGTTGTGATCCAAACCTGAACAATAACCTGTGTAAAACCCTGAAAATAAAAAAGGGTCTCTTTTTCTTTCACAAAAGGATAGCTAAACAAAATTTCCAAGGACAGACTTCAAGTTCGATACAGTTTTATCCTTCTTTGGTGAAAACAAGCCTTGAGCAGTGCAGCTTTCAAAAGCAATAACATGCTGTACTAACTCAATCTTCCTGCAGCTGCTATCATCACTGCACACCAAAACAAACATGCACAGCGTTGAACACATGTATATGCATAGCCATACTGCAGGATATTAACATCCCGTTTTCCTGCCAAGCACTTGCAAGACTGAGAGAGTGAAATTGTGTGGAGGGGTCACATAGTTTTTGATTGCTTTAAAGAAATGTGTTGCTTTCCTTAGTGCTGCACAGGTAACGTGTGGTAAACTACAAGAGATATAAATGCACCACTAAAAAAATAATCAATGGTGACATCTCCTAACAGTCAATGGGAAGTGCGCGTGGCCTGCAGCCAAATCCAACACTAACACTTCTCATTCTCGCTGGGAAATAATGGATGGAATTGGCTTTATTTCTGTAATTTCCAGTGATCTTCCCTTGAGTGCAACCTCAGAGCCCATCAACTACCGGCCTGATAACGATTTAGCCTATAGGTGAAATGTTTTATGACTTCCAATATAACCATCAAATGACTATAATGAACATCGTGCAAGACTTTGTTTATCCTTGTGCTGATCACCGTTTCCCAGTTTGATCAGTCATTTATTTTAGTGCTGAGATTTTTTAGCAAATTATTTTAACTAAGGTCAAATGAGGAAAAAGTAAAATGGCACAGACATCCAGCAAGCCTGAAAATTGACTTTTAGCTGCTGAAATGCACACAATTATGGTAGGACAACAAATGGAAAGGCACTAAACTCTGGTCCTCATTGTGCTTTCTGATAGAAATGCTTAATTGAGTAAATTTGCAGCAAAAGCTTACCAACCACTACTGAGCACTCAGAAGACAACAGAGCTGGATAGTAATGGAGGTTATGAGTGTAAAATTCATTATTATATCCCTCCATTTTCTTTGCCATTCAGGGTCGCAGAGCGCTGGAGTCAATCCAGCTAAATGTGGGAGAAGTATGAATACGCCCTGGACAAGTTGCCCGTACTTTACAGTGCGCGCGAGCACACACACACACACACTCACATCAATGGGCAATTTAGGAACATTGATTAACTCTCACGCACGCGCAAGGTTATTTGGACTGTGGAAGGAAACTGGATTAGCTGAAGAAGAAAACCCATAGATGTAATCCCCATACTGTAAGGTGCTAAACAACTGGAATTATCATGTGTGAATGATGACGATGTGTAAATAAAGCTCTTTATCCATACTGGATAATCATTAGCAAATGAGCTTGGATGTTGATGAATTCTTTCAATTATTTAGAGTAAGGTACAATTACAGGTAATGTCACAGTAAGTTAATTTAATGTTAAATGTTAGTAAATTTCAGGCCATTGAATCACAATTATGAGAAAACCATATTAAGATATGTATTTAATAAATGTGATGATTTGATTTTAACTTCATTTAGACTTGCTTTAACAGGAAAAACTGCCCCCCGCTTACAACTGTAAATTAAATGCTATTGAAGAGAAAATTACGACCATGTTTTCAATGCAATAATAATTTTTAGCTTAACTTTGCAAAAAAGCTTCTTATTGGAGGTGAATTCTGGCTGACACGTGTAAAGACTCATCTTTTGTCAGTTAGTCGGGGTGTGTGGATCAGAACAGACACTGATAACTTAAAAAAAAAAAAGGTTTGATCAATCAAGCACTTACAATGTTTAATCCATGTTTTTATGGTATTTTTCCAAATTACAGTTTACAGTCGGCCCTTGTTCCTTCATCGCGTCCTGGGATATTTTGCCTTTTACATGTTTATGAGGAATTTTATTTGATATAATCTGCTTTCTTCATCATTCTGTCAATACTTTTATTATTCAGTATTAATGAAGTAGGTAATGACATATTTTTAATACACATGCTATTAATTACTTAGAAGCATTTAACGTAAGACAAATTACATGAACATCTTCTCCTTTTTCACTGTAACTCTCAAGCTCATTGACTGACTGTCCAGATGCCACACACACAAACCTTCTGAGGAGAGATGATGAATGCAGCATTAAAGGTCTCAAGTACTTATTCTATTATATTTACACTTCTATTATCAAATTAACACCATTTTCTTTTTACATTTCTCCCTCTCTATGGATTCATATCACACTCTTCTCTGTACGTTGCCCTTTCATTACTTTATCGGGTGTTCTGATTGTCAGACAAGCCCCCGAAGCACGTTTAGCATAAAAATTAAGGACACATGGGATATTCATCAAAGACAGCATAAAAATAGAAATGCCAACACTCCTAAACTATTTCTTTTAGACTATTAAACTAAGTGCAAGACATGAGAGCAAGTGGGTCGCTTGTGTGAGTGAGTGTGTGTGACTGCACATGTGCGTGTGTTGATAGGAGTTATTTCATCTGCATTGCATCATCACAGGATAATAAATTTGACTTTTTTCCCCCACTTTTCCTTTTGAAATAAGCCAAGCAGCGAATGTTTTATAAATGGGGCCTAGTTCACCAAGCTCAGAGCCTGTGGCATGTGCGTGCGTGTGTGTGTGTGTGTGTGTGTGTACCTTGATGGTTCCTATTTTGGTGTCTGTGGTGTCTAGGTTTAGTTCTTAACAGCTTCATCATGCTGACGTTCAGTTTGTGCTTTCTTATAACATTTCTGTAGCAGCACTGTTCTTAGTTCTGCTTTGAAGAAGTCAAACTTGAGTCACAAGTCACACTGGACATTCACTAAGTCTTATAATATGTGTCTAATCTGTAGACTGAACAGCAAATGATCCCGCTCAGATAATTGGTTTCAGTAACTTTTTGTTGAGTTAAAAATCAAGGAATGATTTTACATTGTATTTGAGATGGTGTTAATTTCACGATTATTAAAAAGAATCAATTGTATCAATGGATTTAAATAATTTGTATTCATGTACACATATTTGGATTCAGACATTATGTCAATTTAATATTGGTTTTAAAATGTTAGTGACATTAAATGTTTTTGAGTCAATTAAAATTGTGTGAAAGGCTCCTCTGAAAACCGCGACCTTACCA
Organism: Blennius ocellaris; assembly: GCF_963422515.1. Lineage (NCBI taxonomy): Eukaryota > Metazoa > Chordata > Actinopteri > Blenniiformes > Blenniidae > Blennius > Blennius ocellaris. The sequence continues at coordinate 13,138,189 of NC_137655.1, read as the reverse complement.
GAAGGCCAGATACTTGTGTTTACAAAAAGTAAACGTTTTAAATCAAGTTCTTTATTTCAGCAAATGTGAAAATGTACAGTATCTACAATGTACTCCAGTACAAAAGTGCAGATAAAAGTGAAAAGGGACGTCAAACATTTTTCAGGTGTGTGGCCTCGCACGCACGCACGGATGCACGCACGGATACACGCACGTTTTGAAACAGAAAGTACATTTTGGTATTTAGCCAATATTGATATAACCTGATTACTGCTAAAACCTTCTGCAAGCTTCTATATCGATAACTGTTACCATCAGCTGCTTTGATGCTTTCACTGCAACTCTGAGTCGTCCTCATAGAGGTTAAAACCAGCAAATACCCAGTCAAGACTGTCATGAGCAGGAAAGTATTTGTTGTCAAGGTCAGGTAAAAAGTTCTTATATATATATATATATGACAAAGATAATTTTTTGGGATACTCACGTCCATAAATTCTACATTCGCCTTTGGTCCAGTGGCTTCAATCAGGATTTTAATGGCGACAGGAATTTTCACGGTTTCACCCTCTGGGACCCAAATACCCTAGATAAAGGAAAGGAAACACAGACTCTGACACAAATATAGTTACTCATTACACTGAATGAAGACACAGGTTTTTCCATTCACAAAACTTTTCCCCCCATAAATCCCAATAAGCGTGACAAATCTCTGGCAATGAATTTAACTTTTTTTTTTTCATAATGAAATTCCACTTAATAAACATCGCTCTCTATTCTCCTTGGCAGTGTATGAGAACGTTCTGCACGCAGTATGATTAAGGTTATTGTGCCCTTCAATAAGACTTAAGTCAAACTATTTAATCATTTTGAAGTATTTAATTTCAGGTAGGATTAAAGTGATTTAGCAGCTGCCAAAGCATTTAAAAGAGGAGAGAAATCAAGTGCCTCTCAATTTTTGCAAAATGTTTAAAATGAGTTTCACCTTTGTTCAACCACAGTGTGACTACACGTTCCTGGTGACAGTTAGTGCAGCACTGACACTCCTGAATTGAAGGCTGAAACATCAAAGATCACTCTGATGGCATACACTGTCTTCTGTGCTTGAGCCAGAGATGATTACTATTCAGGACAATGACTTATCTTGAACCCACATGCATGGAAAGAATGTAATGTGGCACTTTCATTCTCGAGTTGAGTAATTAATTTTATACTTGTAAGCACCTTAATATTTAGGCATCTCTGATCTTGTTTCCTTTTAAATGGGTTGTTCCTGTTAACAAGAATATGACAGGGAAGCAGAAAGTCTGGGGATCAGAGGGACGCCTATTTGCAGAAGAATAAATCTTGACAATACCAAATAATTGGAGGGGTAAATTATGGGTATTTTGCTAAAATTGTTGTGATTGTGATAGTGATGAATTTAAAACATATGATGTGGTTCAAAAACATTTAATATTGCAGACTACATATAAAAACTTGCCAGTCACTTACGCAAGAAAAGTTATGCCTGTCAACAATGTTGATACATTGAATGTAAAATGTGACAGAGATTGGGAAATCTGTCTTCGCTACCCAGTTCTGATTTGCTAGGAAATTTGGATTAAAGTTGGTTTAAGTTGTGAGGGAAGACTCATTCTCTCACTCTTTGAGAATCCTGTCATTAGGAAAAATAGAAAGGACCTATTTTCAAACACAGCTAATAATACTAGGAAGTCATATTTAATGTGCTTCTTTATAGAAAGCACATGATATTGGATATTCAAAATACTGAAATAGCTTGATTCTGTTCAGTTTTTGGCCTCTTTGCAACGGACTGATATGTGATGGTGCTTTTTTATTCCAACTTAAAGTCTTGAAAGATCAATATCTTTTGATTACATCAATTTAACAATGTTTATATGACTGCCTTATGTACCATTTTCCATCCATTGCTGTGTATATTCAAATGACATGAGCCATTTCTTCTCTACACAACTTTGCCAATGGATATTTGTTCATATGCTACAATATGACAGTGACATCTGAATATTTGAACATCTAAAAATGTAGTTATAGTAAATGTGTCAATTAAGCAAAAGATTCAGAAACATCTAACCTGTTTATTTTGTGATATGATCAGTCAGTCAGACGAACAAGTGAAAATATCCCCAACAACTTTTGAAAAAAAACAAAATATTATTTGTATTCAATTAAAAATGTGATTTTTTTTTTAAATCTTAGAGTTGATTCAAAAAGAAACAGATTGCATTAGAAATGTATGGTTAATGCCCCCCATAAGGAAGCAATAGACATGTTGTCTGCAGTTTGTCCACTAGGCTAGTCTCTCTGAGGTATAAGAGCATTAAAGAACATGAGTGTAAATCAGTGCAGCATCAAAATGTCGACATGCAAATATATCAGCACGTAATGCGCCTTGACCCCAAGTCTCTCCACTGAAGGAAATTTAAGTGCTGTTCTGATATCTCCTGACCACCAAGCCGCTGACAGCTTCTGTATCTCACATAAGACCAACTATTTTTGACACACCTGAAGGCGCTGTAAATTCCCCCAGGGGAGCAAGACATCACTTCAGCTACTATAGCTCTGACCTAAAAAGGTGGTATGATGTGAACAGATTGATTCACAAAGTGACCAATTATATACTTCAGAGTGAGAGAGTCTGTTCTTTCTAATTTAGGCTCTGTTTTTTTTATTTTTTTATATACCTCTCCCCAGCCCACCGTTGCACTGCTGGTGACCCCAACTCTCTCCTATTTCACTGTCACCCCAGGGGTCTCAATGTCTGCTATTACTTATTCTTTTCATCTCCCGCCTCCAGCCTTCCATCTCATTTCCTGTCATTAACCATCCTGCAATCCGTCTCTCTCATCTTCCTCTCATGATGTGGGATGATCTCTATAATCTCACATTGAGAACGTAGATTTGGAAGTATATTAACCTATTTGGCAAAGTAACTCATGAAAGTGAAATTTTATTTTGTGTTTTACCTTGTAAACTGTCCCAAAAGCTCCAGATCCAAGGATCTTGACTTTTTTGAGTTCCGTTTCTTTCAGAATGCGAAGTTGAGCTTGATTGGGGGCTGTTCCACTGGGGGTCAACGGTTCCACCAACTAAAAACACACAAAAAATCCAATTAGTGAATACTGCAACATAAACAAAAGAGAACGGACTGTCATTTTCTTCAAGTTTTTTTCCTGTGCACATCGTCAGAAGTTTCCACCAATAAGCCATAACGTACCATCAAAATCTAAAACCAAACACTGAAATATCTGATATTACTCAGATAATTGATCCCCTGCATGCTATTCCGCCGTCTTGTATTGAGCTCATAACAATCACACCACAAAAGACATCCACATCCTTGTGCACAAACAAATCTTAAAACCTTTTCCAGGATATGCCATCATAGGTAAGCAAATGGAATATGAATAAGTAAAAAATAGGATCTCTTCAACCAAGCAGTCGATAGTAATTGGGGGAGAAAAAGTAAAAAACCTGTCTCCTTCTATAAAACTGTGACCTAATTCTGAGAGTCATGCTGTGAAACTCTGCTTTCATCATAGCGCCCAAGCCACAATTAACATGGAGTTACATGAAATAATGACCATACTTAAAATATTCCCTACCTGAAATAGCTTAATCCAATGGTGATAATTACTGTGTCCACAGAAGGCTAAAGATACTTTGATAGTTAATCTTACATATGTGCTCCGCCAACAAAGTGTTTACGGTTGAAGTCAGGTTGCAATTTCCTTTCTCTCCAACTGGAAAAATCATAACTGTGAAGTGCCACTAAACAATTTTTTTTCATGAGAGGTAAAAGTGAGACATTTAGTGTGTGAATAGACTCGGGAGAGGAGCACAGGTGGATGAAACAGGAGAAAAGCATTGGGGAGGGGTAGATAATTTTGGAGCCTGAACAGGATTTGACACTTTTGTTGTCTCATTACTGCTTCGAGAGTAGGAACCGAACAGATGAAATCACAAGAAAGGAAGAAATTATATATCCGGGGAAGAAGGAAGATGAGGAGAGGAACTGTGGCAGAAACAACAACAAGACAACGATGGAGAAGCGGGCTGCTGAATTAGTCAGAGGATGCAAAAGCGTAAGTGAGGGAGCAATATAAGGAGAATTACAGAAAAGAGTGGAAGATTAGAAGGGGAGGGAGGGAGAAAGGGAGGGAGGGAGAGAGGGCAGGGAGTGGAAAACAGAGGAGGTGTAAATCAGCCTGGCTGTAGTCGGCAGCTTCTGTCCCTCTGGCTCATGGTTACCATTTGATTAAAAACAATAGCCATTCTTCATTTAAATGGAATAACAAATCAGCTTCTGCAGGGTGGAAACCAGTGGGGCGGGGCGCCACGGACACACACAAGGCAATACAGATATCTTTAAAAATGACCCATACAGACACATACACATACACATACACATACACATACACATACAGAACGCTGTGCTGCTGCATGGTGCTGGGAGCTGTCCAGCATGAGTGCTGAAGACGTTCAGGCTGTAGAGCAGCCATAAGGACTGGACAGTGGAGCTGCCTTCTCACTCCATGAGCCAAAACTGATGCTCGGTAAAGTTTCATTCATAGACATGCTACTATGGTATAACTACTGTCAGTAAACCGCTAACCCGCTGGAGTCCATTTTGTTGGACATGAACTCAATTGCTAGCTTCAGTGTATCAACAGTACCTGTGATGTTTTACCAGCCTTAAATAAATATGAGCTTTTTCTTTGTAAGAACTCTGTGCTTCTGTCTATTTGTTGGTAGTTTACCGCAAAGATTTGTTGAAGATTGCTTGTTCTTGTTGTCATTTGTTCATCGATCTGTTTCTTTCAAGAACAGCTGTTATGAAGAGTTTTGCTTCATGCCAAAAAAGGGAGAGTCTGCAGTTGCAAGTACTTGCCTTTATTAATGTCTAAGTATTCAAACAAGCATTGTACCACCAGCTTTGCTAATTTGCCTTACGAAAATGGTCACAATACCTATAAAAAAATCTTTAATAAGAGAGAACATTAAAGTAATGATTATGCTGCTTTTAATCCAATTGTTTTTTGTTGGGGGTTTTTTTTGCATTTATTTCAGTAAAGTAAATTCATTAGTTTTTAAACAATTGACTGTAATCCTACCTATTTTCAGTAACACTGTGAACACAAACAATAAAAATCACTCATTCCCTACTTTTGCATGCTGAATGACAAAATATAACTCTCATACTCGTGACGCTGACAGAATCTATCACTGTTAAAGAAGAACAGAGTGAGAAAAGCCAAGTGCTTAAGAGATGTACAGGTTAAGCCACAGGCTCAAGTATAGTGGGTGCCTTCCTTTAATGCTTCAATTATTGTGATGTGCAAATGGCACAGAGAAAGTTTTAGACTCATGGTTACCAGGTAGCAGTGGCGCCACCAGGATTCAATCTCATAGTAAGTTCAATTGCACTTACATTTTTCCTTATTGTTTTGCTAAAATTAAATATTAATATGCAATATTGATGGCAATTAGTACAATCTTTTGCCATGAAGTTAATGTTGACATGTGTTGATATCATTAAAATATAGTCACTTAGAATAACTATATTGAGCGATTGAGGCATTTCCCAGAAGATTATCAGTCAAATCAGTGCAATAAAAATCACTTCTTCTTGGTAATCTTGTCCACAGTCAGGGTGCAATTTGTGATGAAAGCAGGAGATAAAAAGCTCACAACATTATTATTATTATTATTATTATTACAATAATTCTCAAGGAAACATGACATTGTAAAGTAGATGTGTGTGTGATTCAAACTACATGCAGATCACAACTCCCCCCCCCCCCCCACCCATCAGACAATTGGAGCATGTAGACCAGAGAGGAATGCATCCTTGTGATATATCCATGATTATATATTTCAGTATTTCAGTATATTTTAGAAATGTAGAAAAACATTGAAGTATTCAATGGACAGTGACTCAAAAAGTGTTGCCCTAATGTAAGAGAAGTACAGCGCATTGGATGAAGTATAATGATATGAGATATTAGCTCTATTTTGGTAAGATACTTCACTGACACTTGTGTGAGAGAGAAAGCAGTGAAACAAGACCTTATTCTCACTCTGCACACACAAGTACCTCAGACGATGCACTCTCATGGTTTTAACACACAAAAAGAGTGCTTTCTCTTCTTCTAATGGTGTGGTCCCTTACCTCTTTCTGAAAGAAGTGTCTCTCCATTATACCATGACAAAGTCAGCCCCCGAGTCTGAGAGAAACTTTCTCTGACACTCTAATTTGCAGACAAACTCTTTATCTTTTTCTCTATCTTTCAGTGTAGTTTTCCCACGCTTTCATGTAAACACACCTCCAGTTTCAAACACACATACAAACATCTGAAAAATATTTGAAAATCTAACAAATGGTTGTAGGCATTTTTTTTCTTGATCTTATTATTTAAAAACAACTTGACACCAAATGAAATCACACTAATTTCATCTATCTTTACAAGTTAAAGTGCATTTTTGTTATGCTGAATTTAAATCAACTTACAAAAAAACCCCCAACAGAGTATTTAATTTAAACAGACAGCATGTCATACCTTTAACCCACTTGTTTTTGATCAAGTCACTCTCTTACCTCTGTCTCCAGGAAGCGACGAAGGGCTCTCTTCTTCTTAATGTTCTTACGACGCAACGACACTGCTATGCCCAGTACCATGATCACCACCATGAAGAGGCCGCCGATTACTCCAGCTGCAATCAGAGGAGTTCTGAAGGCAAGAAAATTGAGAGGAAGAGAGATGAACACTCGTCAATGGCAAATAGGAGATGGGCGGATGGAGGTGGGGGGGCTCACAACAGTCTGGTGGAATAGACCGACTTGAACAGCTTCACACATGTGCATGCACACACATGCGTTCATACAAAACAAATAGGCAAATTAATTGACAGCGACCATGTTTCTGAAGTATATGCGCATGTGGGCGATCCTTGAAGATCATCTTCACCTTCACTTTTTGTCTCATACTCATCTGCTTACAAATATTCCTCCATGCCCTCTCATTAAAATTGAGGCTGAGATCAAAAACATGGAAACCGCCTTCAAAGTGAATTCTCAGCCCCTCACTGATGCTGTCATTTGAAATCAAGACTCTCAATAATTTTTGTGATATGCTCCCCAGACTGTCTGCCGAATGGATACAGACAGAGAGCGGTTTGCTTTTCCGTGCTCTAACTCAGCCTGGCTTGGTCGAGACATACCAACTAAGATCTGGCCAGAAATAAACTGAAATAAATGGATGCCATTTTTGTATCATTGTCTGCAAAATTCAGACAAGGACAGACCTGATATTAAGCTACCACTGAAAAAAGGTTGTCATGCAAAGTGACCAATTCAGTATTAAGCAAGCAACTTCCTGCAACTGAAAAAAAAAAAAAAAAAATCACTGTATGATCTGACATGGGAGTTTAGCCTCAACAATTGATGTTGTTAACTATAAAACGTTGTGACACGTCATGTCTTCTCATGACAAAGTAAAGGCTTCCAGTCTGTGTATCATTTGTCCATTCCTATACATCATTTCATATAGTTTACAGCATCTTAGACTGAGGTGTTGACCAATCCACACCCTGTCATCCCTGTACAGAAGAAGCAAAAATTAAAAGTATATATAGGGTAAATAGAGGCAAAAAGAAAAGGTATTCACAGCTGGACTCAATTTCTTCACCTTTTCAATCTCTTAGTGCAGAATATCATAGGTGGATAGATCGTATACACAACTGATTACCTTTTGATTATACAGGTCACCATTCAACTTGAAGTCATTCACGACTGCTACCAACATGCAACCTGCCTTTTTTTCTTTATGGGTAATTATACAAAGATGAGTAACTGAAAAAAAACCAACAACAATGAAATTCAAAAAAAAGATTCAAATTTATTGGACAATCCTTACCATAAAATATGTAAACAAGCTGTACTATTTATTGTAGTGTTTCATAAATATTTTTGGTTGAAGACCACTTGGCAGGTTGGAAGTGAGTGGGAGGAGAGGTGTTTATTCTGGATTGGGCAGGAGCGTCTTCCCCCACACCACTGACCCTATGAGGTCTCTTGAGACCCTGCCTCCTCACCACGGGGCAAAGAAGACTAATATGTTTTGTGGGGTTTTAGGAGCTTTGTTTGTGCTGTGGAGATGTCGCCTGGAGGGATAGCAGCTCCAGCTATTTTACTGATGGCTTATCTTGTTTGTTTCGTTCTATGAAAAAAACAAAAATATGATTTTCACAAGTCATGATTGCAGTTCTTTCAAGAAATAGTTTGACATTTTGTAAAAGACACTACTTCTACATTGAGATGTAGAGCTGACCATTGTAGCCAAGATGAGGAACCAGCTTCTTTAAACTGTCTGTTCAAAGATATATTCCAATTACAGCCATATCTGTTTCGGGTCATCACAGCAGGTTATTAAAACTTTTATCATAGACTTGGCTAATTCTCCAGGATTAGCCCAATACCAGGTGGGAAAACATATCAAGCGTAAAAACTGGATAATCATTGCTTCAATATGAAACAGTGATTCATGTGTGAACATATGTATAGACAAGAACCATTGGTGAACAGTGCGTATACACAAACAAGTCAGACAAACACAACAAAACAATATAATGCTGGTAAATGAGACGTGCAGCTATTTGGTCACAACAATAAAGGAAAGGGACCAACAGGATATCAAAACATGTGCCTTGTCACGAGAATAATGGAATTCTATTCATAGAAAGAGGTCCAATCGAGAGAGAATGAATTCCGGCTTCTCTTTTGGGATCATCGTGATCCGCATGTTTGATTTGAAACAAGGTTTAGTCTTATTCCCTTCCTAACGCAAGTCAAGATGTTGGGGTTTGACGGCCTTGGTTGTTGACTCACAGCTGTAATCTCTCAGTGTGATTCAAACCAGTAAAATTCTGTTGACAAGCTTGTGGAATCCATCAGTTCCTGTGACGTGTCCCAATTGAAACCGTTTTGTCAGGGAAAGCATGAGGACCTCCATAAAACATCAACCTGAATCTGTCCAACTTCTCAACTTACTTATGGAACATATGTGTCGGATAATAGAAACTCCTTTTAAAGTAACACTTATATGACAAAAAAAAGGTCGTGAAAATACTTCAAATGTTCGGCACACCGGGTCCAAACACTGTGAGGCTGGTTATTACATTAAGGGCTTTATATGGATCAAATGAATCAGAAGGTACAATGTGATCAATAGTGAGCTTTAGATGTGCTTGTAGATTATTTTGAATAAAAGTCCAGACAAATCATTTTCCCCCAACTTCTACTTTTAGTGATTTTTTGATTGTTGTTGTAGCTTCACATCTAACAGAGAGATACAGGTGAGATGTCACTCCCCTTATACAGATGTCAAGCTCTTCAAATTATACAGGTCAGCGTTTATGATTCTGGGGAATTACACATCGACTGTGAAGGAGATCATTATGTCTGAGCGCAGAGGAAAAACATGATGTGTGTATCAATACCTTTCATTTCTGAATGACTTGAATGAGAAGTTATGGACCAGCATTGCTAAACAACATACATGAACATATATGGCAAAACACAGAGGAACAAAATTGATGCGGCTGATATCCACGCAATTCCTACACAACATGTACGTCAATGCAATGTGCAACAATGGCCTCAAATGACTTTGTGTTACCATAGTTTTGTGATAAGACACTTTCAGCTGTGCTAAAAAACCAATACCCCCGAAACAGATTTACAACATGTGCGACACCTAAGAACAGGCAGCTCAGCCCGAAAGCTGCAGCTACGATACAGCCTTATCCGAGTGAGGGCTATTGGAGATCTGATAAGAGCCGATCTGTTCACCGGGTCAGCTGATAGCTACATTTTCCCATCTACTGGAGTTTCGCTGCTGGCAGAGTCCCAAATACTGTTTCAGGTGAAAATGGGTAAATGCTTTGAAAATGGCATGTTATTTTTTTTTTTCCTTCCGGAAATCATGAAAACTCTTTCAGCATCCGTTTCCTTGGTAAAATGCACAGCAAGCAGAATAATTCACATAAAACACCAGCGACATGACATCTGGCTCCTCACTGATTATATGTATGTTGACTTTACAAGAGTTTTGCGTGATGTTTCTAGAGAGTCTAAACAGTGCCACATCTTGACTTTTACTTCCGAGCTAACTTTTAATAACCCCCGATCTTTTCAGTGTGCTGGAGATCTTGAGACTCACCTCTAAGCTGTGTAGTACTGGCTGCTGATCTTTGTTTATTTTCCCATATTTTTAATCATGCCCTAAACGCCACAAATGATTTCTTAACGCCACTTGATGGCAAATTCCTTCACTTATAAGGACTTGTGAGCATTCTTTCCTTTTTTTTCATTATTATTACCCCCGAGCATCACAACAAAAGCCAAAGCATTATCAATTTATCAAGAACCATGCAGGCTACTCACACACACATACACACAAATGCACACATGCACAGCGAGGCATTAAGGACACTCGCAGGGATTTAGGGCCTTCAAGCGAATCATTAATCAGATTCTGTGCTGACTGTGATTCTTTTGGAGGGTTGATCTTATGGTTGTTTGTTTGCATGCTGTGAAATAAACGCTATCCATAGAAGGGAATGTGGTACCTGTCCATCCAGCCAATGCAGTCTTGAAGTCTTGGTCCAATGCACCTTGTAAAAAATGAAGGACAAGCAATAAGCAATCCTCATAAAATTGAGATATTGCTGAAAATGATGGAATGCTAACTTAATAGCAGTTGGCTCAAATTTAAATGATGAATGTATGATGATGCATAAGGATGTTTTTGAGTCGCACACTTCAAGACAGTAGCAAGATGGCCTTGTGTGTTAAACTCCGGACGACCATGAGCAAACTTAAAATGTGAGACTGGTTTTGTCTTGTTAGCTTGCTCTCAGCTTCATACTTGCTCTGGTCTGGAACACAGTGAGAGTTTATTTTCAGAGTGACAGTTTACAAAGCTGCACTGTCTTCAGAAGAAAAGCGAACATCTCCGTAGGAAGTTTCAGCAGTCCTCTTGCATTAATGTTTCAAGCCTCCTATGTGCAGCGTGCACCAGTGGCGTCATACACAACACGCACCGGCTGTGAAATTTAGTGGCTCTTTTGAATGTCTGGCAGAGTCTGTCTCTTTCCCTCTCAGTGTATCTCTCAAATCCTTTGCCTTCCATCAGTTTTTGTTTTCTAAAGGCGGACCTGCTTATGAAGCGGTGCCTGTGACAAAGTGTCAGCCTGGTGTTTTCCATTTAAGACTACATTGTTATGCTGGAGCGGGCTGGAGCGGGCTGGAGGCTGTCACTCAGGAGAGAAGAAATGACACAGGAAAGTGACATAAACTCCCCGTGGAGTTAAATACAAAATGATGTCTTACCAAACCGAGTTGTATATTACAGTGAGCGATCAGTAGCTAGTGACCAGCGGAAAGTTGCGGGATACCTCATTGGCTTCATGCACTTTTGTTTGTTTTTTTTCCTCTCCTTGCTCATTTTCTACTTCATCTCTTCATTTATCTTGCTTATCTCACAAGATCTTGGGAGTATAGTTTTGTGTTTGCAGGAAGAGCAGCACAAGCTCCATAAGCTTGAGTTGTATTGAAATATTTGTGTGGTACACTTCACTTACTCATCTGCGCTACTCTCGCTGGTCACCTTCTAACCAATATATTTGCACCATCACCAAATATGTGTGCAATCATTCACACATGTCAACCTGCCTTAAGATTCTGCATCCTTAATTAGCGCCAGGTAGATTGACATGTAGATATTTTCTTGTTTGCCATCAGTGCTTTCAAAATATTTGTTAAGAAAGACGTGATCCTAAATTCTTTAGAGTAATAGGGAATGGCGCTCTGATTGGTTTATTCAGTGGTACAACCAAAACGCCTATGAATAATTGAGGGGATAATTACAGCCCTTTGAACCATGTGTTGGATTTATACCAGATTTAGCTCACAGACTATTTGCCGGTAAAATAGCCAACGAGAACTTGGACACACCTAAATGCACGAGTGCTTTAGACTTTTAGACTGTGCACTTAGACCGTTAAATTATGGCCTTCTCTCTGAAGGAGGTTGTTGTAGCTTTGGCTTCTTTTAAGCTGGTCTTACATAAATTCCACTTCCTTCTGATATTCCAGCTTCAGGAAAACCTCTTCTTTAATAGAGCTGAAACTGTTAACACGCAGTATTGAATTTTACATCAATTTACTGCTAAATGCATGACAACATACATTGCTGTTTGCCCCATTAGATTACATGCACTTGAATTGCAGATCCAATATGTTTCTCTTACACGTCGGATAGAAAACACAGGGATGCATGAAAGGTTTCACAGGTTTAAACAGGTCTTAACTTTGGTTAAGATTGTGTTAAGCAGCTGGAACTTGAGCATAGTTTTTTTTCCTGTTTTATATTTTCCATTCTAATGTACTTAATGAAAAGTTTGGGTCTGAGTTGATCTGTTCACATTTGAAAGCAGTAAAAAAAACAAAAAAACAGAAATATGGTTAAGTTACCCTGAACTTTAATAACTTAACATTAAAGTGACATAAGTACACTGAAGCATAGTAAAATTTGATCCCTATAATTTGAGGTGAATATTAGTTCCACCAATGTGGTTAAGAAACTTAAGGTTCAGCAGTACTTGAATTTGATAACTGGTTGTTATGCTTTCATGCCCTGTGTGGCAGGGCATGTTATTGTGTAATAACTGCTTCCAGAGACTTATAAAACCTTACAAATGTTTCTTGTTACTGCAATCTAAAACATTTATTTAAGGATGATAATCCATTCATATTAACAGAACATCTATTTATCCATTCTAAATAGTCAAAGATAGATTCATGACCTGGCTCAGAAGGCCATGAGTGAAAGCATGACGTATGAACAGCACGAGAGGCTTAAACAACAATTTTTTTTTCAAATTGTACTCCAAAATTAGCCTGAGAAACAAAGCAGATGATTATGCGATGCCACTTGTTTTGATTTTTTACTTGCTCTTCTATTATTAAATGATGACTGAACTCAGCTGCCGTTTGCTTTGTTTTTATCTCTTACAGTCTGCACTGTTTTGAAATCTGCGAAAGAATGAGGGGAGTTTCTTAGCATCTATGGATTAATGAGCATCGTACCCCCACAGCTCTGTCCTTGCACTTACCCCTGGGTGCAATTGGCATGGCAGGGATGACATTCGTTGTTGACTTCGGCATACTTGAAGATGAAACTGTTGGCACCTTGCAGGCCATCGGGACATTTTTCCACACAGTTTGGACCATCCTTGAAATGAAGGCATTTCACACAATGCTCTGGGCCCTGTGGGCAGAGAGAAAATGAAGCACATTTTAAATCATTTTTTAAGAATTACATAACAGAAGAATCCCAGCAGTAAACCCAATTTACAGCGTAATAAAAAAAGCTCGTTTTGCAGTGTGTGATACGTGTCAGTCAAAACAACTTATCTTGATTCAAACAAAATCATCTTCAAGTCCTTTTTTCTTTCTAGCATGTTGGCAAGCAGTTAGAGATATGCATGCAGCAGGGTTAACTATCACAATCAAATTTACTTTTTGCCTCATAAATGCAAAGTAGACATGCTTTCCTAATAAATATTTATTCTAAAAACACATTTAGAGGATATATTGTAGTATGTGACATCATTAAATCAGGCATAGAGGACAATTTTGTACTATTGCAGATTTATGGGAGGGGGTAGCCTCTGTTTGCATGACTATTGTCTGATATATATATATATATATATATACATAAACTTGAAGCTGAGTGATTTACGTTTCACAGATAAAACTGTAGTATATAGTATTAGTACACCCGTGAAGCAGCAGCAGCTTGAAAGAGAAAGAGTGAGAGATAACGGGAGGTAAAAGACAGAAGGCAAAAGTGACAAAAAAAGAATAGAGAAAAGTGAAAAAAGAAATAAAAGACAGTGCTGCTGAGTAATAAGGAAGCATAGAGAGAGAGAGAGAGAGGGAGAGGGAGAGGGAGAGGGAGAGGGGGAGAGAGAGAGAGAGAGAGAGAGAGAGAGAGGGAGAGGGAGGGAAAAAGCAGACGATACGCATAAAACAGTGTGAGGAGAGCAGGCAGATAATAACCATCGCTCACAGCACACACAATGACCATAACAATCCGCCTAGAACAGGATTTATGGTGCTAATATAGGCGAGGGAGGGGGTAGGGGAGGACAGGAAGAGAGGTGAAACGCTCTCCCAGAAGACCCCCATAACGAGCATCACACACACACACACGCACGCCAATGTATTGATTATCAAGATTAAGTGAGAGACTGGACATGATCTTAAATTTGGGATTTATCACAAAATGGCATAATATATTGTTTTGGCTGGTTATAGAAGCTAAAGAACAATAAAATATGTTTAAAAAAAAAAGAATAGTGTGGAGGCTGCAGTGTAATTTGCTTTTAGCCTCTTTGTCATGAAAACAACATAAAGTGATACATTGACAAAAATGACCTTGTCAAATCATCAGAAATCATAGAAAAACAGTGAAATAATTCTAATTGAAGCATATAAAAATCATATTTTAATTCCCCATTATCCAACCCTTGTTTTGAGCTTGAGCCATAGCATGAATGTTAATAAGGTGCATAGAACAATATTGAACAAATAGACATGTATTAACACATTTTGCCAGAATGATTAACGCAAACACGGTCTTGTATGCGTGTCTGCACTTTACATATAAAGCTCTTAAGACACCATCCTTTTGGGAACTTGTCTCAAGTATGGCGGGAACAATGGAATACCCATACTGTCAATAATCACATTTTCGTAAGAGGAGTTGGGTTCGGGTTAGGTTAAAAGGAGAATAAGAGGCAAGCAAATCGTACTATGGTCTGCTGAAAATAAGTGTATGTCAATGTAATGTTTCGTGAAAGGAGGAGAACAACATACAGTTGTGCTTTGATCACTGAAACAGAGTGTAAATCTGTGTGTGCATGTGTATGTGCATCATAATACCCCCGCAGATGCTCTTTAAAGCTGGTGCACATGTGTGAATATGTACTCACCCTGCTATAATTATGCAAATTGTAAGTCTCACCGCTCTCTCTGGCTTTCGCATCGAGCCTGACACTTTGCTTTTATGAGTGTCTTCCCACCCATGTCTATTGGTGTGTGCGTATACAATAGTCCCGTCACATCAGCGCACTAAATTATGTGACAGAGCAAACAAACTGTGCCCGGTCCAGCAGGATGGTAGGGCAACCACAACAACAACTACAGCACCCTGCTGTACATTCAAATTTGCACTGCATGCACACTTCAGACCAAATTGTGTAAATGTGTGTGATGTGTACATGTCTGGGAGGCACCAGCAGTGATGATGGTTGTGGTGGTGGTGGTCGTGGGTCTGCTGATTTTTTTGTATGTGTGGGGCAATATCAAAAATAATGGAACAAGAAGATTTGTTAACACTATGCATGAAGCAACTGTAGGATCTTAAAGACAACATAATGTACTTGCTAATGAACCATTCAGGACTTTGGTTTTCAATGTTGTAAATATATATGCATTTTGGAGCAGTGGTTTTGCTGAGATTGAAATCAGCAAGCTAAGTCAGCTGATTAACTACTTTAGATTTAATATCATCGCCTATATCGCTTCTAGCACTGCCTGTAAACATGCATATTGACACGTCGAGAATCCACGGAGGGCACGGGACCTATCAAATCACTGTCTGCAAGCTGTAATGTAATTGCTATGGGCTCTGTAGCAATAACATTATTGCTGTAATCCATTTGGATGCCTATGCTGTACAAGTGACATCTATACAAGGTCCAACAGGCTGGGGCATCTCCATTATACACTGCTTGACAAGTCACATGCATGTATACACACAGAGTAAACATCTGCATTTGACACACTAACTCGTTTGAACATTGTACAGTACGTATGGAATTACAGAGTGGCAAAAAAGACAAATGGGTGAATATCAGAATAAGTATATTTACTTCCAAACTAACTGACAAATATAAATGTGACAGCAATTGCAAATTGGGTACAAGCATTAATATTAAGTTCATGATCCCTTTATTCATCAAATGGCTCAAATAAGTTCTTGGCCTCTGGGTAGTAGCAAGGTTTTTACAGCAGCCATATTCCCATCAATGTCATCGAAAGCTTTGTCCAGGACAGTCAACTATCAAGCAGCCAGCCAAGACACTCAAATCAAAACAAACACACAACTGAAAGCAACAACAAACATGAAAGTCCTACCGGTAACTTTGGCATTGGCTTTGCCCATGCTTGTACATCCACACACAAACATCACAGTGGTTTGGGAGAGCAAAAAAGTTCCACACTTCTAAACTACATTGGGAAAACTGTCTGACAGGGTGTGATGGGACACAAAAGACAGTACATGGCCCCTCTGGCTTGCATCTGTCGCAAATCATTCCCCTCTATCAAACAGCAAGATAAGATTTTAAGAGAAAGCAGGGTCAGGGGCCTCATGTGGCTGTGGGTGCAGTGTTCGCAAGAGGCAGACGGAAATGAAGGTCAGGGATTTATTTTTCATGGCATTTTTTGATACAGCTGCTCCCAGTTTTTCAAAAGCTGCCATGCTTCTCTTGAAACTCACGAGGAGATAAGGTTCCTGGGGAAGAGAAATGTCTTCCTGGGGGAAAAATACATATGAAACAATAACTTCTACATTTTCATAATTAACGGTTGCTTGTTTACAGAAGAATAACATGAGATTGATAAGTTTCCCCATTTATGCACTGTTACAGTTTGAACTTGTGGATTAGCCTATTTAATACCCAGAAATGTACATGAAGTGGATTCAAATGTCCAGAAATTTAGTGTGCGCACTAAGCAATGACTTTTATCTTTGAATTACAACATGAAATATAATCAATAGTCAAGCTGAAAGGCACACTTTGACTGTTGGTACAATAATTAATCTGAGTCGAAGAATACCACAGGGGCTGTCTCCAGCTCAATCATTTAGTTTCTGGTTAGTGAAGTGATGCTGAAGCCTTGGAGCGAAGGCCTGACACACAAAACAAAATAACTGACCCCTTTACAGCTGAATCTGCTTTTACTGTATAATGATAAATTGACTTTCAGTGTTGGCTTTAAAATCAGTGGTCCCCGAGCCGAGGACCGGTACCCGTCCATGGGCTGTTTGTTACCAGGCCGCACAGAAAGAATAAATAACTTACATTATTTCCGTTTTATATATTATCCGAGACTGAACAATCTTTTATTTAGAAAAATGACCCACTTCTCTTCGTTACATCCGTCTATGACTCACACTTGTCTTGGTCACGTGACACATTAGCGCTGATATTAAACCCATAAGCTCGCAAAATGAATAAAAAAACAGACATCTGTGTTGTGTTGGTCGTATCATTTTATTTTGTTGTATTTATCCACCAACACCTTAAAGACCGGTCGGTGAAAATATTGTATGACATTAAACCGGTCCGTAGCACAAAAAAAGGTTGGGGACTGCTGATTTAGACGATACAATAGGAGCAACTGCCTTTTTAATCTTATCTTTAGGCATATTCCATGTTGCTTAAAATGTTATGGGACAGCTTCATAATTTCACCTGACAACAAATGTCAACTGCTGATATAAATACAAGGAACAAAATCTGCAATGCATGTTTTGAGCAAAAATCCTTTTTGATGCAACCTTACTATCATTGCTTGGCTTCAGAAGTGTATTTCAATCGGTGGAAAATAAATACCCACAAAAGTTGCTGGTGTTTTTGCAAATTCTTGGTTTTGGGCACTGTTCTATAGAATACTTGTGCGGGGATAGTAAGAAACAGAGGCGCAAACATAAAAAAAATGACAAGTTTGAGAGGTAATTCCTTTTCTTTAGATTTCAGCCTCAACTCAGGGCCAATTTAGCTCAAAGAAACAGACTCTCGAGTTTGCGATGGAAAGCCTGCAGATACAATCCTGCCATTTTTCATGTGGAAAACCTGACAGGTACTTTACCACTGACTTGATATTGTCAAAGAGATAGTTAATCTTTATTGATATACAGAAATAGAGGTTCATAGGCTCGTTTGCGATATAATTCCTTATACTGTCAATGCAATTTAAGGCAGATAGAGGGGCATAACATTTTTCAGTGGATGAATATTGTTCCCATATTTATAACTCAGGGGACGCCATTGAAGAAGAGATTCATTAAAAAAAAATGACAAAACCACAAGCCATAATCATGTATCCCAAACAGTTACATTTACTCACTAATTAAATGCCATGATGTGAATAACATAGATCCAAGCTGAAAAAGTAAAGTGCAAAAACAGCATCCATGCTTTTGTCATTCGAGACATTAGAAAACACACACACTTGGGTTCCTACAAGTCGGTGCAGTTTTCAGTTGTAGTGATCTGATTTTGGTCAGTTGTCTCTATGCAGCACTTTTGTACAACTGCCATTGACTATGTTCACAATGATCCATGTCATTTAGCTTTCCAGTGAAGTTCCATTGATTTTGTAGTTTCAGTCACTCTAGGTTTTTCTTGGCGACAAAGTCATACTATATTTTTTTCAAAATTAGAACAATGCAGTGTCCTATGCTACAATAAGAAGAGGGGTTGGAGTTTGAAAGTAGATCTGCACAGACTTCTGCATAAGATAATGGAGTATTTAGCATGACCAGTTTTAGAGCAATCAATGTCTGATGGGGGCCTTGGGACTGATTAACTGTATTGCTGGCGGTGTCTGATCTGAGGCAGTGGAGGACAAGGGCTGGATACAGTGGGTATGGAGAGGTTTTGATGATGAGCACAATGTTCTGCCAAAAAAATTCAAGAATTCCATTATTTTACCTGAATATGCTCACTCATGCGATAATGGAACATTTGAGGAATGAGGGTGCATACATTGGGACATGCTTAAAAAGCCATTCAATGTTACTATCTTGTTTTTGTAGTCTGGAGTTGACTTTCATAGGATTTGACAAGCTGGAGCATTCACGAAATAGAGGGAATTTGAGGGGCTAATTAATATGATATTGCTTATTTGCTGTTTTTTTTATATATATTTTCAGACGTTCTCTGTTTTCAAAGACTTGTCAAAGGCATTTTGGGATATTTGGTTAATGTTGTAGCTGCTACACAGCAAGATAATCAAAAAATTTCAATAATAGTTTAGCTCACTGGCCAGACACTGAAGTCATCTTCACCAAGAGGCCTTCATCCTTAGGTTATGACTGTAGGACTGAGTGAAGTGTTGTTTATCAGTTTTCTCACTCAGTGGATTTGGTGCTTGTGCAGGGTGCCAACTGAATTCCTCAGGCAAAGATTTTATTTTACACTCTGTCAGAACCCCCTATTTGCAAAGTCCTCCATGAGAACATGCCCCTCTGTGGATGCTGGCTGTTTAAACCTACCAACGACTGTGCTGAAAAAGTGGATATAATTTGTGGGCACCATTGGAAACAATTGCACCAAATGTCTGAAAGAAGCTCTGTTCTTTATGAAAGACACCTGCAGAGAGATGCTGTCAGATGCTCACTGAGAAAACCGCCGATTGACATAGTCAAGCTGTGAATAACTGATGTCAACTTCCAGAGGCTTGAATCTTTTCTATGTTGCTTTCAGATCCTTTATAGGTCTAACTTAAGACCCACAGCTGTGTATCTGCTGACATTACCTAGGAAGAGAGTCAGTGATCCTAGAAATAACTACAGAGAAAATCTTTTTCTCAATACTGCTGATCTGACTAAGCAGAATAGGCAAACAACAGTGATTTGGAAAACTTGTGTTTCTTTGGGCTTTTTGCACCCCTCCATCATGTCCGAGCAAGAATAAACAGTTTTTTTTTTTGTATTACATGTCATGTTTTTTTTTTTTACTAAATTATACTCAACTCGATTAAATTATAATACAAATATGAATGAATGGATGGATGGATGGATGGATGGATGGATGGATGGATGGATGGATGGATGGATGGATGGATGGATGGATGGATGAATGAATGAATGAATGAATGAATGAATGAATGAATGAAATTATTATTGCAACAACACATCATCAGCAGGGTAAAACTAACCAGTCTCACGGCGGTCTAATCATAACTCACGTTCCCTATTAGTGGGTGAACAATCCAACCCTTGGTGAATTCTGCTTCACAATGTTACCAAGACCATCGAAGGATCAAAAAGTGTCATCGCCATGAATGCTTGGCTGCCACAAGCCAGTTAGGAAATTGCCTATTGGCACAGTATCACCTTAGGATTCATGTGATTCATTCTTAGGATTCATGTGGTTTTTGTACGTGAAAGAGATATGGTGGGGCTTTAGTGCTCTTTTCTTGAGCGTCAGTGGCTGATGTATTACTGGCTGTGCAACAAGGTATATCTCTCTATTGAGCAGATAGAAACAAAGATTAAGTCTTCAAATGGCTCCTCTCTCTATCTATATTGAGAAGAAATATGGGAAATGAAGGCTTTAGTCTTCCTCAATATTGTTGTCTTTGGGTTGAGCTTACCGGGCCATGGCAGGTCAAAGACTCATCGTCAGCTCGCTCACATTGGGCGTCACACTCCACACACACTGAGCCATTGGCATACTCTCGAATGTCCCTGAGAGAGATGATGGAAAAGGAGAGGGAGAAAGGGTGCAATGGGTGAAAAACAGAAAGGGAGAACAGGAGTGAGAGACAAGCGGAGAAGCATTTGTCACTTCGAACAAGAGTGTTCCGTATTATATATTGCTAAAAAAAGACACAGTAATGATGTACTGTGTCCTCAGTTAGGAGAATAGCCTGTTTAATAAAATATCCCTTCTTGCGGGTGTGAAGGAAGCAAAAAAGCAGAGCAACAAGGCTACAGTTAACACTTTCATTTAGAAATACTAAAATATATCTAATATATATATATATATATATATATATACACACACACACATTTTACACAATATTGACATATTTTCCATGATTTAAGGTTTTCCATGATTTTGAACTAATATTTTATTGCATGTACATCACTGCTCCTACTAATAGCAAAGCCGTAAAAACACTGTAAAATAAATGAGACAAGAGGTTTTTTAGGGATTCTCCTATTTTTCTGTATTGTTTGGGTAGCTCACAAGAATCTGCGTGCATCAGCATTAACATTCAAATAACAGTCATTTAGTATATCCAAATCTTTATTTGTTTTGTTTCCTGTCTAAATATGTTTATTCTCCTAATCTCTTTCAAAGACGGCCTCAAACTTCTACTGCAATGGTAAGAGTAACAGCATCCAAATACCAAACAAATTGCAATTGTAGTACTTTATTTTGGAAAGCATTTACAAAACAGGATTTTCTATTCTTTAACCCTGGTTCTAGTAGAGGCTTAAACTGTATGTATGGCAAGTATGGCTGAATGAGGATTTCTATTGTGTGCTGGCTAATGGAAAGCACAGTTTTGCAGTGATTCACCATATAACTTTACAGTCAAAATGTTTCTGGATTGAATCCACTTGCTCTCTTGTGCTTTGGGTGTCTTGACTTCCTCCACCGATCTCTATAGATGTGTAGCAGATTCATTTGCGACTAAAATATAACATTTTATACAATTTAACACAATTGCAAATTTCCCTTTCAAGTTGGTGATGTCAGACTCAATCTGTGGCATGTATGTCGTCAACAAAATTGAAACAACCGGAGAAATGATGAACAGTGGAGGATGACTTAAGGTCTGTAGATACAAATATGGCAAATGAAGTACACAAAATACACAGTTAACCCCCCAAATAAACATACACGGAGATGCACACTAAAAAGCTTGTATCCAATTAGCTAACTGGAACACTGATACCATCACTCACGGGGTTGACACAGTTGAAAGGTGCAGTACCTGCATTAGGTGCAACATTTTCAAAAAAATCAATTTAATTAAGTGCCTTGTTATTCAATTCCTACAATCCCTTTATAAGACTGGAGCAATGCTGTGGCCTCAAGAAGTCATTAAATTTGACCACAGTGCAACTGAGTTGGCACTTTGCCTTTGTCACTACAGCAGGAGAATGAATTTTGGGTCCTTTTTGGTAAGTGAGGGAAGACAGAATGTTCTCAGTATAAGAATAAATGATGCTGTCCCAGTGGGAACTAAATCAAATTATTATTAATTATGCTTCATCTGGCCTTCATAAAACCTTCCAAGAGGCAATATAGGGTGAGCTTTTGTCTGGGTGTGTACTGGTCGAAATAATAGTGACTGCACTGTAGCGAGACGATATCACTACCACTAAGGACTTATAGATGACAGCATTATGCTCTGCTTTACTGAATGATCTGTTTGTTAAAGAATGGAGATAAAGTAGCACATTCACTATGGAAAAAATCTACTGTCTGAGAAAACAAACAACATAAACTTGAGTGCCATTATTCAGATTGTTTTGACTTTTTAATATTTTCAACAACCATGTGCAATGCTTTGCAGTAGCAGCTTGCTATTATCCCCGGGTTTTCCAGGATTAAGTTTCTCTTACAAAGATTAATGTTACAATACATAATGCATTAAATACTGTTTGAGGTGATGTAAAGTTTCAGATGAAAATCACATGCACAAGCTACTCAAGATGAACTAACAGTCACAAAGTCATTGAATAGATATGTTTTTTAAAAGTACACTTCAAACATAGAAGTTGTAAAAAAGTTGAGGATGCAAGTGTGTGGTTAGGCAGAGTAAATTCTCCTCAGTTTTATTAACCTTTTTTATTGATTCCGTTTCCATCCTGTTCATATTTAATCCAAACTACACACACTCTGAGCTGTTGCAGGACAGTAGCCAAAGAGCAGGGCAGGTTTTATGAGCCTTGCTTTAATGCTCATGGTAGTGATAATGAAGATGTGGAGAGACTGTGGCTCTCACTTTCCAGATGAATGGGTGACCATGACCCACCTGGAGACAAGCACTGTGGCAGTATTTGCCGGTAAGTGCCTGCTGTCTCTGTAGTTTCCCAGTCAGACATACCCCAAACAAGCTATGTGAAGGGACTATGAGTGCCCATGAGCTGCAAAGCCCAACATGGAGGAGTGGTGCATTGGCAATTCAGTTTGAGAGAGCAGGAAGACACATGGCATGGAGAAGTCCTAAAACACAAATTGGTTGCTGGAACATACAATGTCACCTCTAGAATCAAGCTCTGCAATTAATGGCGGTCTCTTTTCATGTGTACGGAGTAAGAGCAGCTGGGGGGGTTATGGGCATTCTCAAAAGCCCTCGGCTGGCAGCCAAACACTTGGAGTTTGTCCCGGTGGACAAGAGGGTCACCACCCTGCAGCTTAAAGTCACGGAAGGATAACTGACTGTTGACAGCCGTTTTTGAGCAGGTGGGCAAGGTCATGGTGTAGGCCCTACTAATGGAATCAAACATGGAAAGTGAATAGTCCTGTTGGCATTAATGGGAAACCAGGAATGGGATTGATCATCCAAAACAAATGCCATGTCCGACCACAAAAATGCTCAAAGGTATATTTAGTACCAGAGTTCATTAGATCTCAGGACCTTGACCCAGGCAGTGTGTTGTGGACATTCTGTTGAAGACAGGTGCAAGGCTGTCAATTCATCAGCATCTATCAGTTATTCAGATGGCATGGATTGATGTGGGCCAGACCCAGCAGTTTAGAACACATTGTGGGTAGGCGGAAAATGGCTTAGAGGGGACATTGTTCAAAGGATGCCAACTTTCACCTCATTACGATTTTCTTCCATGTCCCAAAGGATGTTGTGAGCATGGAGCCCAAGTAGACCTTTCTCAAAACCTCTGTTGTGGAAATTGCTAGGTTCAACTTTGGCCAGAGGCTTGTTGGTGCCTGTCAGCATGGCACACCAAGGACAGTAGCAACCATGGGTGTTACCAACTATAAGAAGGAGGCCTGGAAGGCATGGCTGTCTCAATGCAACAGACAGGTATCAGCAGGCTAAACAAGGCCACAGCTGTAGCAGGAGAGGGCATCAGGGAGACCATGGAGAGTGACTTTCAGTTAGCCTTAAAGAGGTTCTGGGGCACCATCTGGCAGCTCAGGACGGGTCAAACGAGTCTTGTGCAAGCTGTGCTCAGCAAGATATCCTTCGACTGTAAATTATGATATCATCAGAGTGTGGAAAGAACACTGTGGATCTTCTGAACCCCGGGGGGCATGCCTCTCTTATGGGAAGCAATTCTGAAGACTTCTGAACTTTCTGAATGTCCCTGGTGGGAGTCATCAGGGTAGTCAAAAAGTTGCATGCAGAGATGATGGTCACTATTTTCAAAAAGGGATAAGTGGAGAGTAGTCGCTTTTTCTCAGGCGATCATACTTCTTTAGCAAACCCAGAAAAGTTTATTCTGATGCACTTAAGCGGTTGAGGAGGGCACGCTGTTTCATGTCACATAGTTTGCTACTGAGTGCAAAGGGTTTTGTATGTGAATCAGCCAATTAAAAATTCCATCATTATCTTATGGGGGGAAAAAGGCATGCCTGCAGGAAAGGATGAAAAACCTTTACTGAGTGGAAGGGTTCATGTGTCTTATTCAGGAGTGATGAAGCGGTTATGTGAGATTGGTCACAAATAGACAATATTGCAATTAATTATGTCATCGTTGACAATGAGTTGTAGAGTAAAGTTTTCTGTTTGCAAATAGATTTACATCACGACACTCACCTATGGCTATGAACGTTGGGTCAAAACATAAAGAATGAAATAGCAGATAACAGCTACTAAAATGAGTCTCAGTAGAATGAGTTTCAAAAGAGTAAGAATTCACCTTTTAAAATGAGTAACTATTGACTAAAATTGAGTTAAATATTTGTGCAAAACTCAGTAAAACACTGCTTATGAAATACAATGTAGGAATGATGAAATGGTGAAGTTTTAGAGCTGCATTTAATGAATCTCCAATGTGGTGGATGATGCACTGCATAAGTGTGCCAGTATCGCTGAAGGTGGTGGTGGTGCTGACGTGCAGGTGGACAGGTAGGCAGGGCGTGGCCCCGTGCGCAAGCAGTGACTGTGACACGCAGTGACACGCCTAGCCCCCCTGCCCTAGCTTCTGGTCCTCCTCATTCCTCACCAACACATCCACCAAAAATCTGTGAATCATGTCATCACCCTCAAACAAAAATAAAAACAAAAACAAACAAAACATCTTTCCAGCTATTCTTTGATGGGGAAACACATTGTAAATGTAGCTGATAAAACGCCCTTGGCAAAGTGGATGTTGTCACTTTTACTTTTTAACATCAAGGGACCTGCTGCTGTCATGATGCTCTGCAGGGGTGCCTTTTGACTGAAGAGTCTACACCACTTCTTAGGTTGTTTCTTTCAACCCCTGGCTTCTAATATCATCCTCAATAAACAGACAAAAATACCACTCAGCTTGAAGAGTAAAAAGCCTTGGGCTGTTTATCAAAACTCTTTTTATGAAAAGGTGATGCAGGAGCTCTTCAACCCATAACTTAATATTGTTTATATTCATACCCAAATAGGCTGAGTTCACTTAAGAGGCCAATGTTCTACCCAAAATGACCATTAAAATCAATTTTACTACAGTTCCAAGAACTGTTTAACAGGGCAACTTTCAAGTGTGATTTGTCTTTGTGATGATGGTGATTTCTTTAAAAAAAGCAAAAACTTGAATTCACAAGTTTGCACGTGTTGTAATGAATGCGATCATTCAAGCATGGGACAGGACAGGAAATCTACTTGTGTCTTAGTAGCTAAAATGAATTGCATGAACCCTTTCCACCACGCGAGTGCAATTTTTTTTTTTGTGTGCTAGTTTCTCGGTGAGTGGAAGCATGGACAGTTTACTTGAGCCCTGTCCACTCCGTCAGAGGACTCTTGTCGGTTACCATAGTGACTTTTCTTGCAGCAGCAGGCCATCTTCAAGGGCTGTGATTTACCATACAGGATGGTGCTCATGGACTGGCAGGGAATCTAGCAATCTTTGAAATTAAATCGTTTTTATACAAGGAAGAAAATAAGTCTGAAAAGGTTACAACTAGAAGTGCTGCTCGAATCTGTGCTACAGGAAGGCGCTCTACATTGTAATGATAAATGGACTTTTGTTTGTGACATGCTAACAGAGCATAAATGTGTTTCAGAATATCATCCAACACAATTAATGTAACTTCCTCAATATTAGTATTTACCTTTCTTTATTTATTTATTTTTTTTTTATTCAAGCAACGCCTCATTATCTGTGATTCAGTGACACATAAGTTGAATGTTGCAGTGATGCCATATTTAGTCTGCCTGTCCTGTAGCAACATAACACATGAGTTTGGCTTGGTTTCATCTCCTATGTGAATGTTGCAAAGCAAAATTATCATATTCAACATGAAGTAAAGGTGGACAAGAACAGGGTCAGTGGTGACTTTGATTAATATTGGAACAACAACAGACAAATGTGCTTTGTAAAATGCATTTGTGCCCAAATGACATAGATGCAAGTAATCCGTATATTTATGTGCACTGGCACCAAACTGAGTTGCATTGGGATTTATCTAGCAGAGAAAATATGATGATAAGATGCATAAGAGAAAACAGAAAAGATGAAAAATGCTGTTTCCACCAACTGTACATCTTCATTTTATCAACACTTTAGTGATGTGATGATGGGAACTGTTCACCTACAACAGACCTGTACTTTTCCGTTTCGATTGATTCTATTTTTGTTGTAATTTACTATCTGATACACATTGCACATTCCTGCCTGTCACTATGAGTTTTTTTTAATATGAAGAAATGCAATTCCTTCACTATTTATCTGCCATCTGTTGTTTCACCATCAGACTTGTAGCACAAATGACATCAAGCCTCAAACCAAACACCACATCAAAATATCTACAGCTACTTTTGTCTGTCATATCGATGGTGCATTGATTCCATGTAAGAGTGGATGTGGACATGCATATGCATAACTTACCCTTCGTATAGGTTGCAGGTATCCACACAGGTTCGCCCACGGCTGAAGTATCGACAGGACATGCACTGGTCTGGGCCAGGACCCCAACACCCAGCGTCTGAACACAGTGGGTCACACACCATGCGCTCCTTAGCTGCCCAATACATATAAACAGAAAGAAAGACATTAGAGCAGAGGATTGTAACTGTGTGGATGCAATTATTCTTTGATGACTCAGTGCTGACACATAAACTCTAAATTCCCCTAAATTAGCTGGTTATAAAATTAGCCAAACTAATCTCATTACTTACAGTGCAAAAAAGACACAGGGCTAGATGTACTGAAGCACATGCAATTTGTGAGGACTTAGTTTTTGCATGAAAATTCTCCACCTCCACATTGCAGCTGTTCATTCGTGGTGACCTATAAAAAGCTGTGTTTTTGTCAGGACAACTTTCCTAAACAATATCAGGGTAATTGCAGCAAAACAAAGGGATAGGGGTGTGTCTAAAACTTAATAGTGAAGGATTAAGCTATTTGTTTTTGGGAAACAAGAAATTGTCAGACAAAATAGCGTCACATAACAATTACCTCACGGAAAAAACTGACAGATAAGCTGGTTAGTCCCACTAAATACTCCCAGCAAGTTTTTTGTTTTTTTTCCCCGTCAAACATTACATCAATTAACTCAGTTCAAATAAGGACTGGGATGGTGGCTTAGTATAGGTGGTGCTACCTCTACTTACTGGTTCCAGTGCTATGTGATGTGGTTATTTTTTCATTTGGAAATGAAGAAGCCACTTCATTATTAAAAAAAAAAAAAAATGCTGAGCAAACAATGACAAATCACCAGCGGGAGCCAATATGCACCTGCAGATGCCACACAGAATTGTTGATATAACATAGACCCATAAAAACATGACATACAAAACCAGTATAGAAACATTGTATTTATCACCTGTGTTTAATGTGAAATGCAGACTTTCTGCGTTTTGTGTTGTGATAATTAGTGCTTTTTTTTTTTTTTAAATAAGCTTCGAAGAAAGTATACTGTCTTACTAAACCTACATCCTCAGATGCACATGAATAGTAAAATCCGCTATAGTCAGCTGTTTGGGTGACCATGTATATCCGCAATAAAAGCAACCTTTTATTTACAAAGAAACAAGTGCGAGATGAGTAGGTGTTATTTTCTTTGCATTGCATTCAGTTATAAAAAAGGGACAAAACAAAAAGGCGCCATTATGTCAAGCAATCGGTATTCTATTCTCTCAATTTCTGCCACACCGTTTTTTTCATATTCTACCAAATGATCAGGCTATTACATCTGCTCCATAATGGCCTGGATCTCTTATCTCTTTCTCTCGTTCCCTTTTGTCTTCCCCCCCTAGGACTGGGCTCTACAAAAGGTTGCTATATTTGAGGCCATTACAGTGATAAAATGAAAGTGTTGAAGTAACATGGTGACAGTACCACAAATACATGGGAAACTTTTGTCATCCGATCTGGGTCAGCCATGATTTTTCCCAGACTCTTTCGCTCCTCTTGTCTTTCTTTCTGTTGGGCTGTGAACCTGGCAATAAAAGGGCTCCTGCTGTTTTTCGGCATCCTGGCCATGTGTAAGCCAGGGGCGATGCCTCAGTGATAACCTGAGCCATGCTCAGAATGCTTAACAATTCCGACAGAAAGATGCAGATACATGAACGAACAGAAATCAAGTGCTCCTTTTGAGGGCACAGAATGAAAGCTTTGTCTTTCACAGGAGACAAAGCGCCTCTGTTGAGCTTCCAGCACCAAAGGTAAAGTGGTCAGTAAGAAAAAGAGGCATGGAGCAATGGAAAACGCTGGCATTGCTTTTAATTTATATGAGGAGATCAAACACACAGCCGCTTCTGATCAAGTAGCCAGACAAGTGCCTGTTTGGTATCCGAGGGCTGAAGGATAACAGGCTGTGATGATGGATAATTTACATAAAGTGAGCAGATATGATTAAAAAAAAAAAGGAAATAGGATTGAAATAAACAATAAAACACCTCATTAAAAAAGACGAGAGTAACAGTAGTGACTACAAGAAAAGAGAGGAGACAGTTGCCTCAGTTTTCTGCATCCCTCACCTCTCATCCCTCTCAACAATGGAAGCATTGAAAGCAACGCATCACAGCCACTGAGACGCCTAAACAGGGGAGAGGGGCAGCTGGGTAATGATCCTTTTCTATGTGCAATGCAGAAGTGTTAAATAATTCTAATTAAAAAACAGAAAGGAAGAAAAAACAAAAAAATTTAAATATGTTGTACATATTCATTAATTATTACAATTTTATTGCAAACTCGTAAGAGATGCATTCATTTCTGTCTGACATCAAGTCATTTCATTAAATGGTTTATTAGGATCATAGGGCCACCTACTCTTGGGACTCTTGTTAATTTGTTTGCCCTGATATAGTGGCAACTGAGTGTCTTGATTGCTTCATTCTAGAAAGAATCCTTTCAAAATACAAACATAAAACTTTGTGCAGCCCGATCCAGGCAATGTCTGGCTTACTCTTTTACAGATAAAACCACATCATTTGGCAATAAAGACGTTTACAAAGCTGTAGGTGACTGCAGATGCTGGATACCAAATAACTAAATGTTATTCCTAAATATGACATTTCTTCAGTCCTGTCAAATAGTCACCGCTTGTTTCTTAAGCTCACTTTCTCAGACCAAAACAATTATTTTCAATGACAGTTGAAGGTTACATAAGCAGATCCATGAGTCTTTACATTTAAAATACATGATCGATTGTTTGACTGTTGGAGACGAGCAGTGGCACATGTATGAGACAATAAATTCATCAATTAAGTGCAGAATATAGCGTGCACAGACATTGGATTTTCTGCTTGTACAATCAATCTACAGCAGCACATTTGATTTGAGGACAGCAGGGACATTTCCATATTGCTGCAACTGCAGAGACATTCGCATGAAAGTGTGGGCAGATGCACTCGCTTTCTCCTCTGTCTTTAATGCCCTGTTACGGTGTGATGCCTGCCCTTTTGCAGTCCCTGCAAGGATCAGTCAAGTTTAGACACACGCACATGCGCGCACGCACACACGCAGGACCATGTCAAGGATGTGACTTTTGTATCTCACCGGTCTTCAAAGTGTCTGCAGTGTGTGTGTGTGTGTGTGTGTGTGTGTGTGTGTGTGTGTGTGTGTGTGTGTGTGTGTGTGTGTGTCTCCGTGGAACTGCCCAAGGAAAAGGAGCACATGAACAGTGAAAAGGGGCCAACTCAATAATGCAAATACAGTCTCATTAATGAACATTATATATAAATGAATAATGTTTTAACACTTCTGGCAGTGACATAATAAAAAGTTCTTCCATTTTTAGAAATCTTTCAGTCTTTACTCTTATTAATATGAGCTTTTAGCTCAATTTCAATCCATGGAACCTTGAACCCTCTGAATGCTCCTGTTGGTTCATTTGTTTAATTGTGGAGTCGGTGTTGCTTTCAGAAATTACAAAGCCAATACCCTCAATCTACTATGACATAATAGTAGCAGACAGGTCAAGAGTGTTTTGAGTGTATTCTGAATTTGCATGTTTAGCATCACTGTTGCCTAATTTTCCAGAAAGAACAAAAAACACTTTTATTCACAGAGAAGGAAAAAACAAATTTTGATTATTCCATCAAAATAACCACATTGATAATTAAAACTAGAAAACCTTTTGAATTATTAGGGTGGACCATAATTTTCACATTAGGCCAGACACAAGTGTGTCCCTTATTTTGACACATGGAGATGTTGAGGGAGTAATGATAAAAAGACCTAATTTATTAGAGCTACTCCTCTGAAGTCAAAGCAAACACCATTTTACAGCCATGATTGTTGAAGCTTTGGCAGATGTAGTCCTCTGAGCTTACAGATAAATGCTAATTATGGGACCTAAGATACACTCTACCCTTTAACCCACACACATTATGAATGGAGTCTAAATTTGTTGTATGTGTCAATGTGTGTCGGCGCGATGTGTGAGAGGATGCTGAAAAGAAATACAGGTGAAGTAATAGCAAATATATATTGTTGAACAATAGACATGCAAGGTGTTTACCAACCTAAAAAACATATGTATTATGGCTGACCTTCAGCGCTTTAGCGACCGACTTGGTTAGTCAAATTGTGTGTTAAAGGGCCATTCCCATCTTAATAGAAGTAAATATTCAGCACGCGTGGGCGTATCTTAGCATGTTCTCTCAGCTAGTCAGTGATTGATTTCGATTGAATGTTATCCTTCCGTGGAGTAGCAACCTGACTTTTCTAAAAATCCATATCAGTTTGAGGTGGTGAGTGAGACAGTTGGATGTGGATTGTTTGTATCACAGACTTAAAATATTTTGGAAACACAATGCATTTTGTTTGTTTGTTTATTCCTGTACAGTTTGGACCTTGACTATAAAATATACAGAAGGAAAAGTTGAGGCCAACAAATATTAAGAGGATAGTTTATGTTTAAGACATTGCATAACATGAGCTCCGTTGTGAGAAATCTCTATATATCACGATCAGAAAGAGGTGGTCTTTTACAAACATGATGTGATTTGAGAGATTCTGCTTGATAAGTTGTGTTATTGGCTGCTCTGCATTTTCCAGGAGTCTCCACAAGTCATTGCGATTTTCTCTGCATACTATAGACTTTATGTTGGGTGTCATAACCGTGATTCAAGTGTGAATCTGCTATACTCGACCTAATGCACTGGCATAGAGGACTGTAGACCAAAAACTTAAAAATTGGTATATCTTTGCAGTATTTAAGCGACAAAAAAAGAAAAGAAAAGAAAAAGTCAGTCATACAGAAACAGTATCCAGCATTGTTTGTTATTATGCATGACAACATGACACCTTGTACTTCATGGGACTTAGACATGGACTTACAGCACTCCTCTGGACTTCTGTTGTTACGGACCAAAACGTTCTGGTTCGCAGCGCGAAACAGTCTTGTCCAGTTGACGGTGTTGTAGTAGCAGAGCTGGCTGTTCTCTGCGATGTGGACGTTGCCAGCGCTGATTTCTTTCAGGGACTGAAGCTGCAACGATGAGATACCCTGCTGCTTTAAAACCAGCAGGGAGATCCCACTGAGAGGGCAGAATGGGTAGAGGTGAGAGGAAGAAAGAGCCAGATGGGTAGAGGAGAGAGGGGAGAGTAGCAGGAGAAGAGGTGGAGTACAACGGGGACAAGAGAGGGACAGAAAGGGAAAGGACAGAGGCCGACACAAAGGTGAATTAATTTCACAGGTTTTGATGCCACTCAGGTTATTTTCTTTGTAAAAAAAACAAACAAAAAAACCCAAATATATATATATATATATATCTAAGTTTAGTTGCAAGCTCGTTCCTGTGTGTTAGTTGTCTTTTTAAAGAGCAAAATACAAAGAAATAAACCGACAGGCTCCATTTGCCTTATGTCTGTTGCTATGTTACTGTGCTGAATTACTTAAATCTGCCATTTTCAGATGCGAAAATGCTGCATTAGTGTCTATATATATATATATATATATATATATATAAAAAATACATAAAATACATAAATAGATAATGTGTATGTACACTAACTATGAACCTGAACAAAATCGCTAATGTGAAAACAGACATTGTCCTCATGGTTAAAATGAATAAACTTATTGTGGGTACTTTGCACCAAATGGATTGCAATCTGTCTGCATTGAAGGGAATCTCTTAAATATTCTGTCTTCACACAAGTCTTGTTTAGCACTTAACATTTCCACTGAATTTAAGACACTAATGCAGCATTTTCGCATCTGAAAATGGCAGATTTAAGTAATTCAGCACAGTAACATAGCAACAGACATAAGGCAAATGGAGCCTGTCGGTTTATTTCTTTGTATTTTGCTCTTTAAAAAGACAACTAACACACAGGAACGAGCTTGCAACTAAACTTAGATATACTTCCTTGACTCTGGAATTGTGTTTAACCAAAAAATGAAGTAAGACCAATACCACAACATTTTTTTTTTAAGTAACTGTTATTGTTGTAAATGCTTCAAACTAAATATGCATATAAATCATTTGAATAGAAAACCAAAACATTTAAATAGTTATTTACAAGATGGAATCTTATGGTTATAGAAATGTATTAGATGTTGCAATAAAGATATTTAATTTGTTTCATATACTTTGTGGCCACACGGCAGAGGAGCGGTTGGCAGCCAGCCTCAGAGCAGTAATGTCCCCCTGGGAGGCCTTTCTGTGTAAAGTTTGAATGTTGGCCCTGAGGATGCGTCAGTATTCTGTAAATTCCCGTTTCAGAGGAGAAATATGCACTGAGACCATTTGTGTGTCAATAGTTGCCAGTATGTGTGAAAACAAGTGGGTTTGGATGTCTCTGTATTTGTCCTGTTATGGACTGGTGACCTTTCCAGGATGGACCCTGTCTTCACCCACAGTCAGCGAGGACTGGCTTTGAAGACTCCTGACCCAGAGTTTTATAAGGCTGTAAAGACTAATAGATACATTATGTTTGCATTTAGTGGCAGTAATACATCTAACCAAAGGTATAACTTGGTCAACAAAAGTTTGAAAAAGGAAGTGGCCTTAATTTTGAACAAATCAAAGGATCAAATGACTAATGAGGTTTCACGTGACATGTGAGCAACATCGCGACGTAACAACAGAGCATTTTAGAGAGACAGAGCATGTTGTAAGAATGGGTAGAAGGTTGAAAATTAAAGATATGAACATTTTCATTTAAACAATGTTGTGCATAATCTGAAAATCTCACAATCAACACAACAGAATCAAACAAACTATTCAACAAATGTGGTGATATCGTTATGTGCAAAAGACAAGACCAAATGTTAATTTCTGTGATCTGTGGGCTGTCACAAGGCACCGTACATAGAGCAGGCATTGTTTTCTACTGAAAATGTGCCTGTTTTTCTTCAACAAATGTTAATTTAACATGGACCACAACGTGGTCAAATGAATGAAAATTTGCTTAGAAACAAATACGCTGTTTCTTGTAGACTAATGTGGAAAAGGACCAACTGCCTTATCATCAGCTCACAGTTTAAGAAACATGGCTGATGGTTTGGGGCTGCATTAGTGCCCATGGTGTGGAAGGTTACACATCTGGAAAGGAAAAAAAAAAAAAAAAGAGCTTTTAGAACTGTATCTGCACCCATCCAGACAATCCCTGTTGCAGTTAAGGCCTTGCATATTTTAGCAAGACAATGTTGGACCAAACCCTGCATCCAGCACAACAGCATGTTCTCACAGGAGAGGAGTCCAGATGTTGAACTGGCTTGACTTCAGTCAAGACCTTTCACCGACAGAAAGCATTCAAAACATCAAGAATAACACACCCGAAGAGAACACCAAGGACTCCTCAGACGCTGCCTCATACAACATGGGACATAAAATAAATGCTTCAACCGGAACTCCAACGACTTTTCTCCTTTTCTACCACATTTTTACTTCAAAGAAGAGGGTATGCTGTACTGTGGTAAACACGGCAACAGAAATGTTCCTGCCATCGCCTTAAAATATTCTAAATGACAAGATACAAAAGGTAAAAACCTGAATCAATGAGAATTACAAATGACTGGCTTTAATTTACTTTTTTTAAATAGAGTTGTATAGCTTAATATGTTTTGAAAATCATTGGAAATAAAGAGCATCTTTCCCCCTTCAAAGCAACTTCACTCATGTGCCATGTCAGAGCCATCAGATAGACGGGGAGTATGCGGGATCAAGCACGGGGGCAAGGGTGGGTGGCAGCCTGTAATTTGTACTGCAGCCTGCTGTTTCCATCTGCAGGCAGGTGCACGGCACAAACACACATTTTTACACACACTTGTTGACCATGCACCTGTGTGCGCACACACACGCACTGACAAAAGCGTGTTGAACAGGCTGCCGATATTTGCTTTGTTTCCATCCCCATTTTTAGAGTACTTTTTTGAAAAAATAAAATACCTCACTGAAATCTAAATGATAAATAATTACGTTGTATCAGCCGGGTTCGAACAACTCAGCTGTCTACTTAAATGTCAAAACAAAACCATGGCAGAAGCTTGTTTAAAGCACAGTGTTTTTGGCAACAAATGCATTTGGCAACATTTGAATGCACAGCAATTACTAATAAAAGCATAACAAACCAGAAACTGAATTTGCATAGAAAAATGTTTAAACATAAATTTCTAGGTAAGCATGTGCACATCATGTGCACAAAATAATCTGTTCCTTTCAGTCTACATTTGTCTGCGCAGTAATACAGTTTAATTGAATAACATACGTTGTGCTTTAAGTTCGTATGATAATGCAAGAAACACTAATACACATTTGACCTTAAATATTTCCCTGAAGCATGTCAAAATGACTGTTAGGCTTACCTGTAAGAATGTGAACGAATATTAAAATGCTTTAACTGGTTATCCAGGATAGAGTTCAAATATGAACCCTTTATTGTAGCACATCAACATATTTGGTAGCATTCTTTTATCATGTTTTTTCCAGAATAACAACAAATGAACAAAAATCATAGAAGACACACACAAATAGTCTGTTGTGTAATATATTGAAATAGGTGCTGATACATAATTAAAAAAATAAAATTGTGTCACTGTCTAGTAAATTGATTTAAATATTTACATGATGTACAAACCAAAATACTCCACATTGTGCACTCAACAGTTTTTTTAAACAGGTACCTGTACAAAGCTCTTCCACCAATAGTTGCCAGGTTGGAGAACACACTCAAG
Organism: Blennius ocellaris; assembly: GCF_963422515.1. Taxonomy (NCBI): domain Eukaryota; kingdom Metazoa; phylum Chordata; class Actinopteri; order Blenniiformes; family Blenniidae; genus Blennius; species Blennius ocellaris. The sequence goes on along the minus strand of NC_137655.1, from coordinate 13,102,518 downwards.
TCTGTCATGTTGTCAGGCCAAGACTGGATGTTAAGAAAGCCTAAGTGGGGACACAGACACACAGTTTATAATGAGTCACTGTCATACTTGAATCACCTGTCTATCTCACTGTCCATTTTACACAGTGATGAAAGGAATAAAGAGAAAGGGGAGACATGACATCCCTGTCAGGAACATTCCAGCGCCACAATAACACCTGTGTCTCATCTAAAGACATCCAAGCAGTCCTAAACCAGAAAGAAATGTACACATCCACAAAGAACGGTGGTGCCAGTTATGTCAGGAGCAAGATCAGACATATCAATGTTTTTGCATTTTCCTATATCAGGCTCTCCACTGCTTAATCATTTAGAGGATTAAATGAAAAGCTGAGAAGATGTCTATGGCTCATTTAGGATATTCAATAATGGATTCAGGAATATTAAATATTTAGTAGAGGAACAGTAGGGGAGTGCAATCCCCAAGCCAGCAGCAGAGGACAAACAACAATTGGATGATGCTATGAGACCAAGGGGAAAAATCCATAAAGGAAGGATGAAGAGAGGGAAGGAAAAGGGTAGATGTCCAGACGAATATGATGAATGTAACATTAGAAAACATAACATTTCTTCAACATATAAAAAAACACACCAAGACCAGCTGTTGCATTTCCTTTTTGATGAAAGAAACAAGTCAGACAGGGAGGTGGTAGGAGTGATGGGCATTACTGTGCACTCTCTAATCAATGAACAGTATCTGACTCCATTATATTAAACTGTGTGATTTCCTCCCAGAGGACGCATCATTTGTTTACTCAGAACAGGAGGAATGGTGGTGAAAGGTAAGCAGAATTTCAGAGGAACAAGAGCTCTCTTGGCTCATGGACAAGACAGCGATAACCTTCAACGGCACCTTTATCAGTTTGTAGACAGCATTTCGTGTGCTCTGTCAATCCCAGCTGAGCAGTAGCAAGGTCTGAATATACACTTGTTAGGAAAGTGAAGATGATGAAACAACAAAAAGTTTGAAAATTGTAAAAAAAACAAAAACAAACATTGAGCATGGGTCATGCAAATGAACAAGGGCAAAATTTGAATACATTTTAAGAGTAACCCCTATGCAGGCTGTGCAAGTGTTCTGGTGTACAGGTTGGAGGAAAAAACAAATTCTTCTAATATGATGAATATTAACAACAATCCACTCCATGCTTAGGAATTGCAATATATAGAGGATCATTTTAGAAAAAGTGTATGGAACAGTAGATACACTGCTGGGAAAATACTTGTTTATGAAATGTAATTGCACGTTTGGTATTTGTGCACCTCGTCTCTCATGGCGTACACTTTATGCAACTGTGAGGGTCTCTCAACTCGGAGGCAGCAGTGCTATGGAATCGTTAGGGCTGTACTTGCCGACACTAATTGTCTTAATGACAAAACCTGCAGTGCTGAGACACCTCACAGCTCTGCCATAGAGCCACTTCAGTGAGGCGGGAGTGCTCTCTACTTCGAGATGACAGCTGACAGCTTCCTGCACACTTGCTCATACTAATGTTGGATTTGTGCGAACAGCGTATAAGGCACAAGTAGCACAAGATCTCCAAGTACAAATGTGTCGATACTGGGTAAAAGATCACGGAAACATATAATGAAGCATTATGGTGATTTTATTTTTTCCATTAACTTGCATTAGGTTGAATGGTCATTTTCATATGTATTTTATTTTTGGGGGCAAAGATACTCATTGTTAAACTAACCAGGCAAAATATACTCGAGGTCACAAGTTTGTCACTGCAGGATTCATAAAGTCACATTAGAGCCAGCCCATTAAAATTGACTGTACAAATGTGTCAAAGTCCGTAGCACACTTCTGCTTGTCTATACTATCAGCATTGCAGATTGTGGGGCAAACGGCTCCATAACCTGCTTTGGTCTATCTCACTGACATCTATGACTCCCTGTAAAAGAACCACTACTTAAGTAGTTTCACCAAAGTAGCAAGAAAATGGGTCAGACTCTGGCCAGAGGGAGCCACTGCAGATGTACAGGATTGCTGCGAACACTTGGGCTGTAGCATCATCCCAGACAGTGGTGACGACAGGGCAGACAGGCAATTGTGCTGAAGACGTTGTGAATCCCATCTCAGTATCTGCCAACCAGAGGCCATGGATGACAAAGTGAACTATCTGCAACTGAGGACCAGTGATGCAGGCTTCTGATCAGCAAACAAAGCTGCCCTAAGGGAGAGGTAAATTGTATATACGTGGAGAGGGAGGGATAAAAAAATAAATAAAAAAAAAAAAACACTCAAGGCTTAAGGTGCAGGGGAATGTAGGTCACAATAAGCCACAAAACCAAAGGTTTGTGTTGGTATGACCATGATGACTCCCTTTTTGATGGACACAAACAAGTCTATGCACAGCCTAAAGCACAGAATGTATCAGGAGGAAAAATTCATTTAAACTCCTGAGCTGGTCTACCATGTGGCCATAGGGTATGTGCACAACAGTTAACTCAAATAAAGCAATAGTTGTGTTCCAAGATGTTTGGACAGATATCTGGGAGAAGAGCCCAGCATGAAAAGAGTGCAGTGCTCAGTTTAATGGTGCTCGCAAGTGTGGTGAAAAGTAAGGGCTGCTAAACTACACTTAACAGTACATATAGTATACAGACTACCGAAGAGGCATTATTGACTGGCTGTTGGCTGTTTTTTAATCTCCATTTTATACATTGAAGAGGATACCTACTGTATATGTGGTACAGTGGGTACACAGTTTATTATGATAGGAATCCAACAGTCACATTACCTGCAAGAAAATATTAAGTTAAGTCTTATAAAAAAAAACAAAAGAAAAGAAAATACAGTAAACAAAATGGTAAAAAAAAAAAAAAAAGGCTTGCGTGCAATAAACAGTGGGTGTTCCGCTGAAATTAGTTGCTACAGCAACACAGAACCGAAAAGTCAACTGTGGAACCACTTTAAAGCAAAAAAAAAAAAAAAAAAAAGAAAGCTTAACTCCTGGAAGCTTCTTCAAGCTGTTCACGAGCAAAAACACCTAACGCATAATAAAAACAGCACCAACATGATTAAATGTGTCAAGAACCCTATTACTTAAAGTTTTAATCTGCCTTAGCCCGTGAATGATCCGTATTCATGGCTGTGATCAGCATACAATGTTTGGTTAAAGCACTTTCGCCTTACAGCAAGAATATCTTCTCTGGCTTCCAACTCCAAGTCCACAAACACATGAGGTCTCTAAATTTACTGTAGGTGGTAAAGAGTGTGTAGGTGGCTTTGGATTCGCCCAGTAATGGATTGCTGACCTGTCTAGTGTGCACTTTGGCCTTCAAGATTGACACTGCTTCTCCAAGTTGGAAAAAAGCAGGCATGACAGATGATTGACGGATGGATGAATCTGCACTGGACTTGATCAGTGTGCAGAGGGAAATACTGTATGATACATCAACAATAACAATAAGGTCTCGACAATGTGTTTATATGACAAGCAAGCAGACATCTCATAAATTATGTTTTTGGAAAAAAAAATGGCTTGGGTGTGAATCACAGAATGTATTTGTATTTATTTATTTTTTGAATTGGGAAAAGAAAGTGATATATGAAAGAAAAGAAGCAAAGAAACAGCAGCTTGAAATAAATCAAATGAATGTAGTTTATTTCTTGTTTATTCTTTTTCCTGCTCACACAGATGGTGGAGCTGAAGGAGAGGAGGTGCTGAAAGATTGCAGTGTACTGAATACAGTACATGTAATGGACATGACATCTCTGGGTCAGCTGCTTTGCATCTTAGATCAGCAAACACAGGGGTGGCAGCAGGGCATATTTGCTATTTCAGAGCTGGAACAAAAATGGCAATTTATGGAACAGAAACTACATTCTCTGCATTATATTATATGCAGTTGAATTCGTCTTAAGAAGAGAGACTGACTTTATGCTATGGTATAGTGTCTCTGCCATCTTTTCACCTGCAAATGAGCAATTTGTGCAGGAAAGGGAACGTGAAAAGATCACCCAGCAGTCATTCTTGCTCTGCTATGAGCCACATCAGTAGTATACCAGATCCAACAGTGAAATACACTGTGGAACCACTTAACACAGAACACCATGAGCTCACAAGCAAAGGTTAACAGTTCATAAGCTGTGGTAATTATATCCTGAGTCTAAACACTGACAAACCCATTTATGCTAAGTGGTGAGTGTTGATCGCCCACTCTGACCGGTTGAAATGTCTTTGAAGATCCTGGGGGGAAAAAAATGAGCGAAGCAGCGAAAGGCAGCGAGACGGAAAAGAATTGGAGACCGAGAGATAGGTGTGCTGGTGTGGCCGATGAGAAGTGTCTGCCTGCGCAACTCATTTGGAAGCGAGAGCAACGCTACTCGTGACCTTGAGGTCACGGAGACAGGGTGGCTGCTTCTGTCAGAAGTCACGTTCTCTTGACAGCTCAGAGAGATGACAAGCTGAGCTGACACACGTGTCGGAAGACATGGCCACTGGTTTATGCCCCATCACCTGCTCTCCAGCTGCCACCACAAACCAAGAGAGATGAAAAGTCGAAACACTGGATTTCATCTGGGAAAATTTTAATCAATACAGCATAATTTTTTTTTATTCTTATTGTGTATTTAAATTTTCATCAGTTTCACAAAATGACTATAGACACATGTTCACGACCACATGGGCATGAAACAGACTGCAGATTTATCTGAAGCTACAGATGTTTTTAAACAAAAACTAAAAACCTACCATTTAAAAGAAAAAAAAAAAGCCTTCTGTTAATTGTCTTTTATGTGTTTCTTTTAAACCCAATAATACAAAAATGTTTCCTGTCGCACTTGAAACTGTTTCAATGTAAAGTGTGTTGTAAATAAAATGTATTATTATTATTAGTAGTAGTAGTAGTAGTCGTAGTAATCGTAGTAGTAGTAGTATTATGTGAACACCGAAGCCTATTGTGGAGTAATCATGGGGTAAATATACTTAAGTCATCGCTTTGCACCTTCTGTTTTCCTGTAAGAAGAAACTTTTCCGACTATAACGGATACAGCGAGTTGTGTTTTCCAGTCATTTTGTTGTTATATCCAATTTGATCATACAGATATATTATCTAGCTCTTTTTCTTGTGGTCAATTGCTGCAAAGCATTATTAAAATTCTGGCCCAGACGGGGATCTTTTCTTATCCGGGTGGAGTGCTTTGAATCACATTCAGATAATGCAGACAGATGTGGCAGAGCCGTAGGAGCTGCATAATGAGCAAGTAAGAAAACTGCTACCAACACCACATAATTTGTCCTGACACCTAATTGTGCACATTTATCACCTCCTTATATTACATTTAAAGAGCCATTAGCATCAATTAGATATAAAATTTCCAATTTTAGAGTGTATTCTAGATTGCTTGTTAACAAACATTGTCACCAAAGTGCTTTTCAATCAAACAGGGTACATATTTCTAAAATAATTCCCTTCTGCAACCAACCTATTAACTAAGAAATATTACCCAAAAATATTTCAACATCAATATTTCCTTGAGTGGGACTGATATCAAAGGTATGAGGTTTTTTCAGACAACATTGTCACATTGTCAAATGTCGAGCAGAAGAGATGACAGTACACATGCAGCTTAAAAATGGTGGTAGCATGGGGGAGCTGGAGGATTAACGATGCGCACCACATGTTCGGGATCTTTTCTTCATGGTGCGTGAAGGGAGAGCTGGGACTGTGGGACTCAAGGCAAGAGACTCCCAGAGGGAGAAGCAACAGAGAGAAGGAGGAGATTGAAAGACTCATATGATATTCATCTTATGCTGCAATGTCTGTCCTTGCAGTGGACAGTCTCAAGGGAAGGAGGTGAAGTCGACTTGAGCAAATACACACACAAAGACACACACACTCACATGAACCACGAAGAACGCATAAAAAGCTGAAGAATAGAGTTGAAGTTAGGAGTAAAGTTTGTCCATATCTATGTGTGTTACTCACCAGTGATCTCTCGAACGGTACGGAATACATTGAGCTTTTCTGGGTCCAAAGCTTCAATGTTATGATAGACGTCCCTGTGGATAATGACGGGAGATCAGAATGGCACATTCACTTGAATCAACGCATACTCAGAGGCTGCACATATCTCAACATTAAGTAAGCTTACACACAGCAAATTGATTAAGTGTGTGTTGCTCACATGGATTTTCTTCTCTTGGGTAACGCACTGAAATACATGTACCTACACTGTATAGATAATCCATCTAGAAGTAATATGAACATGTTCACTTTCTATTTGAGGGTAACATACACTCAGCTTTCTTCTCACAGGGAATTCCCGTTGCACCTTTTTTCTTTGTCTTTTCTACACTTAACTGAACGTTAAACATTTCTATGTGAAGAGATGACAAAGTTTTCAACTGACTATTAAGGTAAAATAGTGAATGTTTTCAAGTCAATAAATATCAGGGGTCAGTCAGCAACCTCAAGTTTTACAAAGTCCAACAGAAGATGGATGCATGGATGCATGTTAACCAGTTACAGCTCTTACCCCTTAATTCCCGTAATGAGGAACACCAGGTTTCCATTGATTTTGGTGCAGTTGACAAACTTGTCAATGTTGCTGGAATCCACTGTTTGGGCTGTCTGAAGGCTGGCTGTACCGATTCCATCACATGCTGGACAAAACAGTAAATTAGTTATTTATCAGTTTGAAGACATTTATCATCAATGGCAAATTCATTGATACACAAACAAGTACGAGATCATAAAGGAATCCATACTATTTAAGCGTAATCAGAAAACAAAAAAAGGACCAATTGTTTGAGGCTTTACCTTTCGGGCAGATGTCAGTGCAAGGGATACACATCTTAATGCGATTCTCCTCCACCTCCATCTTGTTACTGGGGCATGCTCTCACACAGGAGCTATGGTCTACCACAAAGTTATCTGAAAAACCCCCCCCCAAGAAAACACAAAAACAATTCATTGAAAATGTCAACTACAGGAAGTTGCAGTTTGTCACACAGGGCTGTACGGTGCACCAACTGGCAGCAAATAGCAGGAAGTCCAATTGAAAATAATGGCTGGAAGTCATTTTCTTGCTGTCTAGATCAATGCTCTGTGACTGCCCATGAATTGAATTAGCAGATCGAACAAGTTTTATATGTATTACAAAGACTCCGTTCTTATAACGCCCCTCCCACTATTATAAAGGTGTTCCTTTTCTAGCTGTGAGGGAACTATGGGGAATATGTTAGCTAATGCAACATGTCTGGTTTAGCTGGTTTAATCCGTTGAGAGTTGAACTCTGTTCTTTCAACTAGCATCCATCAGTTTGAGGTTGCCAATTGTTTAAGGGTGAGAAGATGTTTGACTATTGTCTTAAAAACAAACACAAAAATCAAAAATGCATATTCAAATGTTTTATATTGACCCTTTAGTGTGTACTGTCTCTTGTGATTATTACAGTTCTATCCAATGTTCACTCTTTGTGCATTTTAATTCATTGTTTTCTCATGATCCAACCCACACTGGAGGATGAGCGGGTCATATTCATAACTGTCAGTAGTTTCGAGCAGGTCAAAGGCCATACACGAAAATGTGGAATTTAATGAAGCTGTGCTAAAAATTTTAAAAAATCACTCAGTCCATACAGTATAATGAAACTGAGACACTAAAGAGGCCACGTATGAACTATTTCCAATTAGAAAACCAGCAAAAAGGAAGGGAACATTTATGTTCCATTATCTTTGAATGGTCATTTTAGTCTAAGGAACTGGTCGGTGTGCAACTGCTTTTTACATTCCACCCTTCTGATTGGCCTTTTCTCATTGATGTTATGACCAGTGAAGGATACAGGGGCGCAAACACACTCGGGTAGTGATGCAGGGAATACCAATAGTGCAAAGCATAGAGAGGTGACATGATGGATGCAAAACAAATCCTCTTCTCTACTCACTTTGAAAACACGTTACAACTTAACGCAAGTCAACTTTTCATAGCAGGCTTACATAGCACTGCAACATAGATATATTCTAGTTTTACAGAGGGATTCTACCTGAGGACCTGGTGATGGTTTTACTGTCAATTGAACTTTAATCCATTGTTTTTTCAAAAAAGTAGAAAAAAAAAATAATTTGGTTAGTAACTTTATTAGTTATTATTAGTAAAGTTATTATGGAGATAATACAAACAGAGATAAATATGACATGTGACTTGAGCTGCTGATGAATTTTAATAAAAAAATATTAAGCTGTAAAGATTAATATGTTTCTGGCAAAACAAATCCAGTCACAAGTGGATAAAATCTGTCTTGGCCAAAATGCTATGCTATATCAGCCAGTCACCATGGAACCTCTATCAAAGAGTTTTGAAAGACACGTTCAATATCTGGCTCCTCCGTCACAATTGACTTACAGAAAGTATCTTTTGGATGAGAAAAAAGAAAAAGAAAAAAAAGTTTCTGTTCCCGAGGAAGAGATCCATAGATGTGAAGAAGCACTTCAACCCCTTTGAAGTTATTTTGGCAGCTCTGGCTTATTGAAATTCTTTATGATAGTTAAACCATAATTTCCGTGGCTCAGTGGTCTAGCCATTTCTCACAAGGTGAAATAAAGGTGGGAAGTCACAGCTTATATTGTGTTTTCTTAGTTGTTAATGTGAAGAAATATAATGCGAAAACTTTCCAGTAATATAAAGGGATTAAACATTTAGTTCCAATGAAAATGTCGACTTACTGGCACAGGGGATTTAAATATATGCCAACAATCCACTTTGTACTGAGCGATTATGTCAATTAAACACTGGCTTTAAAAGACAAGAACACTCAGATATATTTGTTCTTCAATATTTCTAACACGATGCATTCCTTTCACCGTGACCTTAACCAAATGTCAAACCGCAACCTAACCTGCTTAATTCCCAACCATGACACCAACTCCTAACCTTTAACAGCTTTTTGGAGATATCCTCACTTTGCAAAGTGTCAAAAACTCAGGCTGGCTCTACACAGGTTATCTGGGGAGAGCATATAACAAGCTGTTTCATATTAGCAGCACTCGTTTTGAAAAATGATCTCACAGCAGTAATGAGAATGCTGAGAGTCCTAAAGAGAAAATGTAATTCAAGCTACCTCAATATGAAATTGCTGCTCTTGCTGTATGCATACTGTTGATTTTCATGTGAAGGCGAAACAGAAAGAAGTCGTTGCATTTATCTGGCACAGTACAATACGAATGAGGGATTTCACAAATCTTTGCTTGCAACTGTTTTACTGACCCTGCAAGCACGTACATATGTGTACGTAACCATAAGTCTCACTTTTGAAAATGCACAAAAAAGCTTTGAGCACTATTATTTCACAACAATATATAATATAATATAATCAAAAAGGTTCAGGTGTACAGTAGGATCCACTAACACTTTAAAGTATTGGAAACCATGCTGCAACCAGCGAATAGTCAAAATCTTAAAGGACAAAACGTTTAGGAAAAACACAAGCGTGTATTGAATGTGTCCAAATTTGTACGCAAAGTAAGATGTATGTCATTCTGGTTGGAATTGTATTACTGTGTGTGTGTATGTGTGTGTGTGTGTGTGTGTGTGTGTGTGTGTAGGACCGTAACACTCACGCGGACACTTTTTGACACAGAAGGCTCCATAGGTGTACTTCGCCCTGGGGTTGTGCTCCAGCTGGAAGGTGGTAGGATTGTAGACAAATGGCTGAGGGCATTGGGTCACACAAGCCCCACTGTCATTGAAATTGGTGCAGGCCTGCAAACACACACACAAAGCGAACGTTTAAATCAACTAATATATTGGCTATAGGAGGGTTATGGGGGGAATGTGGGAGAGCTTGCATTAACACATTTTCATTGTGTCTGCAAAAGGTGAATGGTTTACGAATGGTAAAGAACATTACCAATGTGTGGATAACACAATTATTAGGCATTCTTTGTTTTTTTCTACTTTTCTGTCTTAAAAACACACCAAACAGTGATCTGAAAAGAAAGATATGTACTGAACCATGGATTTCACGCTGTACCTCATTACACAGCCTAATGAATTTGATAGGAGTCAATCAAGGGTTTTGTTTTCTCAACTGGAACATTGTTCAAATTACTTTTCAGTGTATTTGTTCTCAACTTGTCAGCCAGAGAGAGAAAACTAATTTATCAAAAAGACTGAAGGTAATTGTTACATATATATATATATATATATAGCGGTCATCCACAATAATATGACCACCTCCCTAGTATTGGGGTCATTCCCATGTTGCTGGTTATATGTCAGAAAGCACCGACATTAAGCTTCAGTAGCTTTTATGTTTCACCAGATCACACATATCAGGCTTCACTCCACCAATGACAGATGCTATGAAACAGTTTTACAAATCTTTCCAGAGATCCTAATGTTGTGGCTTAAAAATGTCTATTTTAGGGACGATTCATTCATAGCCCTGATATGAATTTGATGAGAGACAGTGATAACTTTGGTGTAAAGTTTAGGGAGAATGTCAAAAGCCCTTTATGTTTAATCCTATTTTTGAAGTCAAAATGAAGACCAACATTAGATTATTTCTTTTTCGAAGTCTGCTAGTGACACTCCATACGTGACAGAGTTTGAGTTACAAAATTAATATACGTTCAACATGCAGACAGATGAAAAAAAAGTAGATGTTAACTCAGGAGGGAAGAGTAGAAGTGGTTAAATTTTAACATTGACATGCATTACAGAAAGAAAAGCTCATTAAACTTCATCTGATCACATTTGACACAAAACTGGAATTTCTTTAATCAAAAAACGAAAGAAAATCCAGATTAAGTCTTTCTTGCAGAATCAATATAACCCAAAAGTAAAGAGCACAATGTGTTGATTTATGAAAACCTGGAATCAGAGTGCTGTGTGTGTGTGTGTGTGTGTGTGTGTGTGTGTGTGTGTGTGTGTGTGTGTGTGTGTGTGTGTGTGTGTGTGTGTGTGTGTGTGTGTGTGTGTGTGTGTGTGTGTGTGTGTTCACTTACAAAGCAGTCTGTGTCCTTAGGACCAAAGCAGCCACCTGCACACTCACGGTGGCAGCAGTCGCTAACATAGGGACCAAAGCATCGGCCGTCACACTGCTCGACACACACCGTCTTTGTTACTGCGGAGTGACAAAGAATGTTTGATATGTAACACTAATGAACACAATGCAGTTTGAATAGAAATAAGGAGAAAACAATCACTGAAAATGGGTCACATTCAGAAATGAGGAAGGTACTGAGTAAACATGCAGAATATATCATATGTAATTTGGAATTGTGTACTCGTCTCCACTGAAGGAGGTGCAATATGTTGCTTTTGCAGTCCCAGCCTTGAGCACCTTCATTGACTTGCAAAATTACAGCTCAAATGATTTTCCAACCTCGAAGGGACCAGCATATCACTGCTCTTACCATAGCAAAATGGTTAGCTTTGGGAGGATGTTGTGATCCAGGTTAGTAAGGAGTCTCACATATACAGTACATGAGATGAGTTATGACCTCATAGACAGCAACACTGGTGGTTTGAAAGTGTCTTGTGTCAAGTGGCTTGAAAGGGCATGTGGTTAGCATCTTGGAACCTGCAAGACACAATCTTTTTTATTGAGGTGTTTTCCTCATAACCACCCACAGCAAAGCACACCTATAATCACTTCAGACATACAGTTTGAAATCACAAAGGCGACATTACCACATTGTGCTTTGTCTATATAAGTCAGGGAGCATTGACATAAACCATCGAGGGATTACATATGTGAGAAAATCCATATGGACAAGTGTATTGTCATTTTATTAACTGGCACTGCCAATAAAGACAAATTAATTATAGTGGATACAGCTCAGTAAATGTGTACGATTCGAATCGCGTTGTTTATTGTGTGGTTGTTTTATTTGTGCTGTATAAATAAAGATGGATTGGATTATGACAACAGGCCTACTCTTGCATAGATACAGAACTTTTTGCAATGGCTCATTTCTTCGTTAGATTGGTTTATCTTCATCCTGAAGCCATTGGTGTCCTATGTCAATGATGTACAGGGCGACATTGTTGTTGGTCCAAACTAATGTTATAAGTTATAGTGATTGCTCAGTGGAGAGCAACCAAACCAAGCCAAACGTATTGCTGTGAAATCCACAATGCACTGTGTAGTGATACACGGTACCATGTACCGATAATCATTTTATAGGAGTTGAAGCTTTCAGTTGATTGCCAAACTTTGTAATGAGGAATAATATACTCCTCATTATAGGTTTTGGGATCAACAAAGACATTTAAGTATTTGTGGGTATACAGCAGTTTTTAAGCTTCTTACTTATATTAGCATTTATAGCTTTCTTAATCACATTTATACAACAATCACTTCTGGAACCAGACATACATTATCATTTATTCTCAAAAATATAAAATTAAACAAAGATTTTATTTTAGAAAAAATAAAAAGGTGACTTTTATCGTAATTCAAAACTCTGTGGGAATCGAGGTGAAGCTTGGGAAAAAAACAAAAACAATCCCTCAAAGCCAGACCCAGTGCTTGACAATCAGCCATAAGTGCAACAATAGCACCACATTGCACAAAGGCCATCATTATGTGTGTATTTGCATGTGATTGGTTCAGCTGAACCAGAAGCATTTGTTACCACCTACCATCTTTATTCAATCATGTTTTCGACTTCCTGTGTGCTCCCCTGAGGGTCTCTAGCTGGATGTGACAGAGACATAGCAATTCCTATCTTACTAGAGTACTACCATCTTTGCCAACATCTGCCCACCCTTTCCTCATATGTCTTTTGTGATCATATGGGCCACCATATGTCTGAGAGTTTCTCGCTCTGACAGCTATATGTAAATGTACATACAATGTCTTCAGTCTGTGGATAGAGGCAGCTGGTAAGAGACACAGCTCAAGTGTCAGTGGAGGGAATTTAAAAGCTAGAGCTTGAGCACATTACTAAATCAAATCTTACAGGGGATTGGATAAAGCAGTGAATGGAGCAACGAGGGGGGAAAAGTTGCATAGAGTTAATGGTCTCTGAAAAAAAACAACAAAAATAATTTGAAATTTGTAGGGAAAAGCTGAGTGTTTTGACCGGTTTTGCAGCTTACACGTCACAGTAATATCTCATTTGTCACTCAATACAACAAGAGTTCCTTAAAACATACTGTCACTTTGTCAGGATCCTTTCTTCCTTATTATTAGTTTCAAGCAAAACAACTTGCTTTTGCATATCAAAAAGTGGTGATCAGTTTTGACTAAGTGCACAAAATGAGTTGTGTGAATAGACTTTACAATGAAAATGCTGAATTTGCAATGACCAAAAAAAAAATAGTTGGTGGAATTCATTTACAAATTAATTTTATTTATTTTTAAATTACGGTAGTGTGTGTTTTGTGGGTGCTTTGTTTCCCACTCTCCATCGTTGCGACAAGATGCCATTCACTGTGATTGATAGAAGCCATGGACAAGTTGCCAAACAAACATGCAGGCACACATGCACACTTCACCCGGTGCCTAACATGCCATCAGTGGCATTCCATTAAGCGTGGCTGGGCTAAAATGAAACGGCCTGCTTTATTCAAAAGACACTCTGTCAAACAAATGACCTTGCCAGGAAGAGACGCAATGTTGTTTATCAATTTGGCTTTAAACTTCCACTTTAGGAAGAAAAAAAAAATGCTGGTGACAACAAATACAGAAAGAATCCATCTCATGAAATATGCCTGGAAGCTTCCATTTGAACAGACTGTGGACAGCAGCATCAGTCACAAGGACCGCTGCCTCTCTTTTCCTATTTACATGAGCAAATCTTTCCATTTTTTTCCCTAAAAGTGCCTCCCAAAAGAACTTCATGAATAGTATATGCATTTTTGAGAGGAAAAACTTTACTCTGTGGTGGTGACAAGTTTCAGCAGCACATATTCAGTGCCACCAAAGAAGATCATGTGATTCACACATAAGTGAAGGAAACTTTACTGAAGACAAAATACAAATGTGTAAACCAGATGTGCACTGGATAAGTCAATTGCCTTATATTTGTTTATCTGACATAAAAATACTATTTTGATAGCTTGACTTAATTGCTCTATAATGGAAATATTTGTTTCTAATTAATACTTAATATAATAACAATGGTGTATTTGAAATAAGATGGTCAACCCAACATAAGAATATCATCATTTTGTTTATGTGCAGTATATTTCATACACCAATATTTTACATGAAATCCATTGATGACCACCTGTTTGCATTTCACTTTGTTCTACACATGTTCAAATACTTGTCAAGTTCAGTTTCTGGGTTTTGTGTGACTAAACAAAAAATAAACTGGCTGTATTATAGTTTGTGAGAATGCATGCATATTTGGACAATCTGTCAGGAAAATATCAAATTTAAGGCCATCCTTAAACAGGTAATCACATTTTCTGAGGGTATAACTGTATTTTGGTGAATTTTAGAACCAGGAGCCAAATTAAGGGGAAGGATGAAGGATTGTAATCTTTTATTACAAATGGAGGGCTGTTGCTGCTCTTCAAAAATCTGATATGTAAATTATGGTAACTTTCATGACGTTGTCACAACTTCCTTCAGAGAAATGTGGGTTATTCTTTTTTTTTTTATTTCAACAAATAAAATTAGTTCACATTAAAGGGATGACATTGTCCAAACCTATAGGTTTCACAGCAAAAAAAAAAAAAAAACACGTAAGAGAACCACATGAAACATAATCCGTTTCTATCACGGTGATAGGATGCCAATACAATGCAGAATTGGTTTAATGTTCACTTCTCCTTCATTATCATGGCCTGTATTTCACTGCTCACTTAAAGTATTTAAAGATATATTTTTTAAAATATTTAGTTTAGTTTTAATGTTATGTGTATATACTGTCTGTGTTTATTATGCTTTGTTTAACCGTTGCAAAAAGATCTGTACTTTTATGTTGTTTTGTATTTATATTTTGATCAATATTTCTTGACAGATGTGATCCATTCAGTTGTATGGTTGAAATTACTGTTTTGTTCGTGGGTACAATTCCACCCAGGGCCAGGTTTATTTACAGACTACCCAAGGTTTGATGCCTTTTAAGTAGAAGGCTGTCTGGACCATGGACTGAAAAACAACTCCAAAGCATCACATTTTCACAACCGTGCTTGACCATGGCAAAAGTGTTCTTGAAATATCTCTCCATTCTTTTCTTTTCTCCCCCCCCCACCACACACACACACACACACACACACACACACACACACACACACACACACACACACACACACACACACACACACACACACACACACACACACACACACACACACACACACACACACACACACACACACACACACACACACACACACACACACACACACACACACACCCCACCCTCCACCAACACCCTTGACAAATACCTTGTACTTTTGTTCGTACAATTTCATTTTCCTCCCATATAACCATGCTCTGCACGGTTTTTAAAAGTATGGAATCAGGAAGGTGCCGCTCTCAATTCTCTGCTCTTTAGAATACTGCAGTGCAGTTGTTCCCAACCTTTGGCCTGCGCCCCGACTGGTTTGATGCCCCCAATGGTTTTGTCATGAAAGATCATGGCAGTGCAAGGCTTCGTCTGCTCGGAGGTTGAGCGGTAATAAAAATAGATTTGCAAACGTTTGAAGAAATCCACAACAAAACAGTGTTGTGGAGGAGACCTTAGCACTGTTAACCTCAAACAAGCTTACCTTCAGGTTCTGATACAGAATGCAGAACTTTAATAAAAGATGCCATTTCAAATATGGATTAGTAGGGTGAATGGCAAAGCTGTTCATTTAGTTTCTGTGGAATATACATAAATTATATAATGATGGTCGGTTTACATGCAAACGGCAGAATTGCTGAAAACAATGTATTGTCATGTTGGCCCATTATGGATGCTGTCATTTGTTTTTGTAATGAAACACAAACACATGTGCTTAGAACAATAGTTGGAAGTTGGATTATTTTATGAGTGACTGTCAACAATAAAACTACCAAGTCTCAGTCTCTCTTGATATTGTCTACTAGTGCATGGCCAGAGGACAGTGGTTGCTGGTCAATACAGGGTGCTAAGGAGTCCTCCCCCCTATTTTTTTATTGTTTTTAATATAAAATATATGAACAAACTGCAGTACTGTTGACATTTGTTCATGCCGACACATTAACAATGGCCCCTGAACTATATATGCTTCATTTCAAATTAGACTATTTCTTGATTCCTGTCTCTCTAGTAGTCTGTGTGAGAGCAGCCTGGGGGGCTGTGGAAAGCAGCCCACAGGAGGCGGGGTTTAGTAGTGATCTCACTAATTACTGATTAACATCAGAGTGACTGACACTGAATTAAGCTAATCAGTGTCATTTCATGCCAGAAACCTGGGGCAACCTTTAAGTCGCCCCGGGTTCAGCGATTGGCTTAAAGTCAGTTCTGGTTTGGTCTTGCGTGTTTCAATGAGAATCATGATTCATAGTTATTATTCAGAAATTAATTAGTTTTTTTTGTTTTTTTAAATAAAAAGCTGGTCGAACAGAATATCGCAGAAAAGTCTTGAAACTCAACTATGATAGATGTAATTTGATCACTTAAATTGGTCAACTTTGGCACTTTCAAAATGGATAATATCACTGTCAGCCTCTTTGGTCATTTCATTGTTAATCTGAAACATGTGATAGAATGTAAAATAAATGCATTTTTAGAAAAATAAATACTTTACTGCATAAACCCGGAAAATCGACTTAAATGGAGGAAATGCAGACACTTGTCATCTTTGGAAGCAGCTGAATAATGAATGACAATATGTCACAAAAAAGCTTTTCAATATTTGACCTTTTTACAATTCAGATTTTTCTTTTAACATAACAAATTGAAGGTTCTCATGAAAAAAAAGGCTTGTCATCCATAAACTAGCAAACGCATAGATGGTCGGCTAGCAGCCAAAACGGCGGCACACACACACACACACACACACACGGGGCCAGAGCTTATCCAGGTCTGGTCTGTCACTTGTTAACAGGTCCTGGTCAAACAGTTCAACCCTCATTATCTAAATGAGATTGTGACCGCAAAACAAATAATACCAGTCCTGCCAGGGTTTGGACGGCATGAAGGAAGTGGTCTGCATGTACAGCAATGAGAAATGATGACAAAATAGATGGAGAGAGGAGTCAAACTGGAATTGGAAGAAGAAAAATAGCTCTCCAATTAAAAGCGGAAAGTATGTCTTGGGGGGGTTGGGATTTATTTTTTATTTTTTTAACTTTGCATCATGTGTAGTGTGTGTTTTGATGTGCTACAGTGAGAACGGACATACTCATAGAAAATAAAAGTTGTGTTTTCTTTCCTATGTATCGATGGGGCTATGATGGACAAATAATTATTGCTGATTGGCAAGGCTGTAGCGTGCCTGAAACCTTAAATCTTCAGTCAATAAACTTACAGCTATATAGTGTAATATAAACATTGGGTCTAAAAATATCTGATATTTACTTGAGACGCAGAAGAACCCAAACCCAATGGTCATGAAACACATGTCAGATGTCTATTTAAACTTCTAAGGGACGAACAGCTCTTTTAACACCTCATGCTTGTCGACATTTTGAAACCGAAAAGACATTTGAAAAAATTAATTTCCCTCCTTGTGTTGAATCCCAAGGAATTACTAGACCTTCATTTCAGAGTGCAATCGATGCAACATTCAACAAATTAAAGTTATGCCACAGATGATTCACAAGTGAATTACAAATACAAGGATTATTCTCCGCTTGGTGGCAAAATGACATTTTATTCCAATTCTTTCAAAATGGAAGCCTCTGGAATAAATTTAAACCTCCACAATAATAGTCAGAGACAGTGTTTTAGTAATAATCTCTATTAATGAAAAGCAACTATTCAGATAACATGCTATTCATCTAAATATAAACCTGAGCCAGGGGATATATTGTTGCAATTGTTTTTTCTTATTACAAAATGCAAAAAAAAAAATCAGTTTTACTCACACAGTTGTTTAAATTTCTCAGAGAAGCAACATACATTCACATAATGGCACAAAGAGACTAGTTATTACTATTGTAACGTTTTTTTTCTTTTTAATATATTAACGCATACCCATCAATTTCTCAGTTTTTCTGCATGTAGAAATGACATATAATTAATAAACAAAAGCAATCTGTTACAATAATTTGTCAGTCTAAATCTTCCTGCATGTTCCCACAAAGAAAAAACTCAGATGAATAAAGTATTTCTTTTCAATTCTATGCAAACTTCAATAATGAACTCAGAGCTTGAGTATTGTTGTCCTAAAGTTCAACTTAAAGTGGTTTATTTTGCAATCTCAGCTTGAAAATTAGACACATTTCACAATAAATACAAAAGTCTGCAAAAGAGTGTCAATGTTTCATTACGTTTGGTAGAACAAAACAAATTACCACAGACTCGAGAATCCGTATCATACTTGGTTTGAATGTGGGTCCATCATTGTGGTAAAAGCGCAGAGTAAGGTAAATGAGTCCTTGTGAGCGGTCGGTTTCTATAACAACAATTGTAATTGCATCACAAATGATCTGTTGACAATGAGCTTGAACCATAGTGATAACACATTGGCTAACGTGTTAACGCAGTTAAAAATCATTGGAGACATCATCATCTCCCAGTTAATGAAGAAACAAGTAGAAATTAATGTGTACTCATAATAATGATGCACTTACAGCTTTGACACTCGTCCTCTTTGGGTCCCCAGCATCGGCCGTTACAAGAACGATGGCATTTCTGACCTGCATAAATGTCAAGAAAAACAGAATTAGCATTTCAAATGGCTTATTAACAAATTATGATCTGTATCAAACAAAATATGGTATCGGTATCGACTTGGCTAGACTTTAATATTGTCAACAGGAGCTGTACTGTCATCACGCAACCCACTTAGGACCAATCAAAACTATTTCTGGTTTAACTGCATTAAAATGGAGCTGATCATTTTACTTCACTCTGAATACAACTTAGGTCTGTGTGCCTGTGTTTGTGAAACATCATTAAATTAGCTGAAAGTGCTGATGTTAAGAAACAGTGCTTCAATATGAATACATTTGGAGAACTCGCCATAATTATTGCATTTAAAATCTAATGTAAAAAACAAAGTCTTGCAAAAAATTGTGGTTGTAGGACTGGTGTGTAGTTAATTATACAATCTTATGGTGACAATATTTGTATTAATTGATGCAATCTCAAAAGGTTTTCATGCTTGAAATAATTCAAAATGCCATGTCATTTTTATGCATTCACTACAAATGAAAAGCTCTTCAGGTGTTCTCTTTTGAATCCAAGACATGAAAACAAAATGTGTTGTATTCGTAACAGGTTTGCTCTTCCTCTCACTTGTACATGCTGTTCCAGGCATAAAATCTTCCAAGAAACTTGACACAGGTTGTTTTGAGAAAATATGACATTTCCTCTTGCAACTTCACACTAAATCAGCCCAGAATGAAACTGGAGCACATCTGGTTGAGATAAAAGCAGTAAGGGATCTGTAAGCAGCGTCATACTCTCAGAGCTTTCACCAGTGTCTTTTCAAGTTTTTTTGGTTGTTTTGAGGACTTAATTGACCACCTCGTAATTGACTGCAGGGGAGGAGAGAGGCTGGATAAGTGCACAAGTGCTGTCCTCTGTCCATCAGCCTCTCCAGATGAGAGCTATTACCATCGGACTGACTTTACTGTCCAACACGAGCCTCTCCATCTTCTCCCCCCCTCCATCTCCTTGTTTGTGAGCCAGATTCCATCTCTTTCATCCACAAGCTACCCCTAACTGATTCATTACTACTCTGTGGTTCTTTGCTAAATGAATGTCTGCCTCTGTATATTTATGTCCTTCTTCATTCCATTCTCTTTATGTCTGCTCTGTTTCCCTTAAAAAACAGCACTTTGACACAGCTTTAGGAAGAGTATGACAGTGCTGACTGTATGAAAGGCAATGCACAAACAGGATAATAATATAAATGTCAGGCAACTATAGGTGGCTGTCTGACAGTGCCAAGTGTGCCAAATCTCTGCTACACTTATGATATATCTCCTTTCTCCTCTGAGCTTGGTGCCTTGTGAAGTCAGAGCTTTCCTTCCCTGTCCACGGCCGTCACTATCTCAACCTCTAAATGCTCAATGACCGAGAATAAACCTGTGCCACCTCTTTTCCTGAAGCATAATCTTTAACAGCTTTCTTAAAACAGCCACTGAAGGTTAAAATCTTGAGACAACTGCCATCCTCGGGCTGCTGCGGGCCAAAAGAATCTTGAATTAATTAACTTTGAAATTCCTTTTTTTTTTTGGCACCAAATACAAACAAAACACAATCCCACGACAGCAGTGTCATATGATAAGAACATAACTCGCGTGCCACCCGGAAAGAATGAAAGAGAGATTATCTTATCAATTGGGGATTACAAGTTTGGAGACCCTTGATCTTTCAGTGGGGATAGGAGACTTGCACAGCAGTCAGGGTCGATCCAGGGCTAACGGGGCTGTGGGGAGGACAGTGATCGAGCAGAATATCAATGCTTGCAGCTGTTAATATGCAACCAAAGTCTTCAGGAAGTCTTCTGAGATTATATCCAAGGACATACGTCAAAGCTTCTTTTTAATTATTTTAATAATGACAATGCACTTTGTGTTATTCTGTATTTGTAAAATGAGACATCTTAAAGAAGAAAAAACGGACATAAACAACAAAGCATTTAAATGTCAAACAACTTGAACACTAAATTACTAACAAAAGGAGAGCACTGCTAAGAGGCTTAGTCAGTGAATTAACAGAAATGGGTCAGGAGGGGACTCAATACATCTTTACTTGCAACCACCTCAATCCTCACCCAAGTAAATCCCATCAATATTCAAAGGAATCATTAACACATCTTCCAACTGCCTATAGTAAAGCATTAAAGTAACCAGAACATCAGGCTTGAGGCATTGTTATGATAAGCAGAGTGACACAATGGGGTCAAGGGGTGATTTTGGAATGAGAGTGTTTTGCTGCTCAGATTTACCCATTAAATATAAACTGGATAAAGAACAGGTACAATTATTTTTTTCTTCTTTAGAGGATTTCTGAAGTCACAATTTACCAGACTGAGCCTGTTTGGAATGCGTTTGTGAATGCATTTACTTTAGGATGGATTTGAGTTTGGAGTCTTGTAAATATGGGATTAAAAATGTGCCAGATGAAGCAAAAGAATTGTAATTTAAAAAATAATGAAATGGATTGGGGCAAATTGGGTCACACATCTATTTTCATATGCGCCATTCAGCAATAAAGTTATGACCAGAAGAAGTGAATAACACCAACGACGTCTGTATCATGGCACATGTTTGTGAGTGAGAAATATTAGACAGCATTGAACATGATTGGTCATCACTGAACTCGATGGTAGAACTAGACTGATCTGGATGCCTGCATCAAAACAGGTCAAAAACTGCAGCCAGTGTCTCGGGTTGGCAATGGGAAGCATCAAACGCGAAACAAAGACTAAAGTGGCGAAGCAGTGACAGGGATGTAGATTGGGCTCAGATTACAATTTAAAGAGCTTTCAAAGTTTGCGTGGCAGCGGACCCTATTGATGTGTGAAAGCGTGTGTGTGAATGAGTGAATGTGATTAACAGTGTAAAGTACATGGAGACTGCTTACATGGTAGAAAAGTTCTATGTAAGTGAACTCTTATGTAAAAAAAAAAAAGCTTATAAAACCAATTCACAAAGTATTAGATTATACAACGAGAATGGTCCATGAGATTAACATTAGATTAGTTTAATTCTATGTCCAACAGTGATGTAGAAGCACAATATTGAGTTAACGCAGTATTCTATTAAGCCCCATAGCTGTCTTATGGGTCAAACTGTCCTTGCATTGTTGTGCAGGTTCCTAAAGTGAATGGATGTAACAGTGTATGTGGATTGGACTATTTACTATGGATTATACTCTGAAAAATCCAGAAAAATACACAGTAAATTCGAATGCTTGTGCTGTTGTGTCTTTACTTACATGTGACACTACTGTTGGTAGGCACCACCACCGGATGAATCCGTGGGTTCTTCACAATGTCCTGCCAATGGATTGTATCTGCATGGCACAGGAACTTATTCTGGTCGACATACACACCTCCACTCAGGATTTCTGTGGGAAAGACAGAAAAAAGCTATTAGTACAAACATACACAAAGTACAGTAGAGTAGTATGACGTAAAAGGTGCACTCATTTCAGCAGGAAACATGAGTGGTTTAAAGTTTTAGGATGAAAAGTTGATCTTGAGTGACACGGATGTCGAAAAGGCTATTGTTCAACGGTAGGAATGACAAAGCTCTGCCGTATCACTGTTATTACAAATTGTGATTTTTTTTTTTTTTCCATTTTGTTTTTCTCAATTCTCTTCTCACTGGCTGTGGGTCGACAGAATCAATTATTTCCACCACCATCACAGCTATAAATCCGTTCGAGTAACCTTTACTAAGGGACACCAGGCCAAACATGTTTGTAATTTTATCACTAATCATGGTGTCTATGTATCGCACTATTATAATATGCAATACCATGTCGAGCTGATGATCCCCGGTCTTAGGAGACGGTCTGATTCCTCTTGCCACACACACACACACACACACACACACACACACACACACACACACACACACACACACACACACACACACACACACACACACACACACACACACACACACACACACACACACACACACACACACACACACACACACACACACACACAGCTGAATGATTGGATACAGAGGGGAGCTGGGATTACTGTTGTGCGGGAGTTTAGAGAATGTCTAATCCTGACTTTTATGTGAGGAAGAAAGAGAGAAGACAATAGGAGACAGACACATAAAGATGGAAGAAAGCCACATAGAGACAAATGGCAGGAAGGAAAGGGAAGCCCGGTAGCAGATTTGCATTATTTACTGAGCTTGTGTGTTCTCTATCTCCCTACAAACATATTACTGACACAGGGCTGAAAGTGATGAGACACATAATCAAACATGAGACTCCCGGCCAGAACCTCACCAAACCAGCTGAATACAATCTGGTCCCACACAGACTCTATAAAAAGATGTTCCTTGGATAACAGTGGTCTTACCTGTACGGGTCCGTATCCCAAGCCCCACCTCTCCCTCCCTATCTTTCTGCACGTACAGTGATAGTTAGGGAAATAAATTATATCCACGCTTCTCACCACAGATGGAACATACAATATCTCAGGGAGGAGGAGCTCATGTTTCAAATTCAAATTGTTTTCACATTAGGATGCTGCCAGCAAAGCTGCACATCGAACAGACCAACACACAAAGTGGAGTAGATAATGTGACAAAAACTGCCAGCATAACATATTAATTCAGTTCAACCGAGACACAGGTCCATCTCCGAAACCTTCTCACCATTATTCTGGCAGACTAGACTCTAATTGGAGCCACAGTGCAAATGTTCTAGGAAACCTATCTAAAACATATTAAGCTGCAAGTGTTTAAAAAAAGAGCTTTTTTTTGTTTGACTTTTTCCTGAGATAATTTATCTCATTTGCATAAATTGGTGAAAAGACCTTCAGTGTGATTAAGTTATTTCAAACCCTTAGGTCAAAGAGGAACGTTTTCCATCTGCGCTGAACTCCCTCATAAATATTATAACCTGTACGAAGAAAGAACAACATGCACTTTGTGACTAACCTGTAGCTGTGGCTTCATTGTTGTGCATTGCAATTATTATTTGCAAAAAAACTACACCACATCATCATCTTCTCCAGCTTTACAAGCATTTTGTACATTTGCTTTTGTACAGAACAAGCAAAGCAGCTAAGAGGGGAACTCTTGTTTAATTATTTGGACGACGACAGAAACAGAACAGAAAACATGTACAACAACATTTTTAAAGGGTTCTGTCCGATTGATCACATTGAAATCTACTGAGGACGTGAGAATGTAGTGTTCCTTAATTTATTTGAAAGATGGTTAAAAAAATGCACGACAGCAACAACAGAAATAAATGTTTCTTGGAATTAAACTGACTACGCTTATGTCAAAAACATTATCATTATCCACATTAATATTTTTGTATATCAATTGTACCAAACTAAAGTGCACATACGTGTCACAACTGATTTCACTGGGATTTGTTTTTTTTTGTTTTGTTGTTGTTATTATATCACCGTATTGCACTATAAATATATACTAGCACTCATGCTTTTAGTTTTGTATACATATAACATAATAATGAACAATTATACAACGTCCTGGAATGATATCCTACAAGGGACAACTTTGTTTTTTTTCCAAGGAAGAACAAGATCCCAAATGCATCTACTTAAAAACTATCCACAACAGCGACTACCAAAGAAACGCAGCTTAGAATGAGGCTTTCAGATGACAACAAAAATGGAGCAAGCGCTTATAGTGACCTTGATCTTTAGACACCAAACCCTAATTAATTTATCCATAGTGAGATTGGAAGATAAACCTGAACCTATTCCCTAAAAGCATTTCTGGTATAACACATTGGATAGAATAGAAGTGGTAATGGTAAATGTGACCTTTAACTTTTGGCAACCAAAATCAAATCTGTTCATCTGTGAGTGAGGAAATTTGTTTCCCAAATTTAAACGCTACACGTTGGCTGACAACAGCCAGTGGAGCAGAGACATACACATTTATTTGCAATGGGTGACAGCACAGGATTTCAGTTTAATTGGCTACTTGCTGGCACTTTGCCCAGAACAGTTACAGTATTTCCAAAGGCCTATTTTATCTTGATATGAATGATTAAGAAACATATACAACATAATACCTATGATGACATCAAATACTCATGTAGGCTTTCCTTTCATTAGAGGCAAAAAGCTTGACGTGCATGTGTTCTGGGTGGGTTCAGCAGCCTGGGGAGATCAATGGATAAATCCTGCTGTTGATTGTTTAGTGGGTAGAGAAAATGTCTTAATTAGGGTTTTTTTCCACGTAGCTCCAGCTAATCTTTTTTTTAGCTCTTCCCTTTCTGCCTTGTCCCAAGAGCCACACCAAGCATCTATGAATGAGCGTATGGCTTCAAAAGGCACAGCGATATTCAGTACCATGCTGTATGACCGTTGGAGGAAAACAATATGAAACTCAGGGATGCAGAACAAATGTATGCAGGCAATTATTTTGATGGTAAGTGCTTGTTATGATTTTTTTTTTTTCTTCTTTATTGCAGGGTGGGGATGAGTTTGATTAAGACTGGGAGGCAAATAGCAAAGCAACGATCAGAAGAAAGATAAGAACTACATATTAATGAGTTAGTGAGAGTGAATTAAAATGTGTTGTGTGGACTGTATAATGGAGAAATATGTCGGACAACAGAAACACCAGAACCAATGGCTGCTGTGTTCCATTGTTGTTGAATTGCATTATCAAAATCCTCCAACAGAGTTTATTGCTTTGTAATCTGAAAAAGATCAATGCGGAGAAGTAGTACTATCAATGAATACAGGAAAACACATTTATTCAATATCTTAAGTTCAGTCCTTCTTCATATTGTTTTCCACAGTCAAAAAAATAAATAAAACAACAACAGCAGCATATTGGCTTTATAGATAAGTAGGAACAAACACATTCAGCCAGGCAGTAGTTAAAAAGATAGAGGAGCAGCTAGAGATTCTGGAAGACACTGAAACAGTCAGGCAATTACAGTAAACAGACAGGTATTCAATCAAAAAGACAGAGGCATTTCTTCTCTCTCACAACAGTGAAACTGGGGATTTTCCCGTCGGTCTCCATGGCACAGTCTCATTGATTTCTGAGAGCTTGAACTTGGTTTCAGCTCAGCACTGCTATAAGCTCAGTGGAACCGAGGGGAGAAACTCTGCAGGAAGATGAGGGTGTATTCTGGGTCAAAAAGGCTAAATGCTCGGGTGCAGATCCTGCTGGACTCCCCAGCAGCAGAGGAAGGCTGAAGATGTTGCTCAAGGCTGCACTTCACAGGCATAATGGCAAAACTGCACACACACGCACGCAGTCACACGCACACGCACAGTACATCCTCACTCACATACATGTCTTAGGCTTGGCAGTAATGAGGCCCTCGTTACTATATGTGCCACGAGCGTCAATTAAATTACCAGTTTGCTTTATCAGCGGGCTTGTAACGAGAAGGTCACTAATTTGAAACCCTGACAAAGGAGCAGAGGAAATGTGGGCAGAAACTGTCAGCACCACTCAACTGTTCCTTCTTATGAACCTATGTCATATGTCATCAATGACCATTTCATTTCAAACTGGAAGCATACCAGACGGGTGTTTAAAAATAATGACACGATATCACAGAGCTCTGCAGTACGAGGGGAGAGTTTCTATACATAAAACTTCTAATAATTTCCTTGTGGTTGAATCAACACATCATTTCTCAGTGCACATGCAGAGAAAGAGAGAAAGAAAGAAAGAAGGCTTTCGGAGAAACTATTCCCTGTGCACACCACTCGTGGCCACACAGGGCTGCGTCAATCACTCCTTTAAACTGCTCCACTGCAGACAGTAGATGTCAAGACGGGAAATCTGTGCCTTTGCTCTACAAATAGGTGATCTCCCTTCACATCCATCATCTTCCATAACCCAACAACTCTATCGTTGTCTTGCAGTCCCCACAGTTGGCAAGGAAAGTCAGTCGTAATGCACAGATATAATGAGTAAATCTATCTTTGCATGTACTTGACATGGCAACAAATCTTTACCCTGAGCAAAATAGAATTATTGGTAGCTGATCACGTTGGCTGTCTGGTTGGAGGTCAGGTGTTTCCAAATGTCAATTAAAAGAAAAGGCAGTCCAATCATCTGCTAATACTTCTCAATCAGACCTGGGCATTTGGTGGCTTATTACACGTATACTATATAATACAATATTTTAATACATTTGATGTGTGCAATACATAAAATTAATCACTCACACACTGATATCACCTTCTTATGTGGTGTTAAAAGCCACGAAGATGAGCTGGGTTTTAATATTGGATTTAATAAGAGATAAAGAAGGTGCCTGTCTGATGTGTAGTGGGAGAGTCGAGGAACTGCGACAGATAATGGTTGATCCTCTCCGAGCTTCAGGCAGGTTTTCGGTTCAGGTTTAAGAAAAACTGCTTTTGAAATTTGGATCCAAAGGGCAACAAGGAGATCTGGAGAACAGGAGAGGGAAGCAGTGGCAGACACGTAGTTGCCAGGGTTAACACAGCAGGTTCGACCAACCAGGTAAGACCAAAACCATACCAGATCCATGTTCTTCATCAGGGTGTTCCGTTACAGACTCAGTTGCTAAAACAATGTGATTAAAAACACTGTGTGCTCATTCTATGTTTTTTGCAAAGCTTTTAAACAGTATTATGAAAGATCGAGAATGTGCCGATGAACACAAGAACCTTAGAAATGTAGAGGAAGAATGTTAGATTTTTCTTTTTTTCTTTCCAAAAACTGCACTTACTTTAAAATTGGTACAATATAAGGTAAGTCCCAATAGCTTTACTTAAGTCACATTTTCAGTAGTTTTTTTCAATCTGATCAAACTGCTGTTTTCAGCTATGTAGATAACGCAAAGATCTATGGAAACACGTGATGCTCTTTTAAATTGTGTGTTAGACATCAGTTTAAACGTGTCATGGTTTTCTTTCTTTTTTTCTTTTTAACAAATCAGAGGGAAAACAGAAGCATTTGATTCACATAAATATGTGCCTTTACTGGAAAACATTTTAGATTCAGAATTTGATCGTATGTGAGCTGACATCAGTTCCACAGCAGATGTTGCAAAATTGAACAATGCAATCTCTAGTTTCTGGTCTAGTTTTCACTTCACATGAATGTAGTACAAATATCAAATCAAAGAAATAATTCTAAAATCAAACACATTTCAAAAGTATGAAATGTGTCACAGCATGCGTCACAAACTTCCATTCTTTACGAATGTCAATGCACAGAGCACCTCCCACTAGAATGGCATGCAATTCTACTACTGTGAACGCAGTCCTGAAACGAAATGGTGGTCCCCATTCAAATGTAATTGCACTTTTATGTGTATAACTATTGACCTGAAAAGAACAGCTGCATTATTTCAACTCCATAAAAGTGCTTCACCAGAGAGATAGTGGCAGTGGGATTTGAGTGTCTCTGAACTTACTGCGGTCAGGCAGGAACAGCAGCGTGGGAAGTGTGTGTGTGTGTGTGTGTGTGTGTGTGCCTGCTTGTGCACGTGTGCATGTCTCACATTGGGTTGGTAGAAGAAAGAAATGGCGAAAAAAAATTTAATGGAAGTAAAAAGAATATATTAAAGATTCAACAAAGACAAACACAGAGACAGGGATGAGTTTTAACTTCATGGGCACATATGTACAGACTATATACACATGAGGCTGCATATGGAGAATCCTCGCACATAAAATGCATATTAAATTTCTTCATGGTGATATTCATGGGCGAGTGGCTGTGGCAGTAGCCAGCATTGTGTGCATAGTTCTATGTGCACATTGGGAGGTTTTTGGTGTAATGAACAGCCTCTTATGTCTCAATGTGAAAGCCATATAGTTCAAGAACCGTTAGTCTTACCAAGGCCTGCAATTTCATTCAAATTTAAGAGTTGCACTTTTCCATTTCCTATTGGTGAAGTGTTTGGGTGGAAAAACAGGTTACATAGCCCGACTGCAAATAAGTAACCCCAATAGGCAAAAATACTGCATTGGACCAAATATAAATTTTTCCTAAGAGTGCTAGAGGCTGTTGGTAAAACAGCTGTGAAAAATGGAAAAGGAGGCAATGAAATGAGAGAAATAATTATTTAAGGGAACTAAAGAAGAAATGATTATCTTAATGGATATCTGTTGCAAAGTACAGCTATAAAGATAAGGTCAAATGAAGGAACTGGAGACTAGCCACAAACAGCAGGTTTTCTGTCAAGAATACTTGTACATGTCATGGTTCAATTCAAATCTTTTCCAAACTCTATTGATTAAATCTCTTAAAACAATATTTGTTGACTAAAATAACTTTTTTTTGTGTGTGTGTTAGTATTGATTTCAATCAATACTAGCAGATCATTACACTGCAGCATGTTATACTTCCATTATTTAATATATTGACTCGGCCTCGTATATGCTAACAGTCGACAAGCTGTCTCAACTATAAAGATACAGCATTGTATGTGTTTCATTAATGGTACAACGTATTATTTAACCTCTGACTGAGTGTATCCAAAATAAAATAAGAGCTTTACCTCCTAAATTTGAGTGTATTGAAAGTGTCAACAGAAAAGAAAAAAAAACAAAACACAAAAAACATAGCGCATCAACATTCAATCCCTAAAATAGATATATTACACAGGTTGTAAAAGTCACATGTATCCATTTTAACCTGTGTGGCAATGTGAAGGAGAAATGATGAGATCTTCACTGGGAGTATAGAAGATGTCATGGGGGCATTGGCCGTGGTCCTCATCCCCCAAACGTATGTCTCTCCTTCACTGACTTAATTGCATTTGGAGACAGCTTGATTAAATTTGGCCCATCCCTCACGCAATTGTTTCCTATGAGTCTTTATGAAAAATGGCCGAGATTTAGGGATTATGGTATTATACCAGAGCAAGGCAAATCATCTGCTTAAACATGAGAAAAGGGGAAAAAATACAATCATGACAGAATGGTTTTGGTGGTTTGGGGTTGCATTCTTTCTTATTTCCAACTTGTTCTGTGATAAAGGCCTCAGTAATCTGAGCTTTATGGTGAGAATGGAGGAGGGGGGGGCAAATCATGTTATAATACCTTGAGACAAGAGAGATCTCTGAGCAACAGAGAAAAACAAAACCTAGAAAAACAAATTAGGAAAGAAACCAAAAAGTAAGACAGAAAAGATTATCAAGGGGACATACAAGTCAGTGATTAAAAAAAAGAGTAAAAGGGCCTTCAATTGCTACTGCTGAGGGCCACTTAGCTTATCAAGGCTGATGTGTGATCAGAATGCCAGCTGAATTAAAAATGAGCCACGCTCACTGAAATGAACAAAACAAGCCAGGGTCTGAGAGAGGCTAAGAGAAAAAGAGTGAACGATGGAGAGACTGAGAAGAAAGAGTGCATATCTTACCACAAGCATACCAAGTATGTTGGTTTTACCACGGAGGAAGTTGGTTTCAGTCAGTGCCTGCTTTGCTAAGGCAACAACACGTTACAGAGGCCTTGTTTTTTCAGGTCCACTGAGAGACAGTAACACAATGCAGGCCACAGCTCTCACTCTGTTCACATACTGTAGCTCAAATGTGTGTTGGACATCACCTTCAGTGTGTTGCAAACATGTATCCAAAAGTTAAGTGTTTAGCAAAATGGCAATCCTGCCAAACAGCTGAAGAAGAAAAAAAGTGTTTGCTGAATAACATATTCCCTTTTAACCTTTCAGATGGAAACACACTTTAGACAAAGGAGGGTTGGTACGGACATGACTCAACAGAAGGGCTGGTTTCACTTGTTATTAGCCGCTGGCGCAACACCAAGACAATACTACAAAAGATTGTCAGTAAATTCTGCAAAAGGTTTTGAACTGAATAACATTTGTGCAACTTTCCAAATCCACCAATCCAACATGCACTCCCACTTCACACTCTGACTGGCCAAGCATGCAAGTGAGAAAGTAAGCAAAGTTTGAACTTCTTGCTGAAGCTCTCCTCTCTTCCGACAACTATTTCTGTGGATACACCCGAGTGAAATGTTACTAATTCTTTCCAAAAAGATATTATAAAGAAAAAGTCATTTGATCCGCACATTACACAATCTGTGCCTTGCATTTTGCCAACCGATTTGTTTTCATCCATGTGACATGGATATTCTGAAGTTGGAAGAGTGAAGTCAATGCATGTGCTTCCAGCCCTTCTGCAGTGCAACAATGTGGACATTATTTACTCTTTAAGATTTATTTATTTATTTATTTGAACGTAGTTGCTTTAAAACTATAGAATGCAGGAGTGCCAAAATTAAAAGGAAATACTGTACATGTGGAAATATAAAGAGAATCAATAATACAAAAAAATATACAAAGGTTGTCATATTCTTTTTCTATCTTGTCTTTACTTATTTCATTTTGTCTATGCTTCTCCTGTTGTGTCTTTGTCTTTTCCATTTGCTTTTTGTCATATCATTTACTCGATGAGTCAAGCCGTCTGAGAAGCCAAAAGCAATACAATGCAAATCGCATTTATTTCCTTTTAATTTGGGCATTTCTGTGATTCCATATAAAACTAGCCTGAACCAAACTAAAAAGCAGAATTTAGTGACTTGGAAAAATGTGTCTTTATGCTATTATAGGAGATACACTTTTTTCAGACCACATTGCTGATCTGACTTGTCCTATTGAATATAAAAGTGCTCATACATTCTACTTGTTGAAATAGCAATAAAAAGCATTAAAATATGGACATTACAGGACTACCTTATAGATGTAGTCAGAGACCCCCCCTCGCAAAGTGTAGACTAAAATGCCAACAATGGAAGTCAAACCATTTGAATACCATATATAAATGAATAAATAAGGCTTTTCCATGTCCCATTACCCACCACTGCTCCCATCAAGAGTTTCACTTAACCAAGGCTTTAGCCTACAAGGGGGAAAAAAAAACATATTAATTATTAAGCTGCCAGGGGGAAAAGGGGAGGAGCCATGGGGTTACAGGGTAATGTGAATGCTTATGTGTGTAGGCACTATGTACTCTTATTAAATTGGTTTTGGAGCATTCCTCCTTTTCAACTAATGGGAAGCAATTCTCAAAGCAATTGGAATTGCTTTGACTACTTATAGAGGAATGTTATATATTTGTTAGCACAGAAAAAATCTGAAAAAAAATAATAATCATGTGATTCAAATAGACAACATCCCAGAAAAGGACAGCATAAAGAGGACTGTGCTCATATTATACATGCCAGATGCTTTGAAGTATGATACATGATTACATAATGCTAACATTACTCCATTAATAGGGATAGGGCCGATCCGATCCAGTATCACAAAGTTATCTGTGTTGATCACCGAATAATATTATGGAATTAACATTGCAGGAACAACTATTGGCTTCCTGTGAGCAGGAATTTACTGGTTCAGACACATGATTGACTCACACAGTGCTGACAGCTCAGGTAATGTGTCACACCTTTACACTAAAGTAATTCTTAAAGAAGTAACCAGTATATATACACAGAAGTACCTATTTTTTGTTATTTGTACAACACTGCTGATGTATAATGATACTGCTACAATCACTCTATGTGAGTCGAATGTGGCACATAAGAATATGGTAAATAGTAAATGGAGGTCATTTTTCGAGCTCGTTCCACTGACTTAACAGATACCAACGCATTTTACAATGTTAGTCACACTCACCCATTCACAGACACACATCCACAAACCAATGGAAGTGGTGTGAATGTGTATGAATGCAAGGTCATTGGGAGCAGTTTGGGTTTAAGTGTATTGCTCAAGGAAACTAACATGTGGACCGATAGGGAATCAAACCTGTAACCTTGAGATATCACACTTTTTGGTATCCTTATACCTGAAAATCGAATTGCATCAATCAAACTATATTATGGTAAGCCACATATAGAAGGAGCAAATACAATGATAATGATTATTGTAAAGGGGCTCTCGGGTTCTACTGTGCATGCAACTTAAAGCCAAGTGACTGTAACAACAGCTGAAGACGACTGAAAACTAGTTTTATGATTGTTTAAACTGCTCATGTCTTTTAAAAATGAAAATCTCCCATCACCAGTCCAGAGGTATCCACTTGGGCCTCATAACTAAGATGATAGAAAGTGACATTTTCCTTCAGTGGTTTCTGAGACCCACGGAGCTGTCAGTCAGCTTCTATTTTATTTGCTTTCCCACTCATTTTGTTCACACCCTGAGATGAGCACTGAGCGCCTCTGACATGAAAGACCTGTCTGAAATAGTCTGGCCTTCACAATACAAGTAGAAACTTCATGTCAATGCTGCACAGCCATGCACTGACATAGAGCCACAACAGCAGGCCGTCACTGACAAAGTCAATCACCATCACTCTGAGATTGTTTCAGGTCTATATTCATATATACGGCAGACTTTTAAATAATGCAATGTTCCACAGAAAAATACAGGAGAATCATACACTGGACATGTAAGTATTGAGCCATGCATTTGTTTATTTATCTTCAAGTGTAACCAAATCAGGTCTGAATACTGAGCTGATTGAAAAAGCAGCAGATATTCAGCAAAGGAAGGATTACTCTTACAAATCTGTCATAAAGACGTTTCAAACTACGCTTCGTGTTTGCAAAGTGACAAGTGCACAATGCAAGAAAAGTTCGATCAGTTTCACTTTTTCAATCTGTCTCAAGCCATTTCAGACTTTTTATTTTTTAACCTATGTCAGTGTGCACCAAACACCCCGCAATAAACTTTCACGAGGGATTTCAATCAAGCTGAAACATCACATTGACATGAGCATTCAGATTTTTTTTACTTACCACTTAGCTGAATCACTTTTAGTTATAATTACAGACTTGAGTCTTCCTGGGTGTGATGGGAATGGTTGTATACACCTTGATTTGGAGATGTTTTGCCAAACGTGTCAGTAAATCATTTAAAACTATCGAAGAGGCTATTTTCAGATTTCCCTTCAGATCTTAACTTAGGTTCAGAAATGGGTGTGGCGTAGTAATTCAAGTGATGACCGTTTGGCCCTTTAGGACTTTAAGTGTGATTGTTTTCAGTAAGGTTGTCCTGAACCCTGTCTCCCGTTTTGTTGCTGAAATACACCCACAGAGAATGATGGTTCCACTACCATGCTTTCCCACTCAAGTGAAATTTCAGTGTTTTCTGTTTCCTAAAATACATGCAAATCACAGTCACAGAGAATAAACGTCTATATAAAATGTACAACAAAAAAATATTGTTGAAGTCATTCACTGGACTCCATGTACTGGCTTTTGCCTTTAGTGTATTTGATTTATTAGCCCTGCAACAGTCCCCAGAGGGAACATTTATTAACCTAATTGACCCATGGGTATGCAACCACACAGCGTGGCTCTCAGGGGGAGCTAATCGGGGCAAAGGGTCTTGCTAAGGGACCCAAGGTGAATGTTCTTTTGGACTGTGGGAGGAAACCGGAGAGCCGAGAGGTAACATAGAAACATGCAAACACCACCGGCCAGCATTTGAACACACAGACTTCTCACTAACCACTGTGCAGCACTTGCCATATGCCATATGCAAATATGTTGAATATTGAAATGACATTTGATAAATATTTTCTTCTTCTTACTATAGCAGTTTCTGGTTGCAAAACCTGAAGTTCAAGAGAGACAAGTATTTGGTAACTTTAAGACTTTACGAGGCATACAATATATGTCTGTTGTTCCTCATTGTTGCTTGTTATTGCAGCAATACGTTTGCATGGAATTGTATCTAAATTATCAGCATTGTACTGGTTTGTGAACCAGTTTTATATGTATCTACATCATAATATATGTCAGACCAAAGTCATTGCCAAGGGGGATGGAAATGTTGGAAAAAAGATGGAAGAGTATTTTGATTATTAAATGGAATTAAAATTCCTTCCATGTCTACTTAAAATTTTAATGAGGTGAAAGTCAACTTTCACTTCCAGCAGGCCACAGAAATTTAGTTAGGCAGGCAAATTGGCAATAAAGGGTGTGTAGTGGTGTTTAGACAAGGTTTTTTTTTTCTTCTGCTGACAAAAACAGAAGTAGATGAGAGACATGCTGGGATATGCTGATGAGAGATCTGGGAGGATGATCCACCAAGAGTGGTCCCTGATGCAATCACAGACTTACATAATGTAAATTATTTATTGGAAAGGCACACATGCTATACTCGTATGCCCAACTGATGTATTTATGCATTGGCCTGCAGTTCTTTTATTATAACTAAAAAACTGCACTGCAATAATTCCTCACTATTTGCATTAACATCCTTTCTGGCTTGTTCTCTACTTTGCCAACATATCTGGCAAAAATGAAATGAATATATTGTGTTGCCTTATTGCTCATTTAAGTCTAAAGGTTTAAGAGAGAATGGAGGCCTTTTTGACATAAGGCAAAAACTTGCTGCAGGCACAATCCATTAACTTAATATATGCGACATAAATGCATATAAAGATGCACACAAATACACACATTTTTAATTGGCAAAGATCTGTTTTGTATTATTATTTCTCCTGTCTCATGGCAGGTTGTGCTATTGTCCCCCATTAATATTTCATAGAGTGGTTATTTTCTTCTTATGAAATCTCAGGCATCGCAATATTAAAGAGCGGAGAAGGTAAAAAATAACTAAACAATAAAAAAACAGTGTACGTTTAAGGCCAAGCTCTGAGCAATATAGGAGAATAGGTCTGGCAAATTAGGTACATTTGGGAAAGCTTAAGTAATATTTCAGCTAGGGTTTACTATTTCAACATTTCTGAACTATATGAGATTGGGAAATTACCAAGATGTAATTGATTATGAAAAAAAAATCCCATTTTGGCATATACATTTGTGGAAAAAAAACAAAAAACTGAATAAAAACAAAAGTAAAAGTTTTGGGAGGTGTTCAGCCAAAATAAAAGTGCTTGGCTTCAACAGTCTCACTGCCCATGTCATAAACGGGGCATAACACAGCAATCACTTAAAACCAACTACAACTCATGTCCCGTTCTGCACTTCAATTTAACTTGTGCTTCCACCCGATACACATTAAAGGCTCACAAATGTGACAATATGAATGTCGTCCTTCAAAAGGAAGTCCCTCTTACCCCTTCCTGGAGCAGTGAAATATTGAGTCTGACACGGGAGTAATTGCATGGGAAGTAATCAATTAGACACACAATTGAAGGAGACCTGCGGACCGCAGGCTGCCAGGCAAAAGGCTCGACTAAATTCTGGTGATGTGCACTGAACCGATCGTGCCTGTTTTGTATGGTGCAGTTGCTCTCTCGTCACCTAGTAGCTAGGTGTTGAATGGCAGTCTAAAGGATCAGAACGAGGCAGCAGTTGCATGCCCGTCCATTTAGCAGCGTCTCGTCTGGGAGAAACACCAACTCTAATCGTCCCTTTCACCTTGCCCAATCCCATCATTTTTCTGCCTCCCTTGTGACAGCAGTACTGCTGTCACAAGACCCTGAGCAGAGCAGGTTCAGCAAATGATCATCGAGCCACTGCCCCAGCCTGTGAAGAAGATCCCAGCATCCAGAAGAGTTTTACATGCAGTACAGACTGCTACAAGCATGACATTGTATGTGTTGGTGTGAAAGGCATCAATGTGACAAATCAAGACAGCCAAGTGGAATATGATGGCAGAAAGAGAGCCAAAGAAAAAAAGGGATAAAGAGATGGAAGATAGACAGAAAATGAGATAAATAAAGAGAGAGCAGATGGGCCATGAAGAAGTGGATAACGCCTTGGCGTAAAACACAGCCTTGTGTACATGCATGCGATGAGAGTGGATCATTCAGCAGATGGGGGCTCAGATTGGATGCTTCATTTTGGACAGACGCAGTGCAGGCGTAGGGTGGTTAGAAAAATGAATCAACAACACTAAACAAATCTGAAAAAAAAAAATAAATACGGGATGAAATGAGGGAATGGGAGGGGGTGGCAGTAAAATGTGTTAAATCAGAAAGCTCATCTGGGTAGGTCTCCTTATTGAGGCTGTTATTATTTTGCCAGGCAAGCAGGCTGTAATTACCATGTGAAAGCACAGAGACTGCCCAGGGTTCATATGACTATGCCCCCCCCCCCCAAAAAAAAAAAAAGTACTGAAAACATTTGCCTAAGCAAAAAGGAAAACATGGTGGATCAGTAGGCAACACAATACATATTGGGCTCTTAGAAAATGTGAGGTGGTATGTCTGTTTAACCTTAATCTTACTTGAATATAGGCAAAAAGAGTCAAGGCAGTACTTATTTGAACCTTCTTCCTGCAGCATCAGAAAACATATTTGTACACTCATCAGATGTTTCAGGGAATAACTTTTTGTCTTGAAATTGTTGCTTTTTAAGCAGATTTTTCTTCTAAAAAGTGACACGAAATAAACATAAGGAAACTTTCCACACTTGAGCAAAGAGTGGCTTTTATATTTCTTATTCTATTCTATACACTCTTGTGCACATACGCCATCTCTCAACTTTCCCCAGCTTGACTGTGCTTTATATTTCATATTCATGAGGATAACTTAGCTAAGCTTGATTGAAAGGTGCATCAGAGGGAGTCCTATCCCCGCTCAGCCAGAGACCTCCTCCACCCCATCCTCCAGTCCCCTCAAATCCACAGAGTCCATTCACAGCTTGCAGAGAGTGCACCAGAAAAATCAATAAGTCCAATGCTACAATATACTGCCGACAAATTGATTTCATCCCAAGGCAATTTCGACCCAAGTAGAAGCGTGTGTGGGTTTCAGCACTGAAGGGGTCTTTCACCAAGCCTTCTCTCGATTAGCCCCTTATGTAGTTAATAAGTTTTATCCTCTTATATATGTTGCTTATGGATTATATTGATCATTTGACACCTCTCCTGGGAGAGACAAGCAGAGCAACGCAAGACTAATATGACAGCGACATCAAAGGCGTCGTAATGAATGAGACAGCTTGCTTTGGACTCTCTAGATCACTCGCAGTAAGGAAAGAGTTTGATCTGTGCTGCTTGATGTACATGACTGGATAGAGCCCGATAGTTCAGGCTTATTTCCTTCCTCAGAAGCACAGTGTGGAATGATGACAACTGCAACAGAACAAACTGGGACACAAGTGATTTTCTTCTCTCCCCAGGCAAGAGTTTGTTAAACTGTCAGGACTATCTGTGGAAAATTCAGTGATATGATAAACTCTTCGAGACAAGTTTCTTCTGATGAAGAGATAAGTTAGTGAGAAGGTTTTCATGGGGTCACACTTTTGAACATGATTCTCACTAGCCTTGTACGAACTTGATCAGTGTATGTAGTGGTGAGCAAGACATCAAAAGTAGAATTACATCTGTGAATAAAATATTTCTTTGAACAAACTTTGCTATTTTTATTTTGAATACAGTTAAAATACAGGACAGGCAGTAGAAAAAAAAGTACATAGTCCCAATTATCTTGAAGTGATCCCAATTCTTTGCATTCTCCCAGACTGATTTGATTAGGCAAAGTCCTCTCTGGGTGTTTAAGGCTGTAATGACCCATTGTATGAATCTAAGTGAGTGGTAGAAATTCCATGTTTCAAGCAATTTAAGAAATTGTCACTGTAAAAGCAGACCCAAGGTCAAATCAGCCATCTGATCATACACAGTTATACAACAAATAGACTCAAAAAGGTGATTTATTTAAAATATCTGTGGTGTGAATAATGCCACTGTTAGCAGCAATGCCAGGTAATAATAATATGAAATAAACACCAGAAAAATACAGATTTATTTACTTATATTGAGACATAGAGCTGAGACCCCACAAGATAGAAGAGAAACCTTTTTCCTTACGCAGTTGGACTGCTTATAAATTAGACTGGAGCTCTGGGTCAGGTCCTACTTCAACAAAACAAAGACATAACTGAGGACGTCTGGTTTGTACATTGCAATAACTACATAACCCAAATTGAAAGCACAGATTTGTGAGTAACAATGGTATTTTATATCAAATTAAACAGAGCGGATTGTTTTATATTCATTTCGTTAGCAGGAATAAAATATACCAATGTGAAACACAAACAACAGAAGTTATGAAGTAGAGCAGATACAGTGGCTGTTGTGTGTAACTCCGCTGCACTTCATGGCTTGAGGCCATGGATGGCACATCAAACAGCAACTTCTCACAGAGTCCAGCACTGGCTCCCTCAGCCCCGGCTTCAACTTGGCACCACAATGAAAAGGACTGGCTTGGCAAAACAACTGCTGGTGGTGCTGGACAAATGCAATCCCCTAAGTGTGGCGCAACATGCAAGAAAGAAGAAAAGATGGAGCGTAACACACAAGCACATGCCGTAGCTGCACATGCAGACTGATAGCTGTGCTGTTGCCCCCCCCCCCTCCCCCTCCTCGACCCCAGGGAATCACCAGGAAGGAACAGTTGAAGAGAAGAATGAGAGAGAACTGAATTATTAAAAAAAAAAAGGGTTTGAAAGCGTTGGAGAAAGACTCAGTGCCAAACCTCTTCCATACAAATCCAAACACATTCAGAAAACATATGTAGAAATGTCAAATATCTACTATGAGGTGATGCAATTATCACACTTCCTTATAATCTCCTTGAAATAATTCACCATACAATTACTGAATGATTTATACACGATATTAGTCTGAAGACATCATTTGCTGCAAACCAATTCATACCGATTCCGGCTCAACATCAAGTTGGAATTAGAGGTGAAAGACATCTGAAAAAACACAGTACCCCAAAGTAGTATGTAGTATGTTGTGCTAATGGATAAAACATTGATATCTATTTTCACATGGTTCACTTTGTATAAGAGATACCATGTGGATGTGAGAACATTTTGAACCCTGATTGTGCAGAGGGTGAGAGATAACAAAAAAAAAGCCCTGAAACAGAAAAAATAAATAAACAAAAACAAACAAGACCTTGCCAGTGTGTTCTTCTTGGGCCATAACCAGTGTTAATTTTGGCACCTGAGGTGAGGTGTTAACCTATCAACAATCCAGTCTTTTCTGCAAGGGGGGGGGGGGTCATTAGTTTTATTCTAACGTGTGCCTAGGTTTGTAAGTTCTGTATCATTTTTGTGTTTTAGGAATGATGCTGCTCCATCTTTTAGATGAGATTTAGAACAGTTGCCATGGTTACAGGTATAATTTTCATTCATACTTTAGTTGTAAGATATAATGTCTCTCTGCACTACAGAGGAAGGACTGCATGAGTTACCAGTAGATATAATAATTAATAAAACCACCATCCCTCATGCTCAAATAAACATTAGCATAAGTTTAGTTACCTATCAAAAATGTTGCTTTAAATGTGCAATTGTCCTCCTTTAAATTATTGATTTCCCTTTAAAAAGAGTAACCAAGTCTGGTGACTGTATGATCTATTCTATAGCAGTGAAATATATGACAGTTTACAGTATATAAACTATAGAAATATAGTAGATAGTTGATATGATAGTTAACTATTCAACAGTGGTGTGGACTGACATTTAAATAAAGCTATACCTGCTTCTCTCTCCATTTTCACTCCTTCTTGAGTTGCGTAATGCTGGAATGAGCCTTAAAACAAGTAAATAACACCTCAGAACTTGTGTTGGACACATAGTAAACTGCCCTTGGCATGCCACACTTAGCCCTGTCGTGGAAACGCTCTACAGCATTATCCACGAGGCAAGAGCACCGTTTTCTAGTGACCTGTGGGTCAGGGCTCCTGAAGGAAAAGCAGTACAAGGATCCACTGATCATGAAGAAGCAGAGCCACCCACACACTGTTTTCATACTTAGAAGATGGAGAACACACTGAATGTGATTGCTGATAAATAGGCTCCTGAGGAAACAGACTCAGGTCTTCAGCTGAGTGGGTTGTAAATCAAATGATAATGCTTTTGGTGTGATTGATGTGTAGTCATCAAGTGATAGTCTTTTCACAACATTGTGAGTCAGCGTCATATGCCTCAGTGTGAGAGGGTTAAATGTGATAACAGCAAAGCTTGGGATTCTCCAGAGAAGAGGAAAAGGCAAAGGTATCGTCATTTGGCATTCAGGCGATGGAACCTATAAACAACTAATGATAAACACACTGTTCAATTTATATACACACAAAAATTATTGGAATTCTATTTTGTTTGGAGTTTTGTGTTTTAATTGTAATCTCTTTTATTAAACCACTTTTTCTGAGAAAATAGGATAAGCTTTTTATAGGAGTGAGAGCCACAGCGTTAAAAGCAGAGCTGAGGTCCAGAAGTACCAACACGGAGCATTTCCCATCATCTGCTGCCATAAAAAGGTCATTAGTGACTTTAGTCAGAGCAGATTCTGTGGAGTGAAGTTTACGGAAACTGGATTGGAATGGGTCATACATAGCATGTGCTTCGAGAGCAGATGTAGGCTGCGTGGCTACAACCTTTTCATGAATTTTTGAGACAAAGGGCAGTTTTGGAAATAGGCCTATAGTTCATATGAACTATATCCCTACACTTAAAAAGTGTAGGGACAGTGCATGTTGATAGGGACAGATGTATTACATCAACAATTGTGGGACTAATTGATTTAAAAACGATAAAAGAAACCAAAGATGGAGGGAGAAAATCAAAGGGGGCATACGGAGGCTTCATTTTGGTCATCAGACCTGTAACTTCCTCTAATGAGACAGGGGTAAAAGAATGTAAAATTGAGATGTTGGGAGCCCCTGCAGAAAGCTGGGGAGATGACTAGGAGATCTTGGCTCTGATTTCGCTGACTTTATTGGCAAAATATTATTGCATTCAGTGTGAGAGGAAACGGGAACTTGTGGAGTGGTAGGAGACACTATTGCATTTATGGTATTAATATGGTGAAATATGGTGTTCTTTCAACTCAAATCATGTCATTGAGTTCTAGTAATAATTCCTTAAGATGCAGCCGGTGGACCTGTAGTTCAGTGGATTTCCATAAATGCTCTGTCCTCCTACACTGACGCCTGAGACAGTGAATTGACTCATTAATCCAAGGCGAGGATTTTAGTAAAGAATGTTTCTTTAGGTTTGAGGGGAGCAACCCTGTTGAGAACAGAGGAGCTGTGAAAGCTCCACCAGCGTTTGCACATCATCACAGTATGACAGGCCATGTTCATGATAAAAAGCAGTAAATTTTTCAGCAGTGTTAATTTATGATGCACCAAGATTGAGACACGTGGTT
The DNA here is from genome assembly GCF_963422515.1 of Blennius ocellaris. Classification (NCBI taxonomy): domain Eukaryota; kingdom Metazoa; phylum Chordata; class Actinopteri; order Blenniiformes; family Blenniidae; genus Blennius; species Blennius ocellaris. The sequence continues at coordinate 13,060,623 of NC_137655.1, read as the reverse complement.
CATGGTTGCATATCCAGAATGCAGGAAATTCCAAAAAAGAACACATCTATGATCAGCGACCAGTAAATCCTCAAGGGAAATGTTTGTCATGGTTAGTCCATGAGTAAAAAGCAAGTCCAAAGCTTGTCCAGCAATGTGTGTGGACAATCACAGCAATACAATTGCACTTTTGACAATATATCAGGTCTACAGTAATTTTTTAAGTGCATTGAGGAAAAATCATAGATTTTGTGACAAATGAAAAGCTATGAAATGGGTAAGAATAATTAAACCATAAAAAATAATACAGTATTTTAGGGATTGCATATGAAATTACGTTCAATTTTAAAAGAGACGCTCCCAAGAGTATAATATACATTAAGGGATCAAACACTCTGCCTCAACATTAGCTAATAGTTGGATCATCATATTCAATGTATAAGACAAAAAAGTCAAGCATTGAGTTAAAAACTGTAACTTAATGTGAGAAAATGCAATTGTGGTGTTTGAGCGCGTTTTTGAGTCAAATATATGAGTGTATTGTTCTATGTCTGAGACTTAGTGGCTCTGTATAAGGAAGTCCAACTTTAAAATCAATATCACTGTGAAGTGTGCTGATATCTGCTGGTGAAGTTCACTAACCTTGGTGACAGTGCAAGGAAATTATATCATAATCAACTTGTCTAAATTTGATCTTTCCCTTACTAATTTATCTTATGCCATTAGTGGCTAAATCGTGGAAATCCGACATGGTTCAAATAAAGAGATGTCGTTTGAAAGGTAAACATTCAATCTGACTTCTTGGTAGCTCTGGAATGTCAGCTGTGCTTTGCAGTGGTTAGTGATTGAGGGGGAACAGACACTCACTCTAGCAAAACAACTTGGTTTTGTTATTTCTGGAACACAGACCTGGTGTGTGAATACTGTGACCATTTAAATAACAACCGTGAGAAAATGCAATACAATAAATACTATAGTTTTGGCTGAAAGTGGAAAAAAGATTCTTTCAGTAGATTTATGCAATTTTCTACTTTCATCCGAGTGCTCACTTGTTCCATTGCATTGGATGTTTTTCTTTATATAGACCACAATGTTTGGGACCAATGTTTTGGACTTATTCTGAACAACATGTTTAACATGAAAACTACACGGGCAGATACCCACACCAACGAAACAGCACAGTTACAATGTGAATAACTGGAACATAAGCAAAACACTTGCCTGTGAGATTTTTCAGACCCAACTTCCTCAGTCCAAAGTTTCCATCACGTCTGTAGTTGAGGAAGATTGCAAGTGAGTAGTGGTCCTCATACAGCTTCGTCCCTCTGATGATCCTCAGGTTTTCCAAAGGCAGGTAGTCAAACTGGTTCAGAGCCACCAGCACATAACCAGTCACTTCTCGGATAGACTGTGGGCAGATTCACAGAGGGAGGTTCTTAGTAGAAGTCTTAGCTGTGCACAATAGTGTTCCAAAATCATCAAATACTCCAAGAAGCAAGACCTGTTATTTGTACGTAAAAGAAAATAGTATAAGTGTAGTAAAAAATAAAACTGTTTCTTGTGGTGGTTATAAAAATGATTGACTCAGCTGGGTATAGATGGTACAGGGAGATATTTCTACTTTTCCCAGTGCATAAACTCCAAGGTTTAGCCAAAGATGAACCACAACATATGCTAACAAAAAAAGGTTTTTAATAGAACTGCATTATGAAGGGATAGCAGACTAGTATTTGCTGAAGCTGACAAGGTGCATGCTGCTATAATTGGTTTTCCCTCACATTGAGCATGCTAAGAGCTTTACGGTCCGTGTACCTTCCGGCCATTCGATTTTCGTTTTGATGTCAGAGAACGAAAAACCGGAAACCATCCGATAATCATTTTTAAATTGAAAATTGAAAAACGGAAATCGGATGGTTTCCCGATATGCGTTTCTGAAACAAAAATCGGGAAATAAAATCCGACCATAATTCTTTATTTCAAGTTTGAGTTGCCGGAAAACCGGAAGTCGAGTCTCTTCTTCGCTTGATGGGAGAGTAAACAAAGGCACATTGCGTTGCTGCTCCCTTCAGTCTGTCTGACTTTGACCCACCATCTTTCTCATACTCTCCTATAAATTTAATTGTTAAAACTTCTTAAAATGTCTTTGGATGGTTGCGCCAACCTCATCGTGGAAATGCACGCCAACGGCATGACTTCGGGTGAAATCTCTGCACACCTGTGCAGTCGGTTTGGCCCTATCAGAGGTTTTTCTGAGAGAAATGTTATTTTCAATTTAAAAACGAAAAACGGGAGATGAGCCATCTCCCGTTTTTCGTTTCCCAATATCAAATCGAAAAACGAAAATCGGATGGTTTCCGGTTTTTCGTTCTCCGACATCAAAACGAAAATCGAATGGCTGGAAGGTACACGGACCCTTTACAGCCTCCTTACTTCAAGCAAGAACTTGTAGAGTGACATCGTGCAATGATACTTTTACACGGACAATACTTGTTTGTACACTTCTCATTCTCCTCGATGTTACTCCCTGATGACATGATTTGTAAAATGCCTTTGCAAACCCTGCAGTCTGAGCAGAAGTTAATGTAATACAGAATGTAAACATGATTTTAACTCTTTTTCTGCGATTTGCATTGCTTCTCCAAATTTGTGGAAATACACAACCTTCATTAACCAGTAGATGGAAAGATTTATCTGGGCAAAGTCAAGTGTGTAAAATAAAAGTCCCTTCAAGAAAAGGACACACAAATGAACACTAAAACAGTTGATTAGCTCATTTGTGATGTTATCTTGAAAAACAATGTGTCAAGCCTAATTTTGGAGGTGACTGAATTCATTTATAACTGATCCAAGCACACGTGTTCAAGTAGTTTACTCGACTGAGCTATAGCTCTGCTATGTGTATGGCATGCATTCATAGCGCATATTATTGTGTGGATTGTAGAGATTTTCAATGATCAGTGGAACCATCCAGCCATGAAAATAAGAAGTTGGAAAAATGATTGTGATGACACAGGAAGCCCTCTCATAATGATGCCATTCCATTTATAATATTATTTGCCATCCTTCATATAAAAGAGATGCAGCTTGAGTTCACAAAGGCACATTTTATATAAAAATATATCTCATTAGGACCATGAGTAAAGACAAGTAGTGCATAACAGGACAATCACATTTTTTCCCCATAATTGCATACATATGTAATGTATGTATGTATGCATGTGTGTATGTATGTATGTAACATACATATGGAATTATATCTAGTAATGCATGATATACATAAATATATCGCATAGATTTTATATAGCGCTTTTCGGGACACTCAAGATACTTAAGAGGACCCTGATAGGGGGTGTTTATTTAAGTTCATGAAATGTTATAAAACAAAATGTGATTTCATAAAAACACTTTGTACCTGTGTCTTGCACAAAAAAAAAAGTCTCTGTATGTCTTTGTTTAATGTCTTAGAAAATGTCCCACTCCCGTTTTCACATATCTTTCACACAGTGACAAACACAACAAACATATTTTAGGATAGTCATATTTGAAAACATAAGTGGGCATGTATTCCTTCCCAAAAGATGTATCGACGTCTGGATATATAATCACATCAGGTACAAATACAACTCGATTATACCTTGAAAATGTGTAGATGTAAGGAGCTGCCTCTGGAATAAGCTAATTAGAGGAAATGTCAGATGATTCAATCGAGGAGCAAAACTATGGTGAGGGAAAGAAAGAATTGTCAAAAGGCTCCATCAGGTCATTGATGGCATGTGTCTTCAAGGTCGTTTTCCACATATTCAGTAATGCCACTGAGTAGAGTTAAAACATCTCAGCAAGTAGAATCGGCTCCAGGGTTTGTGACCTCAGCACAAAACTTGGCGCAGGGTTCAGTGCTCGTCCGGGGCTTGGCCTGGGGTGACTGAGCCACAAGGACAGCTATTGCTTCACACTTTAAATGTCATTTAGGAGGGGATATAACGACTGTCGAGACTTTGGCAAGGAGCCACCCAGTTGGAGCTGCTATTGCATGAATCAAAGTGACAGACTGTGTCCTCTTTCTCCCATCCACCATTATGGTGGCTGTCATTAGCAGACCGGCGGTCAGAGAAGTCTTTTCCACGCTGGACCGATGATGCTGCTAATCAACAAGTCTGTGCGTGAAGTGCTGCTACAACTGATGTACTGAGCTGAAATAAGTCCTAAGGAGGGCTCTGGCAGTGTAGTCATGGCGGCTGACAGCTGTCAGAGACCATGGGCATCAGCCACCAGTAAGTAAGCCACAGCTCCGTCATCATTACCCGAATGATTACCATTAATAGAAACAGACGGGCCGAATACTGGTGAGTCTCTGTGTATTTATGTGCCTGAGTGACAGGGACTTTAACATCAGTATTTATCGGTTTCAAAACCGGACAAAAAATATGATGAAAACATTTTAGCAGTTAGAGGATCCCCAAGGACAATGTTCACTTCAAGGGTTCAAAAGTTGATGCGTTTTTAGTTGTAGAAGTGGACATTTGTCAGCGCCAATCGTGGGTATGTGCAATATGTTTGTTCTGGGGTTTTTTTGCAACGTGGATATGTATTACCGTCAGTGCGGACAGAGTAACACAAGGTCTTTTAGATGACTCATGGAGACATTGCTTGGGGTTTGAAGGTCATTTCAAATGAGCTAACCAACCAACTGAGCTCAAATCTGTGGTTGTGCAGCGACTCAACTTTGGCCATATGTTCCTCCACTACAAGGTACTTCTACCAAAAAGCTGAAGGTGCGACACAACTGCAATAGCAATCGTTGGTTTCTTACTATATCTGAACATATACAGTAGCTAATAATCATTGCAGGGTCCACATTTCATGGGTGCTTTTATAGCAGTTTTTTTTTTCCTTTCTTTTTCCTGAGCACATTTATTACCGCACTCACACAGTTGTTGGTGTGTTATTTTCAAGGGACCAAATCAATACTTTCCAAAGTGCAGCCTTGCAGAGGGAAATAAAATGAGCGAGGAAGAAGATGGCAGCTACACACACTCGCAGATTGTTTGTTCAATAATGAACTGCATGAAAAAAGGAAAACAACTTGTAGTGATTACAGGCTCTAGCTGAGCTAATGGCCAAATCTGCTCCACGCGTGGTCACTTTCATTAAACGCAGATCAACAAAACAAGCACCCCTTTGGAAATACCACTGGTGCAGGCCAAGAGCACTGAGAGCAAGTCTTCTCCGGGGAAGCCGGCACCTGATAACAGCAAGCTTTACCATAGGCTCAAATAGAAAAGAGCAGAAATATATTCTTATATATATTAAATAATGACAAACACAAGTAAAATATGTAGTGGTATAATGCAAGATCATGACAAAGATTCCAATGGAATAAATTGTTCAGTATTTTGCACTGTCCTGTGTTTAGGGATGTTCAATTACCTGCGAAATATACGTAGCTACATGCTCTTGTCAGGCACATGTGATTACAGAACAACATAAAGCTGAAGAGTCATGTCCTTATGCTTATTTCCCATGTCAGTTTAGCATTTATTTCGATCCTTAAAAAATGTTGTCCTTCAAGCATTAGAAAGATTTGTACAAAACTGTTAATGAACCGTGACCATCACGCCGAAAGAAACTTGCCAGTTTTTGAAAATCATATTATTTATACAGTCAAAGATAAAAGTCCTTTACAGCACCGCGTAGCATGTCGCCCCCTCCCCTTGAATGCATCCAAGTCCACACCTCACATGCCTCCCAGGAGATCAATGTGTCAGGGTCCCGGCAACAGTGAACAAAAGAGACTGGGAGAGCCAGATTCACTAGATTAACAGGGATTTCTCCCTCCTCCCCAAGCTGAAGCATTTGTGAACGGAAGTGTGGCAGCGGAACAAACCCCTCACTTGAGTCACTGAGACGTGCGCAGTTTTGAAATCAAGTCCTTCAATCCCTGACTTCTAAGCGGGGGGGGGGGGGGGGGGTTGGAGGTAGAATCAGTGAAGGGAGGAAAGAGAAAGGCGAGAGCAATAAAACTATCTTGGACAGTAAGCTATGCACAGAGCAGGGAAGCTCAAGTGAACTAGAGTAGGTATATGTAAATGTCTATGCATAATTAATACCACACCTGTTCCAGGTCAGAAGAGACAGAGGGACAGCAAAGGGTCTGTTAAAGGGTGAAATGTTGTGGTGCGGGCAATGGACACCATTAGCATGTTTGAAGAGACTGAACACACGTTAGCATGATTGCCTCTCATTTCCATACATATTGAGCTAGGGCTCCGTAAGGGCTGCGGTCATTGAAGTCAGATACACAGGGGTGCACTGTCGGGGCTTAAGGTTTGCGTCACCTAGTCTTCATCCCCCATTTCCATATCGCTTCTCTAAATCCTCTGCCTGAGCTCACACCCACATCTGTAAACAGACACACAATCCTGATAAAGTGTTCACAGATGAAAGTAAGAAAATCCTCCTGAGTTTTCCCAGGCAATTCTCAATGTCACTAGCAAAGTACGGGAAATACTACGAAAAAGTGTAAAGTAAAAGCCTCATTACAACTGGGACATTAATATCTGTCTTTTGACATGATTGTCAACCAATTGAGGAGGGTGCTTACATAGACCAGTTTACAGAAGTCACATCGGATGGTTGATGCTACATTCACGACTTCCAATGTGATGTTGTGTGTTGTATTGCTGAGAGGATTTTTTGCCTGCTAAGAACTAATCGGCAGCCATCAAAAAGTTTATACCTCTATTATGTGTATCAGTTTAGAAAAACTGCAAGCATACAGTGCTTCTGAAGCTTGTCCCACCACCTGTCTGGTTCACTTATGGCTCTCTGGTCTATTTTGCATTCGGTTATCGATAGGACTTTAATGGAAAAACATCACCGTATGATCTCAAGTGGGCTTGATCTACTTGTTTGGCTCCCAAAATGCAGATGGCGGCATACACAGTTATGCAAATGGACCGTGGGTCATTTTGACCAGAGGAAAGACAAAAGTGCTACAGTAAGTGAGAACACACCCTGAGAGGGCATAATGCACATGCTCTACAAAGGCAATTGTAATGGCATTGCATCAATATATATGCACTGTGAATGCAATATTTCACAGGAAGAATACTGCCTGAGACAATATGTTACTGCTTTTTATACTTGATTCCATTGGTGTTGCAATGCTTTGGTTTACTGTCAAAGTGTCCACCTTCAATCCACCCTGCTGCCTGGGAGACCTCTGGAGTGGCACACATCCAAGTATGAGGCACTTCCAACAACTGTAGGTGACACTACATTGATGTTAGTGTAAGTCAGCAAGAAAGAGGGATTACACCGGAGTCTATGTGTGTGCCACTGAAGTACCTTTTTATTGCTTGAACAAGATGGTTATGCTGTCCCATCGTCAACGACGACTCACCTTTGAAGATTAAGAGAAACTATCTGGTCCATTTCTTACACCATTTGTATATGCTCTGGTGAAACAAACATGAATGTGTTATGTGTTTGTGTGGCTGTATGAAGAGATAGGCATGTGAGATTAGAATTTTGTATTTTTTTTTCATGTTTCACCAACTGAAAGACCAAAAAGGAATAAGTGACATGAAAGATAGAAAATGCCTCTGTTGTTGTTTCATGTCCTTCCCTCATGTCTACAGACTAGGGTCAATGCCAGCTGATATTTAGGAACACTTGATTTCAATGAAGGAAATAAAAATGTAATATCCCTGTCAGCAAGAAAATCTATCTCACTTCATTAAAATGTCTAGACCACAACCAAATTTGCAATGTATCATACAAGAATATTGCAATAGACCAGGGATTATTCAACTTGTTTACATGTGTGACTTGTGTTTGAGAGTGGTTGAAACTTCTTAATTAGATCAGAAAGAAAGGACGACTTTCAGAAGTCCCTGTTCAGAGTGTGCATAGGATGTACGCCGGGGCAATGCGTAGTGCTCAGTTGATGTTTGAGTGTCATTGGTTGTGACAGGGTGACAGCCGACTTGTCATCCGTGATGACAAAAAGGCCCTGGAAGGTGCATGCATCATTGACAGAATATATAACAATTGTTGAATATGAAAAGAATAAGCTGAGTATTGAGAATATTGTATGATTGGACGATGATGAAAAAAATAAATAAAAATCAATCAATCAATCAAGAGATGGTTCTTCACTAGAAAGAGAACATCAGATGCTGTCGGACAGGGGTGTCAAACACAAGGCCTATGGGCCAAAACTGGCCGACAAGAGGGTCCAATTTAGTCCACCAAACCACCAAGCAAATTGTAAAGAGACTAATCTTTCAAGAACAGCAAACACAACACAACATGAGAACTGAGCTGAGATATTGGTAATGCTGCCATGAAAGCTGGCTACTTTGTTACTCCTAAACTATCATTTGACCCAAAGCCACGCTGTCAGGGTGAATTTGTAAAAAAAAAAATAAAGAAAGAAAATGCATGAGGCAACAGTTATAGATGATTGGTTTTGCAAACATTTAGGCATTTTTATCACATATACTCTGCATCAAAACTAAGAAAACATTTTAAGTTTAAATTTAAAGGTTATTATAGCACTATTTTATTTGGCCGACGCAATATGCAATTAGGCTGTATGTGGCCCTTGAACCAAACTGTGTTTGACACATCTATCCCAGGAAGTCCAGATCTCAGAAGGGCACGTTAACCAATTATATAGTCTTCGCAATATACACTGCGCTCGACAAACTAAAAGTAAAGATGGATAGTTGCTTCATGGAAAAGTTGTTTTTCGCTTGGTGTCCAGCAGGGATTTGACAGTCCCTTTAGTATTCACTGAGAGGATAAATGTGCTGTTGTGCAGCTGGAACATTTACTAAAAAAGCTTTTTGGTGTACGAGTCTGGGGGGCATGTCAGTTCATAGTAACAGCTGAGCAAGTTATTGTATTAAAAATTGCTGTTGCAAACATAAACAACAATGTCCAAATGCTAACAGCCTTTTGGAAAAACTATTAACACAAGTCAGACATATTTTCCCCACTTCATCATTTTCCTTTTCAAAGATGCATTCACTAATTTCCTTGCTCCTCTATGTTTATAAACTCCGACATATTCTTGCTTGGCACTATTTTCTATAAGTGCTGTCATTGCAGCATTGCGGGGTCTCACATCACACTGGTAATGAACAAATACAAACAAACCAGAGTGGTTTCCCCCTTTAGGAGAATGATTTTAAGATGCAGTCAGACCAGTATTCAGGCCTGGCACAGCCTTGCCAAGAGAAGTCTTGCTGACCAACACTAAATCTGAACTAAAGACCTTGTTAATTTCATATAGTAGCTACTTTAACAGTGTCTTTCCAATTGATTGCTTGTGTACATTTTCCCAATCCAGCATTGATACTGTCTGCACTCTGAGTATCTGCTGCTTTTATGTTGTTGAGAGATACAAATGGCCCAGTCAAGCGTTTACCTTGGCAGGGTTAGCACTATTTTTGGGGGCGTGGATGACACAGTGTCATAGCTCTGGCAAACTCATCTATTCTTACTCTACGATAGATCCCAAAGTCATGTCTAAATTTTCTTGACTAACAATTTCTAAAGACTATTAAGCTATTTTACATATTTAAGAAAAAAAACTTGACACCGACCTAAAAGTGCAAAATTAAAGGTATGATGACTTAGACTGAAGTGATAACACATTTGTGCACAGAATGACAGTAGTGTGTCACTGTTAGTCAACATTTTAGCTGTTTGTCTTTAGTGGTCACACGGAGTTCCAGGGCTGGTTGAAATCATTGCTTTTCTTGTAGAAAATCTGCTCTTAAACTGTGGTTGACTTACTCAATGCACTATATTGAGATAAAGAACAGGACTGCAGCACTTTGCTCTGGCTATCTGGAGAAGTCACAACATGTAATAGCTTTCTCTGCAACACTCTGAATATTATTTTACAATTATTTGAAAAACAAACATACTGTAACATTAAGATGCGTGTTGCATGTATTGTAAAATGTTACAATGTTGAGTATCGTTGTGTTGACAACATTGTCAAGAATGGCTTGTGATGCCTTTACTAAGATAACTGAAAAATAGAGACTATATTATGTGTAACAAATGTTATCTGTAATTCCTCCTTTGGGAGTCTGGAGTAGGATGTGTGATGAAGCTGATATATGGCTGATCTGTCTGTGAATATGTCAGTCACCTTTATTTTCTCATCCATGACCTCCATAAGCTCATCCAACACCTCTCCCTCAGTATCAAGTCAGTAAAGAGCATGACTAAACTCAACATTAAGGAATAAATCTTTGTACATGCCATTCACTTTCTTTTTTCTGCTGAATAAATCCATTTTACTCCCTCTGCCACACTCTTCAGATTTTTGAATGGTGTTACACTGACGAAAAAAACAAAAATAACCATGTAGTTTTGAGCACAGAAAGTCCTCAAGTATGATGTAATGCAGTTTATTTACCAAGCTTTTTTTTGTGTGTTAATAATGTAATAGTGTTAATAATGATTAAATAAAATAAAAATTATTAGTTATGTGAATAAACAATAATAAATACTTGTTTCTCAGAAATGCACAAACTAAATGTAGATAATAGCACGATGAATGTGTATTTTTTTTTAAGTTAAGTAGTTGACTTACTTTAACTATGATTGCCAATTAAGTCATTTTTGGGCATCAAAAATATGTGAAAGTGATGTTGAAGATAGATGCTCACATTTGTTATCAGTCCTAATCTCACATGCTCAGAACCTTACAGAGGAAGTGAGTTGGTTTTGTATGACTTTGTTCACGTGAGCAAAACATTTCAGTACAACATAAATCAAATTTGCAACACAGTGAGTGTGTCAGTTAAGCATCACTCATATTTTTGCAGGTTGTCTCTAGATATTGTGTAATCATGTTTGTTGATGTACATGGACGCTCACAATATAAAATGAATTGAACTATTTCAGTTAGTCCATTGAACAAGCATCTTGTGAAGGTTTCTGTTCGTGGGTGATAATATATTTAAGCTGACTAAATTAAGGAGTATTTTAACTGTCAGAGTGTTCATAAATCCATGACCCATACTGTACAAGTTGATTAGGCACCATTCTGTCATCCTTCAATCCTCTTTATAGTGTTTATGCAAACAAGATTTGCAAGCAAATAATGTTGTTGAGTTCAAATTAAACTGAGCTATTGAAAAAGAAAATGTTTTAAGACAGCTGCGCCAGGCCTACGACTGATACAAGACTGAATTAAAAAAAAAGATAAAAACACATTTAAAAATTAAAATCTAAGCACCAGGTAATTGGATTATGTCTTTTAGAGAAATAAATCATCAGGGAGTTGAACATTTAGTGCAGATTGTATCAATTAAGAGCGAGAAGAAGTCAAATGTGAAAATTACTTTTTCAAATGGAGGAATGGAACAAATGACTTCTTCTGCATTTTGACTCACAATGTCGCGTTTTGTCATTTACCAACAGATCCAATCGCTGTCTTGGAAATTCAACTAGGTTTGGAAAAAAAAACAACTATTAAATTGTGACTCACGTTTACAATATTCATGGGACCAACAATAATTACGGGAAAAAGCTCACTTTTGCCAGGACACATCAGCCACTGACGCATAAGGACTCCTCTATAAATCGGTAGTTTAATTATTGCTCTCCTGATACTTCCCTTGAAATATACAGATATCTTTGCCAGTACAGCCAACTATAGAAATGCATCAATAGTGCTTTGACCTCGAGTCTATAACCCTTCAAAGGTTTGCGAGGATTACCGTTGTTGAAAGCAAGCAGTATCTACCTCATCATTACAGCATGTCTGAGCTACCTTTGGTTTGTGTTAACACCACCGCACTAGATATTCATGATTTTCATTCTTGTCAAGTAAAGACAACTACATTTTTATCCTGGGGTAGGTCCCTCTTAATGTTTCATCAAAGAATACAAGCATGAGAGGGTATGTTGCACCACAAGTAGGATGCAGGAGTCAGGATTTTAGACCAGAACTGTATCCTTATGAAACATCACCTAGTTCCTCATCTTGCAGGGTTGGAGATGTCTCAGGTGACCATTTTGCATTCTGCATATCCTTTTTGAGCTATGCCTATACCGATTCTATACATGTGAGTTTTAAATTTCAATTATTTCTTTTCCTGACATTATGATGAACGTGACACCTCTGCTTCAGCTGTGGAGATTGTGGTTAACAGTTTCCATATTTTACACCTTCCACTTAAATATGTTGTGTGCTTTGTAATAGACATTTTATGCAAAATTATGAATTCTTTCAAAAATATTGAATGGTGTAGCTATATCAAATTATTGGTATAATATCCTGAATTCTTTCCTCGGCTTGGTGTACTGAAGGAACCTTGCTTTTCAAATCGCTTGTGGGCAGAAAAAAAATATTAACCACACCTACTCAGCCCGCTACACACACACACACACACACACACACACACACACACACACACACACACACACACACACACACACACACACACACACACACACACACACACACACACACACACACACACACACACACACACACACACACACACACACACACACACTGGATGCACTTTCCCATTTCACCCACATGACAGCTCCTGAATTGAGCTAGAAAGCTCTCTATCATTAAGGCTGACTCTTTCCTTTGGCAGGGAAATGAATTGTATCGTGCACACCTTATGGTATGCCAGGAGAACCATTAATATAAAGTGAGAAGTGAGAGCCATATCCTTCACCATAACACCTTCCTTCAACACCAGTTAAGTAAGGTGAACCCAATATAATCCATGCAATTTGTCCTCTGCACTGTTAATCTGTAATGATTGGAGAGTAGCAGTTAGCATCAAATGCAGTTCCTTATGACCACCTCCTGCAGTAAAAGTTGAAGAGTACAAAACAAAACGATTAAGATCAATAGTTCATCAGTTAAATGGCTTTCATGGCTACTTCAGTGATCTGCGTAACACTAGGTTTAAGTAGCACGTTAGCAGTAAACACGTCAACTAGTAATTAGCTTAGTTTAAATGTGTTTCTACTAACTTTGAAAAGCTTACAAGCACCACTAGTTGGATAATACCTATTACCCAGTTTTGTATAGCTGCTATTTTAATTTGCAAAGCACTTCCAAGTAGCAGGCAGCATCAATTTCATCCTCCATTTGTCTTCTGAATCCTACCTTGAGAAAAGAGATAAAGACAGATAGAAGAAGAGAAGAGTGAAGTGACACCCCTTCCCATGAGGAGAACTTGCGACTCCATCAGAGCTCTGGTAATGAGTGGACTCCTGTGGGGAATTCTCCAAATTGACTAATTTGTAATTGATTCAGTGCATTAATTACTGGCCTGGTTACGCCTGTGTCATGGTTAATATTGTGCCGAACTGACGAGGCTGGGAGGCCCCACTGCATTGGGACTGTACGGGTGAGGCAGCCATTATTTAATTATGCTGCACATATCTGCGGTGAGGCAAGTCTTAATCCGAGAGTAATCACTTCCCCATGCTCCTCAACTATGAGCTGCTGTGTAGGAGGAGTGTGGTGGAGTAAAATATAGTCCTTGATTCATGTAGCCCGTGGTTAGCTCCCTAATCAGGCCTGAGACCCAAATCCCAACGGCATTGTAAAGTTTTCTAGTTGAGGAGATTCTTGCACTCGAGTGAAAGTTTGCAATGATTCTGTGACATGATGTGATGGGGACATGCTTCCTGTGAGACTCTGCAGCCTTTTTACTTCAGTGTCACTAGTGATGTTTGGAGCAAAGACAGGTTAGTTGTGTGAAAAAAAATTGGAGACAACTCACGTATCTTTTTGACCAGTATCTGTACTTCCGAGCTGTAAAGACAATTCTGAATAGGAACCAAAGCCCTTTTCATTCAAATCAATTCACGAGGTGACCTCGTAGGCTTTGTAGTGTGAACAGCATGGGTCACGGGTTGTGGCCTTTCAGGAAAATACTGAAAATGTAAACGTCATCAGTGTGGGCCATGTTTTTATTTAAGAGAATGCAGTGGTCTGAGCTATACAGCCCTTTCAACCTTTAAAAGAACTATGGAAAAGAACATGGATGTCCATGCCCAGGGATCTGCAGAGCCATACTGCCTTATAGCCGCCCGGGCAGTGGATCTGTCCATTGCAGCCGCATAACTTAACTGATAGCTGCACATAGGGCCAAGTGATGTAGAGGTAGTAACACAATCTGATCTCATGTGCTCAGCCCGAAATGCATGATACGGACAAGTGTAAACAGTCTGCGTCAGGGCTCGCCGCATGCGATAGGATCAGCAGAAATGCATGCAAATAACAGGTCTGAATGGGCCCAATGTGTGTTCCAATGGTGACTGCCAGAACAGTTTCAAAGAATCAACCAGAATAACTTTTATAATCAATTTTCTTGAAAGACTTGGAACAAACACATCCCAATAGTATCAAAGAATGGTTTAATTGCTAAAGCCACAATCCCTTTCCAGTCTTGTGATTCATGAGAGCACACACTGTACAGTCCTTTCTGCCACCCCTTTATCAACTGTTAGGACCCCCCCTTCATTATATTCTGTCTTTGATCTACAGCAGATATCCTCTAACCATTCTCCAAGACTTTGGCCTGAGCACAACACAACAAAAACAACCCCCACAGTCCTGGGAGCAACCAGACTCCATTGTGTCCTTATTTTAGCGTGGCAATCTAAAGACTGCCTGCAGGAACTTTAAATCATCTACAGTCCACTCTCTATAGGACGCATTTACTATCTATTTTGACAAGTACATTTTAGCACAAAGAACATAGGAAACACTCATTCTCAAATGGAGGTCTAGACATCTTTGGGAAACCCTAAGGGCCCTCCACTATGTGCATAGAAATTATTTATGGGAGTTTGGATTTTTAGTAGTTGCACACAGTCACTGATAAAAATCAAACTCTTGCATTTTTTTTTTTTGGAACATCATGAGAAAACAAACAAAAAACAAACCCCCAACAAATGACACACAAAAACAAGAAAAGTCCAACATTACTCCTCTTTTATTAATTATTTTAGCATTTTTCTGGCTGGATTTAAGTGACAAACTGATCACCTTCTGGGGGTGCTATACTGGTCGTAGCACTGTCAAATTAGAAGTCTCCTCAGACATGTCAGTACAAGGGGATTGTCACACAGCAGTTCTGTTACTTCAGTCCTCCAGTAGTACCCCACTGAGACTGTTAAGTGTTGCTGTGGGGGAGTCTCGACCATGTTTAATGGCCCTAACCACATTATTAGCTAATAAAGGTTGATGGGCCTCGCGGCTCTATAAATTTAGGAGGACAGGAGAAGAAGCAGTGGCCGTGCTAAGTTGAGGTCTCAGTCTAAAAATTTGTGGATTGCACCAAGGCATACTCTGCATAGAGTTCATGGAAGGATTTGCACTCGTAAAAAAAGCACATCAAGGTTTAAGACGTAAGAATACCATTCATGAGAAATGTCTGTATTCAATCTTGACTTTTTATTCAGTGACATCTACCAGTAAAACTTATTTCCTTTGAATACATCATTGTCATGAGTTCAACTTACTGATCAACTGCTATGGTGCACACGTCATGAGTGTTGATGCATGTTTTAAGTTGTTTTGAAACAAATGTATGGTTCTTCTAATGTCAAGCCTAATAGGTCAAGTCATTGAAAAATGCCGTGCCATAATAAATGTTTGGCTGTGTTTTTTCCATAAATGCTAAATTCTGCAGACAATCCACTCCTTCCCCGTTGTTCACAATGGCATTACATTTCCTAACAGGCATGCATATATCACCTCACTTAATTAATGATGACAAAGCAGTTGGACACAACCTCTGAACTTCTCTTCTGAAGCTTTGGCTTATATACTAAATGCATCAGCATTAGGGAAGTTTTGAAAAGTTCTTGTAATTTTCCAGTTTGTGATTTTGATGAGTTAACTAAAGGATGAATCAAGAACACACAAGATGGTCTACCTTTTCCTGAGGTTAGACATCTATCCCATATAAAACAGAGCCCCACAGTTGTGTAATGGTTAGTACTCTCCTCACAATAAGAATGTGCCAGGCAGAATCCTGGCTGGAACGTGGAGTTTGCCTGTTCTCACTGTGCATTTGTTGGTTTTTCTGGCTCCTCTTCATTTTGTCTCACAATTCAAAATATGAATTTAAGATCATACATTGTATTGTAATTGTCTGTAGGTGTGAATGAAATAGAGAGAGATGTGTCTGTGGGTTTTCCTAGTGATGGAGTGGGCTTGATTATACACCAACATAAAAGAAGAAAACTGTTTGTAAGGAAAACCACTAACAAGATGACATTGGGTTCCAAAATATTTGATTACAATGATTAATCAGTGTCTTCGTTTTCCTATATTTTTGTTTTTGTTTTGTTTTTTTGTTCTTATACATCTGGAACCATTTTTTTAATGCAATATTAATAAATAACAATACATTTAATTTGGAGGTGCCTTTCAGATCACGTAACGTCACCTTACAGAGAATACGAGCATCAAACATCAGATCATTAAAAAAAACATAAACAAGTTAAGTTAAGCACACAGTGTCCAATTAAAGTGTATAAGCAAGTGAGAGCAGGTGAACAGGTGGATTTTGAGTTTAGTCTTGAATGATGTAATGGAGTCTGACTGTCTTATGTTTAGGGGGGGAAGGAGTTCCAGCGTCTGGGTTCTGGGCAGCTGAACGCTCGGGCACCCTTGGTGCTGAGGCGTGACGTGGGAATGGTGAGAAGGTGAGAAGAGTGTATTCATGGAGGAGGTTGCAGAGGTAGGTGGGGGCTCGATTTTGGAGTGCTTTGTAAGGAGAACGTTTTTATACTGGACGGGGGAATGAATGCGTGAGACAACAGATGGAAATTAGCCTTGTGCTAAATTCTGCAAAGCTCACATTTATGATATACAAAAGCCTTTTGACGTGTGCACATGAATCCAAACCAACAGAGAGAAATAACTCAGATGAAATGCCAAAAAAAGAAATGTGTAACAAAAGTATAAAGTGAAAAAAAAAGTGCTTAAAATACTCTATATATCTCATATTTCGTGAGTCAATTGATGGCCCTCTACAAGTAAAGGAGTGGAAGAGAAACAGGTGATTTGTCCTCTTATTCTGACCACAGAGGAAATCTCAGAAATTGAAGTCTTGCTGTTTCCACGGGGAACTTGGAAAACAGTTTTCTAACCCACTTGGCTATACTCTCTTTCTTTCTCTTATTGTGTCTCACTCACACACACGCGCGCGCGCACATGCACGCGCACAACAGCCAAGTGGCTAAATCCAGTCCGTGGAGTGTTATTTGGCAGCAAGACCCATCAGCATGTCTAAGAATTAAACAAACCCAGATAGCAATCATGTTTAATTAAGATGTTGAAGTATTATGGGGGAATTGGAGCAGAACACTCTAAATTGATGTGACTCTGCCTGTCGCTTGCAGATTACTGTCAACAACAAAAGAAAACTAACATATAGGATTTATGAAAACATTTTGGTATGTTCCTATAATACCAACTTTATGGACTTTGTATGTGGGGGAATCAAAAGAGACAACATTGGATTTTGTTTTCCTCTCAAATGCTATGTTTGTGCAAATGGTCCCTGTCTTGACTGATTAAAAAAATCATGAATGACTTACAGATGTTGAAATTGCTGTTTGTTCACAGTGAACTTGACTATGATGGTTTCTTTCTTTCATAGCTAACAAACCATATTCAACAATCACAGTCACCTTTGATTCTAACCATTGCATACCTTTATGATCTTTTTTACCACATGAATAATGTCAGGAGTGAAAATGTCTTTTTCACAGTAGAGAGTTTGGTCAAAGGAGAGAAAGCACTTGAGGCACCACTGTATTATTGTTCGTGATGATTTTGTACCTTCTTTAATGTGCCGGTGAGCTAGGCCATTGAACCAGATGCACACTTCCTGGACCTGAGAACTATGTCATTTTGCAGCAAATATAATTCAACCTTCATCGGTGTCATCCATTCAGCCTTTGTACTTCCAAAAATGACATACCCAAATGTCTGTGAAAGTAGTCTGTTATGTTCACACAATGAGAATGTAACTTTGAGACAAGTGCTGTTTAATAGACTGTTCGAGAGAAACATGTTCTTAAAAACGTCAAGTTAACTACTTTAATAGAGATAAAAGTAATTCTGCTCTTTTTTTGTGTATTGTTAACTTCTCTCCTTTGGAGAGTGGTTACTACACAGCTGTGTATATGTGGGCGACTACCAGAGTCGCATTCGATAGATGCTTTTGCTCGAGTAGACGGGACATTGGTGAACAAATGTTTTCGGCTTCTACCCGACTAAAAATGATAAATATTTTAATTGTTTTAATGGACGTCTTGTGTTTGAACTCCTGCAGTGCTTCATGGCAGAATATTAACGAGACAAAGAAGAAGAAGCGAAAGCTGCAGTGAGATCTTCCGTTGATTAAAGTGTTTTATTTCTCTGCCTCCAAGAAGGTGTGAGTTCTACAGCATGTGGGGTTTTTAGTGCTCCTTAAAATACATTTTGCATTGACATTGACTGTTTTCTAGCATACACTAGATGTTTTACGGGATCTATTCTGTAATATTTGTTTCATACTTTTCACATCCCAAGCACCTTTTACTTCATCCAAATTAGAGCCTCTGGTGGCTGGATCATGCACACCATCAATTGTCTTGACTTCCTTACCCGAATCACAAACTCGTGAATCACCAGTTTTTCTTGTTTCTTCTTATAGATGACAAGAAAAAAAAAGCTGGAATATTGTGCGAGTCTGACTAATTTTTAGTTACAAATTCTATTCATAACATTTGTAATCTATGAAATCATTGTGCTCATTCCCACAAGTTTTTTACAACACAATCTTTCCATTTAACTTTGTTCTAATGGCTCTTGTTCTCTTTTTGCCTCTCTCCCTTTTCAACAGCATGTCATTTTTGCCGTGTCTTTTTTTAGCTTGCCCATACACTGAAGATGTCAATGAAAGAGCCATAAAAAGTCAGAGCAATTTTTGCTTCCCAGATAGTTGCGCACACAGCTAGACAAAAGCCTATGTAATTACAGTAGTAGTCAGTGGTCCATTAGTGATAAAGACACGATTGCTCACATGGGTGGAGCTGGAACCGTTAGCTCCACACACTGCATTCATTTAATGGTAAAAGCTGCAATTACACTAAAAGAGACTCTCTTTTAATTCTCTATATCTTGCTCTGTTTCTTTATACTGTCTCTTTTCCTTTCAATCTTCTGTGCTGTTCCTTTTTCCAAACTGTCACTGCCATGGAATATTATCTGCAAAAAGGTGTCACTGATTCAACAAGCAATTAAGTTATTCTTTCATCTATTAAGAGAAGAAATTAGAATGATTCTGAATGGAACAAAAAAAGAAATGTCTCCCACCACCTCTGCCTCATGTCTCTCATGGTTTTCAGCTTCTATTGTGTTTGTTTTTCAGATTACACAATGCTACTTTTGGATGGGAACAATGCAGTTTCCTTTTGCATGGCAACAGGAGAAGCCAGGTTCGACTATGGTGGACTTTTTATCTATTTCAACTCAAAACAATGTGACCACCAGCAAGTCAAGATGACTTATCAAAATGGTAACCAACCGAGGGAAAATTAAAGAGGATGAGGATGTGGTAGCATGGTCGTACAGTCGTAGGATGATGTGTCTATTTGGCTGCTCCATTTTTTCATACAAGGAGAATTGCAACATGGACAGCAGATTTTACCAGTCTCAGACAAAATGAAAAAGTGTGAGTAGATAATCCTCCATGGAAATCACACATGGCATAGAAGACACTGCAAGGCTGTTTTCCTTTGTACTCTAAAAAAAGACCAACACTCTTACCAACATAAAACCAAACTGTCAAACTATGAATTCTAGGAAATATCTTTTATGGTTTTCTTGGACATGCAAATCTAATTTTGACAACTTCAACCCCCTTCCTTTCCTCCCTATGGAGGTCTCACACACTGGGTTGGGACACTGCTGTGAAGCATACAAGAGGGAAATTACTGACTGACTGAGCACAGGATGGGACGATTTAGTGAAGATGATTAAAATAAATGAGGTCATGTCAAGCAGATCAGGGCCACTGAACAAAAGAAGTCCAAAAGAAGTATCATGCTATTTAGTGTGTGTGTGTGTGTGTGTGTGTGTGTGTGTGTGTGTGTGTGTGTGTGTGTGTGTGTGTGTGTGTGTGTGTGTGTGTGTGTGTGTGTGTGTGTGTTACAGTATATTGTTGTTACTTTGTTCATGTAAAAAGTTTACAACTTTGCTTCCAGAAATATTCAAATTCTAAAAGTGGTGGACCTGCACTCTAACAAAACCCAGACTTATGTAACATTTATTAAGTAAATAATTTAAGTTTTAATTATTTTACTGATCTTAGACAGAAGCAGTTTCACAAAAAGCATAAAGGACGTTATAAAAATAGCCTTTAAATTTAAACATAGACTCTCTGTGTTGAGTCAACCTTAATTCTGTGGATTTCCTTGAATACATATCCATTAAAAGCTTCAGTCTTCAGGAGAAAAACAATGCAATTAATTGCAATTAATTGCAGAAAAATGTGCAATTAATTAGTACAATTGTTTTAATCGAGTGACAGCACTGATAAACTAGATTGTTATCCTCGGTTATCGTCCTGTCTGATAGTTAACCACTCACACTGTATATATTGCACACTGCGGTGATATCAGACAGGACGATAGCCAGGAACAGAAAGTGATACTTTCTGTCTTTGACACTTTTTTTTTAATGTCCAATCCAAGTTAATTTCACTTGCATGGGTCAGTGACCCTGACCACAACAGCCTTTTAAGGCCACCTACCACCCATCACACCACCCAAGTTCCTTAAGTTATTTATTCACAAAATCCACTTGGTGAAAATGGCTGACGGCTAATCAACATTCAGCTCCTCCGAGTGTATTATTACACAGCAATTGATGGATGGTACAATTACACCCTGTGTCACTTAGCTAAATGACTATGTAATTCTAATGAGTTTTTATTCAAACACTGACTAGTTAGTGCAAGGAGACATGGGGAGGGGTGGGGGTGCTGGTTGGCAGAGGGAAGCAGAATTGAAATTGAAAAAGAAGCAATGCTTGCATATAGGGGCAGAATGAGAAGTGGAACGAAGAATGATGGACAGCATGTGTATAATCAACTAACAGGAATCAATCAGAATAAACACCGCCACCACCAAGGTTATGACAACTACTCGGCTGAGAAGTTGAATATAGAAAATGACTGTTGTAAGTTTGAGTGAAAACTAGAAGTAATGTATTGGAAGAATAACATTTATACACAATGGAATATTTTGCACCTTCTGGGATTTACTTCAACACCAGTCAAAATGGTATTTTATAGGCACCGACTCTAAAACCTTCAGCTATACAGCAGTGTCTAGAAAACAGCATCATATAAACAGTCTGCTGGTAAAGTTGTGAAAAAAAGTTATGTATTGCAGTCAATTAATACAGAATTAGCAATATAGTATATGACTGGTCATAATGAATTACATTCCAAGCCATGGCAAACTATGGAAAGCAGAAAGAGCCAAGAAAATTTGACAACTTTGAGATAAGACAATTTTATAAAATGATTTAGACTGGGTCAATTTCCAAATGACAGACGGTTAGAACCTTTTGACCCTACATCTGACTAATACAATGATTAGACCAACAATGCTTAAAAAAAAACAATAGAATAAGGTAGCACAGCTATACTGGACTGAACGATTTGGTGGGACTTACCACGTGTTTACAAAGACAGGCTGAGACAAACTTGAATCTGGAAATCATTAAGGAACTTAATGGAATTGGAAACAATTATCAGTTGTTTGTTTTTATTCATTTTTTTCCTGCAATCTCAGTTTTAATTGATGTACCACAATTTAAACTGATAATATGGAAGAGAGTATACAATAATGATATCTGCTCTATCATGATATTATAGTTTAAAAAATATATTATTATTATTATTAATAATAAAATAAAAAAGACCCTGCTTACATGCAGTACCGACTTAGCATAATTGCCCTCATTTATTGTACTTACTGTGATGCAGTAATTTGTTCATTTAAGCCAAGCAATAAAACTGTAGAGCAATATTGAGTTAACACATTTTTCTTTTTTGTTTGTTTTTGTGTCATCGGTCATTTCAGCAGAACATATTCTGATCATGAATAATAACAGCACTAATAATGGTAAACAAGTTCAAACTGTAATACCCTTAGTTTAATGAATGAAACTTGAAGATTTGAAATATATGTATGTGTATCTTCGAAGTGAAATTGTTCTGATTGGAAACCTGGTGTAACAATACTGTTACCAGATCTTGCTTGTAAATGACAAAATGTGTCTAACTGGGAGTACCTGTATAAATAAAGTGCATACATTTAAAAATAATTCAGATGTCCCTCATTAGGGACTTCTTTTTTGTCTAATGATTAAGTGGGATACTGCAAAGGACAATTGGTCTAACAAGAGATTATCTGAAAGATCTGATTCCAGAACAATGGGGTCAGATTCATATCTCCTTTATGAACTTTGCTGCATGGTTCTGACTGAAAAAAATGCATGGTATGCAATTGATTATTTGATATGTTATTAATTTCCCCCAACTTCAACAAGGACATGAGTTGTTGCAATGCTGCAATCACAGTGCATGAAAACAATAAGACCTGTGTAATCCAAAACAGGCCTGTGTCAAGCAATCACCATTGTTTCTCAGACTGGCATTCATTTATATTCAGCGTTAATGATTATCTGATAATGTTCCACCATTCATAGTTTATTTAGTAATGATGATGCTTTCATTTTCTCCAACACAACAGAAGGATGAGAACTTCACCCAACAAAATAAAAAAAAAATAAAAAAAACCTGTGGTAAAGTCATATCAAAATGAGTGGTCAGAGTGTGAGTGAAACCTTCCGCAGCCACATCGACAAAGCTGACGTATGAGTGCGACACGAAGAAAAAATCATAGTTAGGTGTTACAGCCCAGTTCATTATTCAATCAGTTCGGGTCAGATCCTGTTGTACTTGTTCTCCGAACAATATAAGGGTCCTATTGACCTTTTAGTAACTTAGTTTAAGTGAGTCATTTTCCACAAAGTGGAGCTAAATAAAAATGGCCTGTTAAACAGTTTAAGCGCTTAGTATATAGTGTAGTGTGTGTTTACTCTCTTTGGGTTTTGGCCTGTGTTCTGGTGCAATCAATGTTTTAATGTGATATATTTGTGGAAATGTTAATGCTGCTATCCAAAACCTGGCGTGTGCCAAAACAAGTGGGCTCTGACTATTTCGGAACTGGATTGAAACCTGCTTTTCAAAGTTATAGTTTGATTAAAGTTTGATTGAAGTGTGAATATAGAAGTGAAAAAAAGAAACTTGAAACCTAACAAACATGGGGACTAACAGGCTTAAGATGTGTTGTACCATTGCAATAGTTCGTAATTGATGTGTACAAGACATTTCGTACTTTCTTCCAGTGTTTCTGTATTTTTAATACTCTGCAAGATGTTGGCTGGTAAAAATTATCCTGCCACATGGAGCACATTGCAATTAGCTAAGCACGATGCATTAATGTGAATCTGAGAGACTTCTTTTTATTTCAACAGCTGTCAGCATGTTGGTATCTACTGGTCTGGTGCCATTATGCGTGACCATAAAGTCGACAGTATTAATGTGCAAAATGTTCTGTCATATATTTATTTATTTATTTATGATCCAAACCAAGAAACCACTCAACAGGTTCCTAGTTTCTATGGACTTATATCACATCGGCTATACTGTATAATGATTACATGCCTTGTAGCACTGTATGCGAGATTCAGTCCTTCCACATATAAGAAAATACGGATGGAGAATGTGAATGAATGTGCTGATATCAAACTCGTGCTGTGGAGGTGTCCAGTGTAGCCAGAAGGAGATTATGGTTTAATACAGTTTGAACAATAGAAAAAAAAGAAGGAAAGAAATGCTAGGAATATTAAAATGACCATCAGGTAAAAAGAGTTTCACTATTCAGACAAAGCAAGTCAAACCCACAAGGTCCCTAATTACCGTGCATTGACTACCGGTGCAGGGTGAATGCATAAAAAAGTGTATGTGAGGGGTTGGGGGTCTACGTAAAGCAGAGGATTAAATGTGCAGGTTGCTTTTTTAAAAGAATTGATATCAAATGAGTTTTGTTAATGAGGAGGACAGAGTCTGGTTCCAAAGGAACAATTCCACTCCGGCCATAAGCCGCAACACTAGCCATTCATGAAAAAAACTCCCTCATCTAAGTCGCAGTGGGTGGAAATTGATTTCGATCCTCCAGAGAAGTTGGTGTATATCTTTCACCTTTTTTGGGGGGTGGTGGTGGTGGTGGTGGGGGGGTCAGGCAGCAGAGGGAGGCAGATATGAGGTTTGAAAGGCATCAGAGAAGCAGGGTAGCTATTGTCATGGCTCGGTTCTGCTTCTCCTCTCGACTGCCTCTCTATTCAGTCTGGCACTGCTATGTTATGATAAGTCCTATCACCTCTGGTCTGTGGGTGCATGGAAGTGTGAGTCCAGGTATTGCCCATGTTGTGGAGACCAAAATCTGTTTATACAGTCATCCATGTATAGAGCGCTTCGTTTTTCCTCAGATGCAAAGCAAGTCACTTATGATGGAGGCAATTACATTTCCAAAATGTATTATGGCTTTTAGTCACAGTTTGGGTAGAGAGAGAGAGCGAGAGAGAGAGAGAGAGAGAGAGAGAGAAAGAGAATAAATAAAACATTCTTATTAGAGATAGGATGTAAGCAAATGCAAATACAGGCTTTCTATAATGAGTAGGAATCTACTATACTCCCAAAGCAGAGTATTTCATGAAGCAGTATATTCTACACTATGTCATAACAACCCTGTTTAGGATGCAGTTATGGTTCATTACAATGCAATTCCAAGTGAAGGAGTTAGGAGATTAAACATGCACAGTGCTTCTCTGTAATTTACCTCATCAGTTCCCATTTTACAGAAAATTACATGATAAGGTCTCTATGACAATTGGTCATTCACTGGAGCTGAGTCAAAAGTGGAAGCCCAAAGTCTGCATGGGGGGCACAGAGGGAGAAATAGGATGTGAACATATAATGTGAGAGAAATTTGAATCAAAAGTCACTTCCGTTTTAATACCGGGACATATGAAATGCATACTGATGGAGCCATTCAGTGTGACCTTAAGTTGCTGAGGATGCTATTATCTCCAATGACACTTAAGAATTTGCCTGAGTATCTTCCACTTTATGAACTAATCTGGTGATAATTGTCTCTATCCATGGGCACCCTGAAAATAAGGGTTGTTATTAGGTACTTAAGTGCACAAAATGTTACCCATTTGCTAAAATGGTAACAAATAAAGGCTAAAGATAACAGGAAAGCAAGGAAAATACAGACTCCTTGTGATATGGCCTGCATTCTATAAGAGGTTATTTTACCAGTCATTAACTTCCAAACAGGTCTATATGATGCTATTAGCATGTGTCAGCATGCTAATAGCATCATATAGACCCAGTTAATTTGATGCACTCCATTTCTGCAGAAAACATTATCAATAAAGGTAATGCAACACAAGGTGATCACACGAGAAGAGATTCAAGTATGAGAAGGAAAAAAAAAACCAAACTGACAGCAATTTTAATTATTACCAGGTAAATAAAACTGAAAATTACAATGTTTTATTATAATCATGAGTTTCAGCACTCCACTTATAATTATGTCTTTGATTCGCAAAATATGCTACCTCTTAATTACAGGATAAAACACTTGTAAGTTTGGAAAACATTTTGGATTTAACTTGCTGTGATTAATTTCTGTTGTGGCAAAATGCGTTATAAGCTTCAAGTTGGACTGTGTGGAGGGTAGCAGCAGTTACCTGACCTCTGTGATTCAGGACATGTTTCCTGTTTCACAATAACTGTCATTTAAAAAACAGGTTTGCACAGCTCTCATTGTCAACCAGAAGTATCATAGGTCAATACTAATGGAAAGTTGTGTACTGATTCATTTGAGGGATAAAAAAATAAAAAAATAAATATATATAGATATATCGCACTATTTGTCCAGATCAGTTTTTAAAGACAAGAAAAGAAAACGCTGCCAGCTCCCCAACAGCTGGAAAGAGGGAAAGAAAATGTATCTGTCATTCAGAGAATAAAACAGGTTTTAACCTACAAGCGCACACATCCAAACTGGCAGACATATACCACCTACTGAACCAGTCAGTTTGAGGGTTCAGTATACATTCCTGCTGCAACTTTTATTTTCCTTTATATATATATATATATATATATATATATATATATACACACACACACACACACACACACACACACTTATAGAAAGGCACACAGACATGACACATCATCAACCTCCGACTATCAACTACTGCTTCTTTTGGTTCAGCACATGGATGCAGAATCAATCATTTTCCAGGCTCTGCTGTCCCCATATCTCACAAATTCATCTTTCCCACACACGCGGTGACAAGCTATCCATTTCGGGACTATTGCAGGAAACTTGGAGAGTCAGATCTAACATGGTTATAGGGGTGAAAAGACGTACCTATCTTCACAAAAGCAGCACCAGCAAAGTGGCAATCATGACCTAAATGACAGTATAAAGTTCTTTCTGATGGATATGACAATGTTTAAGAAAGTTTTCAAAATAAATGCACTGAAAATTCCAATCAAGAAATTCTGCATTTTAATTATATATATATATATATACATATATATACAACTTGTATACATATATATACAATCTTTGCTAACTTCTTCTTTGCTCTCAAGTTTTCAGAATAACTCCCGGTCAAACTCTTTCACCCCAGTTTGCCTGACCAACCTTTCTTCTCAGGACGCCCCCCCCCCACCCCCTCCCCACTTTCAGTGGTCTCACTCCCAACCCCACACTGTCCTTCTTCGTGTCAAATTAAAGTGATGGAAATGAACTTGAGGAGACGCTAATTGCAATTGTCAATCCAATCTAGGTCGGGGCTGAAAGACAGGGGCTCCCTAGCACTTCATCAGTCTTCATTAATATTGAAGGAGTTTGCTGAGGAGCAGGGGGCCAACATAATCTGCACTCATCTAACAGTGCATCAGAAATTAGGAAGCTGGGGAGGGCAGCGATGGTGCCTGAGGGACAAATATGCCAGTCAAAAGAAAGCATGAAGAGAGATGTCAGCGGATAGTAACCATTGCCGGAGGAGGTGCTGCTTTCAAATGCTGTGGGAGATAGCCATCAAAGGCAACATTATAAATATCATGTTAACATGCAGTCTGTAAAAAAAAATGCAAATCCACATATGCTGACAATCAATGCATTATTATAGGGCGTATTAACAATATACCTAAAGGGGTCTATTGTGCTCCTTTCTTAATTTATTTTATTGTATTTTTCTTGTATTCTATGTTGATCCTCCACTTGGCCACTCAGGACATCATCCATGAAGAACAGGCAGTTTTATCCTTTACCTTTAGACGTTTTGTTTTTCTCTAATAAACCTCTGGCATACAAACCAAACGTTTTAAACCAAGTACTCTCACCTCTTATCATGATAAAATCATGCCTTAGAGGAGTAGTAATGTAGAAAACCATGTCATCTTTATTAAGAAAACCAGACATTGTAAAGGTTTATTGGGATATAAAAACAAACAAACAAACAAACAAAAAACAACCAACATAATGGAATGCAAGGTGCATTTCAGAATATAAATGTGTCTTCTTTAGTTAATTTATGACATACAATAATTGTACTCCTGCTTGAGTTTAGTCACTACTCTCCTTTGTAAATTTGACCTGCACTTTAAGAAAAATACGTCTTGGTTTTGTTATATTATGTGTTCATGGAGTTAAGATTTTTTTTTTCTTTTTGCTAAACTTTGAGAGAAGCAGTGTTCACTCAACACTGAGAGCATGTTATAAACATTGTCTCTGAACTTAAATATACTTTGTGTGATTAGTCTACATTAATTCCATTATTTTCCATAAATAGATGGGCATTACAAGCTTGAGTCTTAAGTAAAAAAAAAAAAAAAAAAACTGCTTAATTGCAAATAATTACAGAAAACTGTGTGATTAATTAGTTCATTTATAAAAAAAGTTTTTCTCAGCTGTACATTTGTCCACATTTGCAATTATGTATTTCTGAGAGGTGCCTGATGGCACCATCCATTAATTGTTAGGTCCGCTCAATAACTATTTCTATTTGAACATATGGATTATTGGACACGTACGTAACACACAGCAGTACACATGCACATGCATGTGCACACTTATGTAGAGACAAACACAGACAAGCACACACATACGCTTCACAGGGGGGGTTTACAGACATGTGTTGACTGTAGCTCTAAATGATCCATCTGACTTAATGGGCAATAAAACCTTTGAGTTACAAGTGACATAGCAGTGCGCAGCTGCAGTTGAATCCCTGGCATTTGTTGTGTCTTTGCGTGATAGAGGAGTTTTTATGGTATTCTCTCTTGCGTTCACTGTGGTCTGATGGCTTTTATCGGAGACAACAATACAAGTGTACGTTGAATTACGGTAAATATTGCGATGCGACAACATAAGTCACTTTTTAGACGTTTTGTTGTGTTCAGCATCTGCACGTTCATACTAATATTAACGATTGCGCCAGTTATCGGTCATGTAGCAGTGAATATTGAGACAGAAAAGTACAGAGTAAATGAAAAACATTTTTTTCTTCATTTTAATGATGTGGATTTATGTACTTTTATTGGTATTTTTTCCACAACTTCGTCTATTTTCACACCATTTACTCAGTACAGGTTTGCGTCTTCTCCCTGATCCGTGTCAAGACTGAGCTGCGTTCAGTCACAAACTTTTGAATGGCTTTCATCAAAGCACTTACTTTCCTATACGTAATCTTGAGCTTAAAGAAATCAGTCTGAACATGGTTGTGTAACACGTCCTCGATGGCGCTCGGTCTCACAACAACTGGTGGCAGATAACAAACCTGCCAGTAATGTTGAGATTACTAGAAGCAGCCCCAAGACCCCTAAATACTCCCATAAGAACAAGAAGAAAAGTTTGGCTGTGAGGCCAGCCAGATGCCAAAGAAGATGCTTGTTCGGCAGGATAGTTCATACTCCAGAAAACAAGCACTCAAACTCGCAGGCCACGCCCCCTCACACATTCTGTGAAGCTGATTGGAATTTTTCAATTGCACAGCATATTTCTTGCTTCAAATGCTTTCAGAAATATATGTCACTGAAATATTGCAGTAAAAAAATGGAGTTTGTGTCCAAGCTGCGATGTTGGTCCGGTTTTAACTGCAGGAGCTGACAACTCTGTGTGATGCATTTAAGGGCATCACGAACACTGGTCTGTGCTACATTGCTACATGCTAAATGCACTTCAGGGCTCATATGGCTTACAGTCACCGAGAGACTTCGGCCCAGATGTTTGGCACTGCCCAACATAATCTGTTTGGCCAGAGGCCAAAGAAAATTATGTCATTATGTTCTGCAAGACCCTGGTATGCCGAACTTTCTTCTTGTTGTCATGGGTTATGAATTGGACTTCAGATAGTGCCCAATGCACAGCAGTTTTTCTCTGGCCTTTAAAGTCCACTGCAAAATACTTAATTGTCTGTTTTTTAAAACGAAAATGATTTCTTGATTCCCAGTATCTACCAACCGACAGCTGTCCTTTCCTGTATGATATAAAACAGCATAACACCGAGTCAACTTGGTACAGAAGTGCAGGGAGAGAAGATAATCCCTTCTGCTGCCTATGTTAAAAAAAAAAAAAAAAAAAAAATATATATATATATATATATATATATATATATATAAAAGAAGTTTTGTTTGCTGTTGCTCTTAAATAATTATTTTCTCTGATTAGATAATTGGAAGTGTTTAATCCCCTGGCACCCTTTGCCTTGTTCCTCGTCACTGGTGCAGTGGTTTCCATCTGATACGCATCAAAGCTAACAGCCAATTGAACAAGCACAGGATCAAGTGAACACTTTGATGAAGTGTCACTAAAGACCGCAGTAATAGACCACCGCTGTCGCTTCATACAAGCCCCTTTTATTACACAAACATTGGCGAAAGTGTCATTGAAATGTAAAATATGAAGGTATGGCTATAATAGAGAGATAGATTACATAGTTAATATGATTTTGATGACTATAGCAAAATGTACATTTTGATCCACTCTGAGGGAAAAGAAGAAAAATGGTTGGGGACATTGGAGTGGGTTAGCACTCTTGGCTCACTGCAAGAAGGCTCGAGTCTGGGATTGGCTTTAAGTATCTCTTTATGGGGTGTCCATGTTCTCTCTGTGCATACATAAGTTCCTTTCCTGGATTTCTGGTTTCGTCTCAAAGCCTGAATGCATACATTTGAGGCTGAAAATTGAACATAGTTGTGTACGTGAGTCTGTGTGACAGTCCGTCTCTGTAGGTTTGGGTTAGACTGGACTGGCGACCGAGCCAAGGTCTTCCCAGCCGTCAGCTCCCTACAACCCTGAGGTCAATAA
The DNA here is from genome assembly GCF_963422515.1 of Blennius ocellaris. Classification (NCBI taxonomy): domain Eukaryota; kingdom Metazoa; phylum Chordata; class Actinopteri; order Blenniiformes; family Blenniidae; genus Blennius; species Blennius ocellaris. The sequence continues at coordinate 13,030,102 of NC_137655.1, read as the reverse complement.
AACATTATACAAAATAAAATAAATGTAAGGCAACTTTAGATTAAAATCAAACTTTTGATACCATGTTACAATTCAGTAAAAAAACAAAAAAAACAAAGACAGTGTGAGATGGGTAATAGGAGAGTAGCATGTGTTTTTACAACTGTGACCACAGTGTTCTGGCTGTCTTTCTCAGTCTCTTTTGACATTAATAGTACAACACCAGGTGAAAACATCAAGATCAACAACAAGATTGTTTTTATAGTGGCTGATTTTAACAAAAAGGTTGTCAAAGAACTGGTGCTGAGCTAATAAGCAAGCGGATCACCTCATTTATATATGAGTTGGGGGTGGGGGATATGAGGCCATACATGATTACTAATGTTTGCAACTGCTAGACAAACTATCTGATCTGACTGTATGGGTGTGAGTACTGACTGAGACCAAGAGGAGGGGAGGATAAGAGAAATTAATATTTTATCACCACAGATCTGTTTGAGCTCACAGGAGAATATGGCATAAGGGGAAAGAAAGATGCACAGTACATGTGCATGTGTGTGTGTGTGTGTGTGTGTGTTTGCTCTCCTCTGTGTCCCATTCACAAAAAAGAAAATGTCGCCCTAGAATATGGGTACAACTTGTCATTTCAATTTCTGTATGCAAATGCATGTTCTGCTTAGAATATGGGGGAAGCATTCAAAGGAATGAGGATATGGATTTAGCGGTGATTTAAACACTGACAACATAAATACAGCATGTGGGTAACGCTCACTGCTGAGCTGTTGGTGTAAATGTGCATATGTGAGAAAGGGGGAGAAAGCCTCAGTGGTGAAATGCAGTTATTAATCACAGAGCAAGCGTTGATTCATCTGTCGTGGAGGCAGTTTAGAAGATGGACTCTATTTACTGCTAAAGCTGTCTGAGGGGCTTTGGGAGGCAGCCATCAATCTCCTGGCTATCTTCAAAAGAAAGAGCCAATGCACAAGCATCAGTTTCAATCACCTCCCAGAGACAGGTGGTATGGTAAGCTGCTGCACAATACTTTTTTCCTCTACTTTTTACTCATTTTTTTTCTACCTCAAGGTGAATATTTTCCACTTCCCAGGGGAAATGTGTTATTAAAGTGTTTTATAATAATAATAATAATAAAAAAAAAATCTAAAAATACATACTGCACCCTGCTCTCTTGCTCCCTTGCTGTTTGGCACCCTGTGTTCCTAATTAGCATCTTCAATTAACCCATATTAATTGCCAACCATGGAAAGGTGTAGGAACCTGGCAAGTTGGTGCCACAGGGAGCTGTTTCATAAATGATTGGTGGTGTAACGTGGGCATGTGAGGATAAGACTGCAATGATGCACCTTCAACCTCAACCTACAGACACTGCTTTTATGTAATGCTAGTTAGGACAGGTGACATTGTGCGAAAGGCACACCTTAAGTAAGACAGGAGCATGTGTTAAAGTGCCTGTGGTTCTGTGTAGTTAAACAAGAATCACACTCCAGCCCAACTATGTCTACCCCCACCGCAATCTTTTTTTTTGTCTCAACTAAGTCAGCTGGGCCTATTACCTCTGCAGGAGTCTAATGGTAGCACGTTACCATCCATTGCTCCAGCTTTTTTAATATCATCTTGGTTTTGTTTTACATCGCGGGGGGTGTTATCAGAATTGCTTTGCACAATGCACTTAATGATGCTGTTTTGTTTTTGTGCTTTGATCAATCTTTTTTTTTTTCTTCCTTTTGGTCCACACAAAGTAAATACTCAACGATAGACAATTCTTTCTTTTTAAAATGATGTAAACAAGTTTGCTATGATTACATAAATCATCGCTGTAAAAAGAAATGTATAAAAACACAGCATGCATTATTGAGGACATGCTTTCCCCTCAACCCAGTTCATTCACATGGCAATATTGACCCATTAATGCATTCAGCACCTCAGCTTAGCACCAGGGGAGCTCCAGGGCCCCCAGATAAACTGGAATCAATTGGAGATGGTTGGCGTTAGCAGTGCAGAGTGGAGCCAGTGCGGTCCAAAATGATGTCCATGAGAAGTGGGGGGCTAACAGAGGTCAGTTGGAGAAGCTCACTTCACCCCCCCACCCCAAAAAAAAAAGAAGTCTGGGGCTTTCTCATGCAATTTATACTGCGATAACCCCTTTTTAACTTATCATTACCATGCTGTTACTTTTCTGGCTCTTCAGGAACTGAGCGCTTCCATGCTATGACACTGTTTGTGTGCATAAATCAAACTAAGAAAAGTAAGCAATTAAGTAAGCTTGTTCTTCTCAGCTCTAGCTTCAGCCTTATGTTTATAAGCGCTGATAATGCTGGTACCTCATACTCCTGCTTATCACAGCCAGACAGATTCAAATGAAATACAATGGCTGTAAAACTGCTTATAACTCTCTCAAACTTTTTTTTTTTTTCCTGGAATCTCAATGATGCAGCACTACTTGACAATTTGGGATTGATGTTAATTTTAAAAAACAGATTTGCCGGATCAAGTTATTTTGATTTGGATTATTCTGCAGTGACTACAATGGAGCGAGCGTACAATCACTGAGACGCTTACACGAGAGCAGGTTTGATTAACCCTGATTAGAATAACTTCCCTATCTGCTTATCATTGGCTATGGAGGCATTAATCCGAGTGCTGATTGGTAAGAGAAAGATTTTAACACAAGCCTCTTTGAAACATAGGTTTAAAAAGAAGTTCAAATCCTGAACTTTTCACTTCATTGAAGAACAAAAAAAAAAATTGGACAGTTTAAACACAAGTGAATAGTGAGTGGACAGGTATTGGTATGCAAACACAAATACTAATGAATTCTGGTTATTATTATTTAGTTCTGTCCTTACTCTGAGGAATGTGAGGTCTCGGCTGCGGTCGATGCTTGTAATCTCGAGGTTTCCCATCACAACTTCACAATTCTCGTAGTATTTCCGCAGTGTGCGGTATTGCTGCTCCAGGTCCGATAGCGTGCTCAGCTTGTTCTCCGTGCCAGCACATACTAGAATACAAAGACACAAGGGGGAAAACAAAAGATGCAACAGTGTTAATAAAGCTATTTCTTTTTTATATAGGTTAGATGAAGAGCTTTTGTTCAGTAAAGTTGTTAAACCAAAATCACTACCCAAGTGGTTCTATCGTACCAATATATGGGATGACTACATGAGTGACAGCCAAAAAGGGAATGAATAAAGCATGTTTTAGAAAGTTTCAGTTTCCAAATATTTTATTCACAAAATGAAAAATATTAGAAGTCACAGTCACTCCAATACCTCTAGAGATGTTTCTGGGGAATGAATGAATCAAGGAATCAATGAAGGAATCAATCAATCAATCAATCAATCAATCTGGAAGCACAAGTACTTTGATTAAGATGTCCGTAGAAGTTTTAGGTTTTTTTTGTTGTTGTTTTTTTGTTTTTTTCCCCTAACATCTACCAACAAAAACATTTTAAACTTTGCTTCATTGTGGGAATGGTAAAAGGGATCCGATGTTTTCTGTTCCACTCCTAAAATCTAGCAGTCCACACACTGACAGCTCTGGTCATGGAAGAAGTTAGTAGACCCTACTGCACATCAAGACTTAACGATAGGGTGGATGAGAGCTCTTTAGTGGCTACTTGGGCTCTTCGCTTGACATGTAATTAAAGAGGACTATTTCCACCTTGCTCACCCAGGACTAAACAAGCCATCTGCCCTAATACACCAGCTGGTGTATTACCTCGTCAAGCACAAACACCATCATAGAGGCATTCATGGACAGAGACTGAGAAAAAAGTCTATAAATACTTATGGTATAAGCATAATTGGAGTTAACATATATTTTATCTGTAAAGCAAATAGCAACCAACACATAATCGTCTTGTAAATCTCCCAGTTATTTACAGCCTTTACTGTCAATCAACTGGACCTGAAACATAAGGGACATATATGACATATATTTGACATATGCAATTTTGAAGCATTAGTTTCATTTGTATTATCTTGGTATTATGGTTCTCCCACCTGCACCATCTTCATGCTTGATAACAGAGAAGCCATCACAGTGACGGAGGGGCGACGGGTCATTCCCTGGGTCTTGTCACACTGTCACCCATGAGTGGTTACCCCTCTCTCTGAACACATCCACTTCCAAAGATTTTTACTGACACTTTGTATTTCAATCTGAGATCCTAAAAATGTTATCTCTATCTTATACTCCTTTCTTTGAGAGCAGCTTACTCTATCAGCTGGCAAAGCCACAAAACTAAAGTCAAGCATATAATTTTTTGTGCAATGGTGCAATGTGGAAAAAAAAGAAAAAGAAAAGAAAAACAACTTTCAATTCCATAGCCTAATCAATATCCACCATTATTCAAAAGATACAAATGAGTGAAAGAAAATTCAGCCTACGGGAAGGATAAGCTGTAAAGACAAATGGTGTCCCGTTTAAATAATTCCACGTCAAAGTAGATATTAGATAAGTGGAACCATTTCAATGTAACCTGAACAATTGCCAGATGAGTTAGCGCTGACTAGCCAGCTTGCGCTCAACATACCGTTCTGCTCAGGAATGATATACGGCAGACCTGGGTGTTTTCAATAACAGTTAGCGTGGGCTTGAGGGAAGCAGGGTACGGAGGGGGGGTGGGGTCATAAAGTGAAGATAGGTGTAATAAACTGTTATTGCACCCTTGGGGCAGGGCGCTGAGATCAGAGGAAAGGGGCATTGTGGCATGAGATGTCGAGTGAAATTTACTTTTTTCTTTTTTTCTTATACCTATTTGCTTCAATAAGCTTGCTGGCTTTACAGCTCTGTTTGGTGTGATGAAAAAAGTGTATTTTTTTTATTTTTTTATTATTGTTTTTGTGTCATTTCTATTGAAACACTATGGAATGTGAAAGCTCAGTGTGATATTGAAATGGAGCTAACTGCCAAGTAAACCACCACAAAACCATCTGTGCTCTGCGGCACATATAGATGTGTGAACTGTTGCAGGTTAACTGCAAAGTTTGGTGCTCCGGCTTGTGATATCTTTGCATCTGTGTGCATGAGCGTGGGCAGGATGTAAACACCAGATCTCAGGATGTAATCCCTGCTCTACGCATTGCATGATTGAATCCATTTGTCACCGTGCTCGACAGGTTACATCTGAGCCTGTGTATAACCGTAAAGAAAAAAACGTAGTCTCTGCTCATTATTTTGGCTAACCTGTCTACACAGGCGGGCACACTTTGAGACAGTGAGTTGTTGACTGCTTAACATACTGCCTAGAATGCAGGAATGGACTGCTGAAGATGAATCTTCATATTGTTTAAAGCTTATGGTTGTTCCATTAAAAGAAAAAAAATCTGCCTCCTCCATTTGATGGATTTCTCACTGCGGCACACTTCAAACTGGGGATGTCAATGAGATTCACTGTCATTGTTGCATATGTATAGTATATCTGGCCATGTGAGTAAATTGATTGAATGTACTTGCAGGGAATTTTATCTCAGGAGTGATAGATTAAGGCAATGAATTATATTAATTCAAGATTTTCCAATATATGTAATTAATGAGATCATAAACCAATTGTTAAAAATGTATGGGGCTCAACCTGTGTAGTGTAGAAGGAAGCATAACAGTTTTTTGTTGTTTGTTGGTTTTATTTGCAATAATTTGACTTAAACAAGCTTGTGAGTAACCAGATAATGTAAAAACGCTTATTCATAGGAAATCTTCCAATGCACAGCCACGAGAAAAGACCACAGTGCATCTATCACCATCTTTGACACAATCACCCTTGCCAGTGCATTAAAAACAAACAAGCAAACAATCACAACAAAACTTTGAATTTCTGGAGACAGACAAAGAGCCCGAAGCTGCATTTTCATCAATTTTAATTTCATGAACACCCTCATCAAGATTACACAATCACTACATGACCATGATTCCTGCTTCTTTTCTATTTCATAGGTTGTGCACACAACAACTTCATCAATAATGCCTTGTGCGATTATTGAATGCCTATAAAGCTGGCGAGTCTCTGAGGTTTATAGGCCTCAGCGAGTGAAGCCAGCAAAAGGTCATCCCAATAGCAAGTAACTGACTGAATTAAATAAAGTTGCAAATGTCACTTACATAAGTAAACACTGTCAATAGCTCAGCTTTGCTGACATGCCTTGAATAAACAGGATATCCATGTAGGGATTAGACAGAACTGCAGCTTTCACAAAGCAAAACACCTAATTTTCTGTCAGGCAAACTGAATGAAGTACCACAGTTGAGGTCACAGGCATCCTTTGTCCCATAATGTCCCTCCAGATGAGCTTCGTGAGCTAAGTATGAGTTACAAGCCACTGGTTCTGATGGTAATCATAGCCTAGATTATCGTCCATCTGCTGAGCAGCTTAATAAGCATCAGAAACAATAACTAGATGAGTGTTCGTGATGAAGGCATGGTCCAGTAACACTAACCTCTCACTGCCCTCTGAGCTTTGGTCACCTACCAACAACGCTGCAGCTGTCTCCATATGGTCGACCATAAATTAGCATTCATGTCCTTACTGGTGTGCACAGTCCCAACACCTTATGGGAGTTTTCCACAGAGAATAGCTTGCATCTGCCACAGTGTACCCGGGTCTTCCAGAAGCTGTTTCCATTGCATACATCTGATGCTATAGCTACTTCAGAATGGCTATATGATGGGTATATGATCCGTACAACATGACAGGCTCTCCTTCCCATTAACCTTGAGTCAAGCAACAGGGAATAGGCTTTGATGAACACTGTGACCCAATCAAAAATGGGACGACAAGCAAGCAACTGCTGGTTGACATTTCTCTGCTTCTGATATCTAACTTGTGTATGTTTTTTCTTCAAACAGTGCATGGATGCATATATACCTGGGCATTCATGTTAAAAGGGCAAGGAAATGTAATCCTTGAAACTTTGGCCTCTTAATGAGAAGGTTGTTGTTTTGTTGTTTTGTTTTTCAATACAACTTACCTTAAAGTTGTCATTAATATCTTGATTAGAGGTGTTTTTGATACCACTTATCAAATTACCAAAATAAAAATAGTGTACATCCACCATATAGTCTTGGGATTATTTTCACAATACATGTGAGAATAAGCTCTTTCAATTCTTTGAATTGGCTGTCAAGATATCTCTGCGAACATAACAGGAGTTGTCCTTTTGCTTCAGTGGTTCAAATAGTAACTGAAAACATTTTTTTGTGGAGAAACCTGCCTCAAACTGAAAACTTCACCTGAACTCTTTCTATTTCTCTGGGAATTAAAGTTGTCTCCAGACAAGAGAAACCCACCGAGTCACCAGGGAGTGATTGGCCAACACTGACACCTCATTACCCGAGATTCTGTAGTTTCCACTTCTTTTTGACAGAGCATGCTGCTGTCAGTATAGTGTAAAGTATAGTGTGAGGTAAGTTTGACGTTACATTGACCACAAGAAATGTGCTTTGCAAAATGTATATTATTGACACTCAGTTTTGTGTTACCATGGATGTGTATTTCCTATATATATCAGTGCGGTGAGTGGTTGACTATAAGACAGGACAGGAACAGAAAGTGTGAAGTGAAGTGATACTCTGTCTTTGACACCTTTTTTTTCATGTCCAATCCAAGTTATTTCACCTGCAGTGTCTGTGCTTTCAGTATTGTGTTTGCCGTGTGAAGAACAGATGACCTGTCCAATATGTACTTTGCCTTCACCAACGATCAGCTTGGATTGGCTCCAATGCACCAAGTTAGATAAAGCTCAATCATTTCCCAAGAATTGATATTGTCACATTTACATGTGAAAAGTGATGGAGAGCTAGGAGGATTCAAAAGATAAAGGAAATAAACTAAGTAGGAAGAAACATATTGGTGTAGGTGTCAACTAAGTGTGACAGTTTAATTTACAACCACAGAGAATCACTATTTATATCTCAGGAAGCACAAACAGCAGGCAATGATTCAAAATAAATGAAATAACATCAGCATTAATATAGTTTTGCTTGCCTCTTCAGCAAGGTGACATTTATCATTTGCATTTGCTTTGCATAGCTATGATGCTGATGGTTATGTTTACATGCTTTTTGCCAAGGATCAGCTTTGGAGCCAATTTGGGTATATTTTAGTTATGAATAGAATGCTGTCGTGCTGAACTGGTCAAGTTGGTCTGCAGAACAACAGGGCTCTGCTCAATATCAGTGCACGTAAAAAACAATGTATTTAAGCACAATAGGGTGACAGTCTGTGTTTTCACACCTCAACATAAAGAAACAGTGGATTTACTAATCTCTCCTGCTTTCTAATTGTTAAAGAGGACTAAACAACAGTCATGCAGCAGTTCTTTTGACAATGATGACTGTCAATATTGCCAGCTAGAAACAGCAATGACAGATGAACATAAAATGTGACAGTTGGCGTCTCTGCTCAAGATCAAGATTCCTGGATCTTTTGTGAGAAAATAACCTTCCTCTGTAATATTACTGTACAACACCTGATGCTCCGTTTCACCAGCTCCAACAGACTGATAGACAGATGTCTTGCCTCGAGCCGCTAACTTCATGTCTGGTGTGATATTGGCATCTACACTTTTTTATTTTTTTTTATTTACACCATCTGAATACTTGAAGCATTTTTATTTGTATGGCTTCAAATCTAAACACTCAGCATTTGAGCTACATACCTTGTGAAAAGGCAGTTAAAGAAAGTCGCTCCAGGAAATGTTGTCATAAATACAGTATATATAATCATTAAGTTGAGTAGGCTCAATGCACACTGATACTCACTGCAAATAATTAGATGTGTGTGTCGCTTGTAAAAAAAAAAAAAAAAAGGCCATATCCTAAAACTCACAGCTCATCAGACTGAGTGCTTATAGACCCTTTACAGCAAACTAACTGAGTCAAAGTTACAACAAACCACATAAAGCATCAGTATAAATCCAAAGAAAAAATAGACTTGGTTCATGTAAATACAATCTACTGATTCACAATGCAGCAATGAGTAGGCTAGCTCAAATGGGACATCAATAGCTTTAAGGTTTTTACCCAGACAGTAAAACATGGGATAATCACATTAGAGACCATATTCTCCAAAATAACTTGAGAAATTCCACAGCAGCCTGTCACTTTGTTTATTTTGAACAGCCACATTTCATCTGCATATGATTTGATTAGACAAAATCCTGCGTATGGTGAGGCATAGTGGTGTTGTTTTGTGGCGTCATGCTTTTTAAATCGAAAGCAGCAGAACTATCAACATATTTGCCCAGCTGCTTCCATTAGTTTCAGGAATTTACATGCATTGGGTGCCACATGTCAAAGGAGTCGCTCATTTATTCATCTTTGATATCCTTTTCTTTTAAAGGACTTGCGTTGAGCTCACATGACAGTGGGAAAGTAGGAGGAAGTTCCCTGAACACAGCACAGAGCAACCACAAAAAAAAAAAAAAAAAAAAAAAAAAAAAACATTTACTTACATGCACATTCACACATGGAACCAATATAGAGTCACCAACTGCCAAATCAAAAATACCCGAAGGTTCAGAACAGGGGAGAGTATAACAGCTGGGCAGAGCTTGTAAGACCAAAAGGGATCAAGTATCTGAGATATCAATTCAGATATATGTATACACTGGATGTGGTAGCATTTTCTGTAAGTCAATAATTAAGTTAGGACAATTGTCCTGGGGCATGAGTGCATGACCACCAGCTGCTGATAACCCACCGTTACACCAATTATGCTTCATCCACTGGAGGGCAAAATTAAACCGGCTTAGTGAGATGCTGGGAACAATATACTGTATCTATAATTTATGATGCATTTTATAAGTAAATAGCACTAGAGGCATCATCCAAAGCTTTCATTACAATACAGTGTCTCAAGATTATTTTGCACAGGAGAAATTTGGCTACTGCGTCTGTTCAGTTTGCAGCTGAAAAGTGGGATACCCCCCCCAAGAGATGGTGCTTCAGGCGTGCCTACAAACATTGTGGGGTTCCTGAGCTTGGATTAAATGTGGATGAGGTGGATGGCTAATCTTGACTCTGCTATCATCTTCTAACAGCAATGTAATTCGGTATTTGTCAATAAAGTTTACGAAGAGGGAAAGTCATTCTCGGCTTAACTCGCAATAAACTCCAAGCTGTTCGCAATCTGAACACATTTTGACATGAATTCATTGAGTATTCACCACCTCCCTGAAACACACAAACTTGTTCTGTTCTTACTTCCATCCTTATGATTATGATGTAATCAAATAATGTGAAGTTCATATAAAGTAAGTCTCAATATTGTCAGCATTGGGATATTTACCTCCTCTATGCTTTCCTACTTAAATGTCAGTGCGAGAGCAGCTGTGGACCATGGAAGCCACACACTTGACAAAACTGTGAGGAAAGATACTCTGAGAAGTGATTTTCAGTAAAACTAACCCATGTTGCCAAAAAGGTTCAAAGTCAAGCTGAACTTGACTTTTATGTGTGAGGCATTTTCCAGAGTTGTGGTCTTTCGCGGATGAATGGAAATAATATACAATAAAGATCGACACTGCTGAGCACAACTTGTCTGTAACCATTGGGCCCCATTTTACTTACTTTCATCAGGTGCTTCATTCTTCATATTTGCGATTGAAGAAGGAACAGGAACTATTGCTCACAAGGGCCAAAATTATACAATTGTACAAATGTGTCTGCATCACACCGATAGTATGAATCTCCTGGTGTACTTCATAAAATCAGGTCAACTTGAACGGAGCTCTGTAACATGGTTCTGGTTGAAATAGCCATCTTCTGAAGGCAAGCTGTGGCCATAATGGCACAGACATGGTCATCATAAATAATCGGGTGGACTGTAGTACGCACAGATGGCACTATGGAATCCAAAATATCCTGAGTGCCAATAAAATTTACCCCACATTGTTAAACCCCCATCAGCAGCCTGCATCACTGATGCAAGGCAGGATGTTTACAGCAGGAATCAAGACTCATCAGGTCAGAATATGTTTTGACAAATCTTCGATTGGATAGTTTTTTCTTCATAGCTGCTGTTACCCAGTGTGGTTTTCAATGACTGTGGACAACTGCTTTAAGGTTCAGTGAGGATCTTTAGGAAACCGAGGTTGTATAGATTTTTTATAGAAACAACAATTTTTTGTGTCATTGATGCTTCTTACCTTTGATATCAATAACATTCCTGAGAGAGAAAGTGCTGCTTATTTTGTCTTTTTGGGACCATTCCTTTGAAAGTTGTAGATGGCATCTCCACTACAACTAATTTGTCTCAGACTAGGCTGTCTCTGAATTCACTTTCATTCCACATTCAGGGGCTTGATTTGAACCTTGGAAGATCATTTTGACATGCCAAAGTGCATTTGGCTATTAACCTATCATCAGCTGTACAGAAATATGTTTCAACAAGCACTTGAATAGCTGTGGCCTGTGGTTCTAAATATGTGTTACCAGTTTGCAGCTACAGATACATCTATCTTTACTGCATTTTATGGCCTGATTTTCTCTGAATTCAAGGCTTACCCAATCACAGATAGTTTATAAATTTCCCCGGCGGCATCGCCTTTGCTCCACGAGTCTCAGAAGCTTCCTGCTTACACAATACGGAGTAACATTTATACTCTTTATATGCTAATAGTAGAAACATTAAACCCCTGAGGTGGTCCATATCCCAATAGTTCCCTAAAGAGAGAAACGGTGGATAGGCTGAGCAATAGGGTCAAACGAGCAGCCTCCATTCCAAATTAGTGTGCAGGTGTCTGCCAGCATTTTAGCTGAGGGTTGGAAACAAGGCTGATGACCCAGTACATGTGCCTCTTCATGATGCCCTTCAGCTATTGAGCTTCTCGCCAAATGTGAACATTTTTTGAGCTCTATCTGCAATCATGCACACACACACACACACACACACACACACACACACACACACACACACACACACACACACACACACACACACACACACACACACACACACACACACACACACACACACACACACACACACACACACACACACACACACACACACACACACACACAATTCTGAGGCCCTACTCCTGAAGAAAGTGGAGGTATGTAGGTGGTAATACTAATAAATGAATACGTGTGAACAATTCTATCATACATACATTCACACATAGCCCCATTCACATAGGGGTCATAGGCAGGAGAAACATGGCTGAATCAATCTGTTCAACTGCTTGAAATAAACTTGTGTGGTGAGGATTGGAATGTTTGGTCTCCAAAGCAAATAACACATATTGGGATTTCATACAGCAACAACTTCTTTGAGTGATTGAGGGGGTGAGGGAAAATTGTTAGTGGTAAAAAGTGTCCCTCTTTCATAGAATGTTGAATTCGATTGACCTTGATCAAAGTATCTCCCCCATTCCCAGAAAATGGACCAGAAACACAATCAAAAAAATTGTTTCAAGTGATCTTTTTCATCACAACCACAATATTTTATGAACCATTGATAGAGCACATGTGCAGGTCGAGCCATCAGGATAGGTTTCTCTTTTTATTTAATAGTTCAATTTAAATTCATGAATATTGTATTAATTTGCATATCTTCGTCAAGTGTCAATATTCACTAATTAATAATAATCAAAAGAAAATAATGTTCCACAAAATTGCTACCTTATCAGTATTTATATTTTTGCTTTAGCTAACAGCCCATTAAACATTCTTCTTCTTTTTTTTTTTTAACAGAAAACAAAAATCTGCTGGGTGGATGACCGATGCAACACATAAATGGATGCTGTATGGGCAACATAAATGGGCCTTTGTCTCCTCTCATCTCCTGTCAGTTTTGACCCCTGTGTTTTTTTTCCCATGTCCCCTCCCCGTTTTATCTGTTTTACGACAGATTTTGTGCATGACTTGTTTTATATCCCCAAGCTTTCCCACTGCAGTATAAATCACATTCAGTTCAGTGGGTCAGATACTTTAGTAAGGGTGAACCTGCAGATTGCTATGAGAAAGATTGCTCATAACAAAGTAATAGGCGTAGCGAGCTCTTTGTAAGCTTCCTGCCTATGTGAAGCATCAATAGAAACCCATAGAAAGCCAGATATGTACTCATTGTGTAAGAAGGTTATGTTTAAAATATGCAGGAAAAGTCACATTGGCTCCTCTCACTTTTTCCCCACATTTCCCAGTCGGTAACATTCACAACAGGAACTGTACTGAACAATAGTGTCTATTGCTGGCTATTGAGCAGTTCCACTGGGGCAGTTGTCTGTTAAGCACACTGCTGAAAGGCTCCTCAAGGGTAGTGGATGATGAGTAGAAGTATGTAACTCACACACTTCTCTTTTTTTTTTTTTTTTTCTGCAGGCAGACTGTGGATGGGAACCACTGACCTTCCACAAGCAAACCAGCTTTTCTTGCCTCTGGGTTTCCACTGCTTGCTTTCCACCCTTTTCCGACCCTTCTCTTACCCTCTCTGTCATTCTTAGTTCAGGTCCAGGTGTTGGAATCCATTATGGATTCCAATCTAGAAGTGAGTGAAATCCTCTTTGATAGTTTTTCTTTTTTTACGCTGCATCTGGGACGACACTCTATCAATTAAAGCGGCAGGCCAGTCAAAATGTTACCTCATATCCTTCATGCCTCTAGCACATAGCGGTTTTCAGCCCCACTGTGTGGTCCTACCCATGAATCTTAATCTTGTACCCAAACAGTTGCCATCAATTATCCTGGCTGCTACTGCTAACTCTTCCCCTGCCTCCCATTTTTCCCCATTAAAAAAGCCTTTTTTTCCCTCCTCGCTGAGATGGAATTGCTTCGCTCGCTTGCCTGGGAAATGATTTCTCAGCAGGCTTGTGGACGCTGTGCTTCCCACAGGTAGAACATATGAATGGTAGCATGTATGTGTGTTTTTGTTTCGTATATGTGCACGCAACCACACACTTTTCTACGTGTGAGATTGTTGTCCTGGGGGTTGCTAAAAAACATTAGTCCCAGTATTTACTTCTTCTTTTTTTTTAATGGGGGAAACAACAAAATGATTGGAGAGTTTAACAAGCAGGATGTTGATGTAAAAAAGTTTCAGATGATCTTACTAACAGAAAATCCAAGATTTTGTCCAAACTTCCAAAATGTAGGCTGGATTTTGGATTCCCTCCTGTGTCCCTCTACTAAGAAGTGCAGGAGTATGCAAAGTTTGATTACACTGCGGTATTATAAAAAAAAATACTTCTTACACTAGCGATCTAGTGACATCAATATACACAGGAAGAAGGCTCAGCACTTGTTTGTTTGTTACAGCATTAATCTTTCTACAACAGTGCATTTCTCACAACATAAAATCCAGAGTGCATGCCCTCTTCAGAAGACGACATCTCTAGGTATCTGTCTTTTCTCAGCCTGTCAGACGGTGATGTGATTTGTCATTCAGGAGACTGTATGTGACACACAACAGGCATGTCTGAAGCTGTCGGTGTGGTTAAATAATTTATTCCATTAAACTGGTGGAACATGGTGACAGGTTGAATGTTTATGTGTGAGACATCAAGATGACAAGAAGTCACTGCTGGAGGCACTTGATTGTCTCAAGGCATGTCTGTTACTCATAGATACTACACAAGATACCATTTCTGGTTTGTGGTCTATAACAAGAATTCCAATGGGGTTATGGTTGGGATTGAAAATGTACCTTTTGTTTCTCTTTTAAATATTTAGATGACCATGATATACCTTGAACTATGTCACATTCGTGTGAGTTCTCATTTAGAAGATAGGCACTATTGTTTTGAAGTCTGTAAGAAACATTTCAGCAAATTCAGCTACCCTGAGGCATTGCTCCCGGGCACAGCCTGCATGAACACAGAGATCCAACTTGTTAAAGCAACCCGTAACCCTAAGTATAGACCTTTGAAAAAAACACTTCGACAAGAAGAGTGCAAGAATACACAATTTGTTTTTACCTTTCTATGTAATTTTATTAAACATATATATCATCTGCTTTTTACCACATATTTGAGATGTAGAGTATAATGGGATCATGGCACTTTTTGCATTTCGTGTCAACAATACCAATGTTAATGAAAATGTTTCAGCACCATAAACATTGCCTCTAATAATATTGTTTTCTTTGTTTTTCCTATGAGGCTAACTACTTGCTATACAAGCCTACACTGATGGTACTCAAGCCCTTAAAGCTATTTTTTGTTTTTAATTGCCTTTCCTGAGTACACTGTTTTTTCTGAGTAGAAATGGCTTTTTTTTAATTAGCTGACCTTTTTGCTTCTATTGCTTGGTGTGTAGAGGAGGCCATCCACTTTTATACATGATTTTCACCCACCCAGATATTGTGGCAATATTTCCAATGTTAGTTAAACATTTCTGTTTCTTGCATCCACAGATACAGCCCACAGCAGGTAATATACTAACATTATTGGATTGTTATAAAAGCACTCACTCTTTAAGAGCCTTTAGATGCAAGGCTTGTTCACTCTGTCTCCTAAAGATAGCAAATGGTTCAATTAGAAGTCACCTATTGAAAAAATGTGTACGCCGCAAATGCTGACTCACGTGTGCTCAACACTGCATTCATGTTATTACGATCTGTTCTTTTTCTCAATAACATAGATCTGTATCAGACTTATATAAATGACTTGTTACTGACAAATCACAAGAGAGGGTATCAATAATGAAGCTGTGATGCAGATGAAAGGAGAATTAATTTAACACCCTGGAAAACATACAGCACAATTCAGTAAGATAATGCAAATTCCAACTTCAATACTATACATTTTCTCAGTAAGTGTTCTTACTTTAATATTGAAATTATATAAAAAGTGTCTTTTTATACAATTTACATTGAGCTTAAATATAATGCCACTGTTCATTTATTAAAAACCACTAAAAATATAATTATTTTAATATTATTTTCTCATTGGCTCAAACGCCCTGCTACCCTGGACAGGATTTGAGCAGGATAGAAGGGAGAGGGATAAAAGATAGCCTTGATTAAAAATGAACTGAGCAGTTGTAGGGGGACCATTACTCAGTCCAAGTCAATCCTCTCTTTTTACCAAGATTATGTTTGTTTCATATACTACAATGAGTAATAATTCCATTGAGTTCACAACAAGATAGCTATTAAGTCAGCATGGCAAAGAGGACTCTAAATCTACATGCCCACATGCAGAAGAGCAAGCACAACATACAGATTGATTCTTCTGTGCAGATGACTGTCAACTATTGTTTCCCGCCTGTATGGAACTATTAAAAAAAAGACTATTTCCATCCACTGACAGCTCACAGTGAAGACTGACAAGAAGTCTGTGTCTGACTATATTATCACGGAAAACTTATTAGCGCCTTAGTCTGCTTGCAAATCTGAAACATAGGGGTAAATGTCAGTTATGTATTGCACCACACATTGTGAGAAGGGGCTATTGTGATTCTGCTGTCCTTTCCACCTTTTTATTTCAATTTGCAGTAGGACCACCCTTTTCATCACACCCCAGATCGATTATAATTTGTTTTAAGGCTTAGTGGATGAATGTAAATAGCCAGACATTAACCCCTAAAAAGATCAAGACTAACACACAGGCAGTCCATCCAATCAACGAAGACACTGATAGTGAATTCATTTTTGCTTGTAATCTACAGTGGCTTGCAAAAGTATTAATATCCCTTGAACTTTTCCACATTTTGTCACATTACACGCTGCAAGTCTTTTGGGGTATGTCTCTACCAGCTTTGCACATCCTGAGACTGAGATTTTTGCCCATTCTTCTTTGCGAAACAGCTCAAGCTCAGTCAAATTAGATGGAGAGCGTTTGTGAACGGCGGTTTTCAGATCTTGCCACAGATTCTCAATGGGATTTAGGTCGGGACTTTGACTGGGCCATTCTAACACATGACTATGTTTTGTTTTAAACCATTCCATTGTAGCCCTGGCTTTATGTTTAGGATCGTTGTCCTTCTGGAAGGTGAACCTCCGCCCCAGTCTCAAGTCTTTTGCAGACTCCAACAGGTTTTCTTCCAAGATTGCTCTGTATTTGGCTCCATCCATCTCCCCATCAACTCTGACCAATTTTCCTGTCCCTGCTGAAGAGAAGCACCCCCAGAGCATAATGCTACCACCACCATGTTTGACAGTGGGGATGGTGTGTTCACGGTGATGTGCAGTGTTAGGTTTCCGCCACACAACGTTTTACATTTAGGCCAAAAAGTTACATTTTTAGAACTACTGATTGTAAGCCAGAGCGGGTTCGGCCAAAAGCAGCTTCATGCATTTGCGATTAATTTTCAATATGGGGTGAACACGTCCTGCTCTGACTGCAACTTGAAGCGACTGCTGCCTGAGTGCTTTGGGAGAGGGGAGAGGCTCACGCCATCACCTGCTTCTCATTGAGAAGAGCAAAAATTCAATAAGGGCTTTCAAAATCACAAAATCAGAGTCAATAATCACACCTGAAAAGGGTTCATGTGGAAGCCACAGACACCCATATCGGATGAGAACTTTGATTCCAAAGCATTTATTGAGGAAAGAGGACTTTATATAATTAAATAAAAATGTCAACCCTTTTCACAGTTTCATTTGTTCCAAACAATGTACATGCTTTTGTACATTAAACATTTGGGCTTTCACAAAACACTTTCTGTAGATTGTAAAAACACTGGTTATGTTAGCTCCTCAGGTCACTACAGTGCTGGTTTTGAATTGGAGCAAATGCAGTACTTAAGAAACACAATGGTGTGATATCATGCAGGTCCCCACAGGCCCGTCCATCGACAGGTCATCCCAGGCATGGACCCGGCTTGTTTTCCACCCTGGATGAACATGTATGTATGTATTTTACCAACTTTTCACAAAAACTACTGACCCACATTGCATGAAATCTTCAGGGATAATTTCTCGACATCCAAGAACAAATCCATTACATTTTTAGATTGAACAGCTCCTGGAAAGGAAAAGTATTTCCTCTATTGTGGCCACAGTGGTGGTCCGTGGTGAGCTGTCAGTCAGCACTGACGTTAGAAAGAGGCTGCCGTTAGCTGCCTGTGAGCATACTGCTAACTCCGCTCCAGAGCTCGCAGCTAATATCTAGGTTCCGTAAGTGCCCAGGAACAATATTGTGAGCGCATTGACTCGGGTTAGTGGTTTATATGTGTGCCCCTGCTCAGTGTTTTGCTCAGTTTTAAATATAAACAAGTCAAAAGCACAAACACAAAAACGGTTTTAACAGCATCCATCATCACAGTAGCCAAGCTGTAAACACAGGTCACACACACATGATGCTGCTGAGTCTTCCATTGCATACTGTTAAGTACTTGCCTACATTAAAATGGACCCCCCCCCCCCCCCCCCCCCCAAATCCCATTATGTGGCAATTTATTGTTCTCATTCATGTTCTCCATCAAATCAGCTTGAGATATTTACCTGGACATTCTAAAGATGTAACACGATTCCAGGCGTTATGTTGAGTTAATTAAAAAAATAAAGATGAGGTGATGATGTTCGGAACTGTATATCTTTATATAGGCTTACCAGTTGCGTGATGAGGAAGAATACACATAAAATAATATGCATATTATGTTTAAAGAACAAAATAGCCTGCTCTATCTTGTGACATATTTTAATTAGCTATTATACAGATACAGGCACCAATGTAAACAGAAGATATTGGAGGGGTGAAAATGATGAATTTTTCTGGTCATGCCAGAACAGGATCCTTCTGCATAAACGTCATTGTCCAGTGCACTCAAACAAAGAGGCCACTTCTCCATCCATACAAGTTTTAATTGTTTGTACAGCTAGCGGGTAGATACATCTTTGTTAGAACGTGTACACTAGGCAGCTCCTGAGTTATTCATTAATTGTGCTCTGGTGGGCTGTTGTGTAATTGTTTCTACCACCACACTGGAAGTCGCTGGCCAAAGGAGCTCTGTATTAAATTTCCCCGGCCACAGCCAAGGGATTAGATGTGCTTTCCCCTGGCAAGACTGTTTGGCAGCCACACTTATCTGCAGCGACTTACAAGGCTTATTGAACATTAGCATGCAATTATCTTTGATGGTCTAACTTTCCTACAGGCTGACAAGACCCAATGATTCCTGGTTAGGGCTTTTTTCAGAGGACATGAATGGCATGAATATCAAGGTGGATAGAAAGCAGAGAAAATAAAAATGCCATCCAGTTGAAATGGGACTCTCAATAAAGTTGGTGGCTTACTGGAACACGCTTAAAATCCTGATTGATTTTGAAATGCTTTGCGTGATTCATCAAGCACTGCAATATATCTGTTATTTTTGTCCCGCTCAGTTGTCATTTTGCCCACACTATACGACTACTGTGTGCACAGAGGAGATATCGGCAATGGGGCTCCTGCCAAAAAGACTTTTTTGAGCCACATCTTCACTGCCATGAAGAATTTAGAAAGCCATATTCACTTTTAAACTTTTTACCGTACAATATATCCATTGACCCATAATTGCTAAGGTTAGCTATATGAAACAATACAGGGGAGACTCAGTCATTTTGACTGTAAAGTGTTTGTATTTTACAAATAACACTTTCTAAAAACAAAACAATCTGTGGGAATAAAAACATCAGATCACCAAAGAGAACAAAAATGTGGCATAAAATGCAAATATAATAAGCTATAAGTGGGAGCATGGTGTAGTAGTGGGTACAACCTCAAATATGTTTGTTTTTTTGTATAATTTGTGGTCTTCTATTGCCCAAGTGCCATCCTGTTATAGATCCCAGTTCAAGGTTTAGCTAGCCTCTCCACAATAATAATTGTTACCTCAGGTGGAAATACACAACCTTAGAATATCAAATGATATATTGAGAATATGCTCTTTCATTTACATTGCATTGTGGTTTTCTCTTTGCTTGAATAGCTACATTTTTTGAAGCTCTTTATAAAGTCCCAACAGATGTGACTACTCAACCAAATAATTTTTTCCACCCAAAAAATTATCATTGTGAACACTTTAAAATGCTGCTCCTTCCTTCTGGTTTTCCAATCGACATGCCCATCAATACTCTGAGGATACAGAATGCAGATATCGTCAATGGATTTTTTGCTTTTTTCTTCATTCATTCCCTACACACCGCACTGCTATATTGATCTAAGACTGGTTTTCTGAAGCTCCTAATAGTTTTATCAGAGCAGGAGTCAGTTTTTCTTCTACTCGATTACTCCACAGCCCCCAGATGCCTCCAATTAGAGATGCCTCTACTTTCCGTTGGATCGCTTAATTCCCTTGCACCTCTCCCTCTCTTTGTTTGGCATCCTCTGTATCACCCATTTCCGCTGATTGCCTTTTGCTCCATGCCCATGTTCAGTTGCCTCTTAGAGGGAGTGAGCAGAGAAAGAAGATCAATTATCTACCCCATCAACAGTCAATATGAAGTCAATGGCACAGAAAAAGAGACTAGGCAACTCTATTGATGACTGAGGAGATGTTGTCACACCTGATTTTCTCTTTATATCTTGCTCACCTGGGGGCCTGTGATAACATTGGCATTGATTTGAACTAGCCAGTCCCAGCTAATTCAATAATGGTAGAGGTGGAAGTGAATCAAACGCAATTAAGCTTGTGCGTGTTCTTTATGGTGGCTGGGAAATGCTGGAAACTGCTGATAATAGGATACGCCACACTAAGTGACTGATTAGAAGAACTGTGTGTTCGTTTGAGTTTGCTTAACTGTAGTGACTGGTGTATTTGGCTAAATCCGTGGTTTTTCACCTTAATGGGAAAAGGAAGAGCTTATTGCATCTCCCCCTCACAGGCACAGAATAAACATTGTATTATAGGTTTGCCTATCCTATCAGAAGCAGTGTATTCTTCCTCAAGGAAAAGAATCATTGTGTTTGAATTAGAATTAAATATATGAAAGGGGATAGGGGTACCAGCTCCTGACTATTGTGTTTTATTTTAATGTTAATATAATTTCATTTCAACCAGTTCTACTATTATGAAGTCACGACCCCATCACATTTATTATTGCTATAGGTTTATTAGGTAACCAACATACTCTTTATAGACCGGTCTGTCTTCAAGTATCATCTAAAATCCCAAAGGTACAAATGTAGAATTAGGTTGGGGCTTACCAGATATGCAAAGACAAAATAACTAATAGGGAGTCAGAGTTAATGGGACACAAACAGGATTTTTAGACTGAGGTGAGACGTATAACACAAACGCCAAGGGGGAACTTAATGGGGCTCTTTAATCAGAGCCTCACCACTCCTGCAGCAGCCATTTCTTGTCACATCCCTACACCCTCCAGTGAAAGTGAGTGTGAAGTACAGAACCTCTTTCTCTCAACCTTACTCTGGCAGCAGAAGAGGAAGACAGGATTATCTTGACAACATTTGAAAATTCTGACATTTCAACTTTACTTACTGGTTCTATACTGTTTACGGATGACTTCCCAATTAAAGGGGACATGGTCCATTTCATAGATGAAGGTTTTGATATTATTTGCTTGTTTCATTTGTTTCATATATTTCTGAGCCTATACTAATCAACAAACCTAAAAATACTGTACCAATTTATGATTGCAAGGTGCTAGAACTGATCCCAGGTGATTTTGGGTCAAGTGTCATCCTGTTCAGGGCACCAGTTCATCACATTTTCCCATTTGTGGGAAAAATGAAAAAATAAATGAAAAAATAAATAGCTTTCTTGACTGATTCCATTCACAATTGTGCCACCTTAAATGGCAGTTAAAATGTGTACCAAGTTTGAAGTGATATTGTGCTAATGAGAATAGAATAATGTACAGATAAATTAACCGAAGGACAAAGTGAAAGCATAATTCCTTTGGCTTTTGCAGGCAGATATATAAATATACCATCCGTGCAGCATTCAATCTAGATTACTTGAGAAAGTTAACAAACATGTCGGGGTTTTGCATCTTCAAAGTAAAGATGCACTATTTTCTTTTTACTTATTAGGAAAATCGATAAAACCTTGAATAAAATATAATTCAAACTTAAACATACAGTGAAAGATGTTTTCAACATGGTGAAATGAAGTGTGTTTCAAGGAACTGTGTCATAAATGCAGCTGTCAGGTGTACTGAATGAGGAGAATGAGCAGAATTAGTCTGGCAGACTGTGTAAGACAAACAGAGACGTGAACTGATGCAAGACAAAGAGCTTGTTGAGCAATAACTGCACTACAGCACATACAAGTTATGCTTCCTGACACATAATTTGATTTTAATGAACAACAAGTCACAAAGAATAAAGCTCAAAGAGCCTGCTTCCATCGGTGTCCATCTGCAGGGCCGCGCTAATAAAGTGCCTGGCACAAAGCACCTGGACAGGTAGACGGGGAGCGTATACCTTTGATTTGATCCCAAGCCTGTTCCACACACTGCATGCATTCATCTATTAGACTCATGAATGTAGATCAGGTTAGCAATTTATAGAGCAGTCCTGTGAAGGAGTCTTTCTGCAGGTGAGTTGTTCCATTAATATCATATCTGTGTATTTATATTGGAAAAAATGTATGTGAGTGATAGGCTCATGTTCTCAGCAGCGTGATAAAGAATAAATACCATATGAGCATGTTGGCATAACAATCTGTGACAATCAAAAAGGCTATGTGCATTACAATAAGATTAGCCTACTCTTGTTCTTCACCTGTATGTTAACAGGATGCAACTGTTTATTCTGTAGCAGGAGAAAATCAGACAGACCCGACAGTCAAAAATAACAGCATACTGATTAATTCCTTATTATTTTCTGATTAATATATTCTTCATGGCAATTGATGTATAAAGCTGGACTGATGAACAACTTATTTAAAGGTTTAGTTTGAGCTTTGCTATTATCATCTTCGAGAGACGGACCAGGTGTGAGGAACACTCCTCAGGTTGTGGACTGACTGATTAAATAAGATTGATGAAGAGAAAGTGGAGAGAATGAACACGGAGAATAAATGAAGCCAAACCATTCAGATGAATCAGCCAAGTCAGCACAGCCAAGCTGTCAGAGGCTCTGTAGTGTTTTGCATGTCGTGCTTGTAACAGATTCCACCCTAATGCATGGCGAGGGTGACTTCGTGAATGACAATATACACAGTATATACAGTGAAGAAAACAAGTTGGGATTTTAGACCTTTGGAAGTTTAGATATCTTTTATATTGTTTGTGAAAAGCCATTACTTGACACAAAACATGGATTTACCTTCACTTCAGTCATGTGATTTATCCAGCTTCATACTTATATAAAAAAAGAAAAAGTTAATTTTCCATGGCAGAAAAAGGGATAGAGTCTTCCGCTCACTCATTCAGGAGCAGAAACTCCACCACAACAGGTGTTATGTCAAGGTACAACATATGAAGTATGTCCCCAGGCACAGACTCACATATGCACAGTCTGCACATGATTCAGAGTGTCCTTGCAACATGTTGAGATTTTTCTCACATCTCAAGAAGAAGCAACACAAGTGATCAACAGGCCTTCCATAGACAAACATACAAAATGTGATTGGTTAAGGAGGCATCTATTTACATATAGACTGTACTTGTATCATTCTTTATGATCAAGGTGTCTCAATAATAGTATCAATATTGTTCCCACCATATTTGTCACTTATATTACTATGTGTATACATGCATATATATTTATCTAATTATCTATTGATAAGCACATAGTATGTTCTCTGTGAGCAACTATACTGTCTAACTATTTTATCCAATGTGAAACTGCTGCTGTGATGACCGAATTTTCCCATGTGATATTAATAAAGTCTGATCTAATCTTATAATAATCTCAAACTGATTTGAAAAAGTGAGAATACTAGCAGGAACGAATACAACATATATTATTTCTCTCATATTGGTTTCTCTACATTTTATTTTATTTGTCTTCCTGTAAAACAATTACAAAAAGCCAAAACTTATTTTAGTGTAACAGCCAAGCTCCGCCATATCATAAGAAAAAGTTTTCATATACATATTACCCCATCATAACACTTTGTTCTCGATTATTGGAGGCTCCAAAAGTTTCTAAATGTAGAATGATTGTCTCGTGTGGAACAAGATCACAGTTATAATTTGGGACACAACTGGGAGAAACGACTGTTACTAACACGGCTTCTTTTTTGAAGATCCGACTTAAAAGTTCCACATTTCATACATCTCTATCTTGTGTATGGTTGACAGAGACTGAATCCAGTCCCAGTTCACTATTGGCGCGAGCATCCCAATACAAAACAGACAATAGCATATATGCTATTAGGGGCTATTTAGAATCACTAATAAAATCCACATGTATATTATTTGAGGAAACCGGGGTCCATACAGAAAAACCAAATACCTGTTGAAAACATGCAAACTCCACACAAAAGTTCAGCCCATATTTGAACCCATGGCCTTCTCACTATGAGGCAAGAGCGGTAACCAACGCTTCACTATCTTTATTATATCTTCACTATCTCATTATTTACACATATGCTATTTTTTTTTTAAATTTGTATACATTTTTATACAAAAAGCCATGATACTTTTTTTGTGACACTATATAAACAACAGTAATTTGGAAATGAAAAATAAAGAAATTGAAAAAAAATGCACAGACCAATTATTTTGTCTTTTTTTCTGCAAGATAATGTTGTATGTGAAATTGGTTTCCCTGCTAAAAATTCATGAAATACACCCCTGCTGTGGAAAACCATCAAGGATGAGGCAGGGATTAGATTTATGTTAGGATTAAGGTGTCACGTTAAGGGGCAAAGAAATGACCTTTGTCACATAATGCTTTCTTTTGCATTTTCAAAGTTGCATCATGTGTGGGGACATACTTCTTTCACAAGTCACACCATGGAAGCCAATACAGTTGTGTGTGTCTTTATTCTTTCATACTGGAGGGGATATAAACCTGATTACACCTTAATCCATTGGAAAACAGTGTCATTGTTTGGAACAAAATGAAGATCCCATTGGGGAAATCAATGCCTTTTCAGGTGAAGACATGATTTAGAGTCAGGGTATTTAAGTACCAGCTTCTCTTGAGTATCTACAAAGGCCGCATAATATTGATATAAATCAATGCATTATCCACATAAGGGACAGAAACAATGTGCGGATGATCATCACTGACCCCCGAAGACTGTCAGACATTGCTTTTCACATGTTGGGAGTCATTGTGTAGATATTCACATGCGCAAGCAGACATGTGTAAGAAAAAATATGCTGTCCACCTGCCAGTCTCATCCACACATACACACACACACAGGCTGTTTCTGCGATAGTTGAGTTTTGTGACCTCCTCACTCACTGACACTCCCAACACCCGCTCACATTATGTACACAAGACTAAATGGTGCTGTATGCATTTACTCAAAGTGACAGCTTTTCTGAACAAAGAATGTGTCAAATCCTTGCTTTCCAGACAGCAGCTTGCAGATTTATGACGAATCACATCTCTCATACAGATGATGCAGCAAGACACATTTCACCGGTTAAGAAATCAGTTTTATCTAAGTGCCGCTGCATGCCAAACTGGCAGAGATTATGCCTCTGTGACCATTTAGCCTACTTTTTAATTGGCTATAACTGCACACTAATTATCTTTAAAGTAATGGATCGGCTCCATAAAAAAACAGTTCCATTATAAAATGAAGATATAAATATGGTGCATGTTTCACTTCTTAACCCTGGATTGTATTAATAAAAGTGTAAAAGTTTATAGGTGGTGAATGCTCTCATACATTCTGCAAAAAAAAAAAAACTGTGAGAACAGGCACTCTTTCCCCCGAGCTTGTAAACTGTGGAGTAAATAGGAAGTCTCATGTAAACATTAGCTGCCCATATTAAAAACTGATCAAGTGTAACAGTATAACACCAGTTCAATACCAAATCGAGAATTAGCGAAGAAAAAGCACCCACTGTCTGTGTAGCAAACTTTTAGATGTGAACCATACCAATGCCAGATGGACATGAGGCAGTTTATCAATTTTAGGCGGAATATACTAAATTGGAGGAAAAAAGGACATATGCCATTGATGCAGGATTTTATGAGCTCAGGGTGAAAAGGGACTGCACTTTATATTTCACATGCATGAAGCGGAGCGCAGAAATGTCTCCAAACAAAGGTGCTGGTGTGTAACTGTGGGTGTGGTGTTTGATTATGTGGCAAAGCTGTCATGTTGCTTTCCCATTTAGATTGCATCTCCTCAGGGGGAAACACTTGTTCGTGCGTCTGCTGCGTAGAGTCACGGCATGGCAACCTCAATTTCATCACAGAGACGGGCAAAGAGAAGGGAGAGTAAGAAATGAGTGTTTGTCACAAGTGCAGGACTCTGTCCGTGGTGTCTTCCTGTTCTTTTTTTTCCTTTCTCCCCGTCCTCGTGTGTGCTGATGCATACCATTTTTTGTGTACTCTTAAAATATGCCTGCGAGAGTGTGAACAATGAAAATTTAATGAAACCAACTGGTAGCGTATGATTGTAACACATCGCATTTCCATCCTTTCGGCATGGCTTTGATAAAGCTGGCTTCCCCACTTTTGAGTTGCTGTTGTAAAAGTTCAGGTATGCACCACAAAGAGTATTGACCTTTCTGCCCGAATGCCATCAGAATTGATAATCAACGAATTAAGTGAATTAGAGGCTGGCAAGGGCATTTAGAAAGGGTGAGGGATGGATATGTGAGAGGGACTGTAATGAAGTCAATGGTGCGAGAGTAATGCCCCATCACCCGGCACCGACAGCACCCCTGTCACACATGCACACCACCCTACTCCTCCCAACATCCTGCAATACCTCTGGGCATTGGGGCAGGAAATATTAAAAAACTGTGGCACTTCCTTTTCAAGGACGATTAGAGATGTCTCCCTATCCGTCCCCTTATTTACAGATTGCCACAGACTCTGTGGAGATGGCTCAGAAGCAATATTTTGCAAGCTAACATTGATATTAAGATCTTGTTTACTTGGTGATGACTGGCATTTCTTTCTCTTCCAATGTGTGTGTGCACACACACACACACTCACACACTTCCACAAAGGCATCTGTGCCTTTACAAGCCAGTTTTGAGCTGACATTAAAGCCTGTAAGATAGCAGCTGCCTCCGACAACCATATGCTAATTGATGATGACACTCAATGAAAAACCACAGGAAACCTCGTAGAGCAGCTTTGCAACATGCTGAGCTATGGAGCGATTTCAGTAGTACATCTTACCTATCCAATCCATCCATGCTGAATCTTTAGAAACCTGCAGTGCAACAAAAGTCTCCACTTTCTTTCAAACCCTGCACATTGAACCATTTGATGAGCTTAAGTTACAGCTGTTGACTACGGTTTCAGTAGCTCTAGGATACATTTGTACATTACTTCATCATAAGTTATTGTGGGAAACAATTGAAATAGCAAAGACAGCAATATTGTGTAAAATAAAATGTAAAAAAAGTGTAATAATGTGAAAATCATGGTAACAAAATTGACTCCAGACCCCAAAGCCATGGTTTGGCCCAATTTTGTGTAAATATAGAAGTTTTCCAGTTACACTGATGTTGCTTGAAAACATATATAACTTGTCACTCAAAACACTCTCATACTATCATGAATGCTGACCTGTACATGGGCCTTTTTCGCCTCTGGTCCTGCGCACACAACATCCATCAAGTGCTATGCTTTCAAAAGTTTAGAAGACAGCATGATCTCTGAACTTTGTTCATGTCTTCTTTTAATGTTCTCAATTTAGCTAGCATGAGCATCAATGCAAGAAACATACAATTCCTGCCTGAGAAATATGCACTACATGTGTCTGTATTGTGGCATGGCTGACTAAAAAAAACAACATTGCAGCTGTATGATATTCATATCCAGCCTCCTGATACTTTAAATCTATAAAATACCAGTTCAAAAATCAAGTCAGTTTAGTTAAAAGAAGAAAAAAAAATTATTGGAAAGGTCCCTCCAATGTACCACAAAGACAAAACAGCAGCAATACATATCTGAATTCTGCACATTATTTATACAGTTTTTCATGAAGTCCTGTTTGTCTTAGCTAATGCTTTTAGTTAATATTGGATGTTATCTTTGAATAAAGAAATTCAAAATCTGCAATTGTTTCTAAAAATGCAGCGGTTTTGAATCTCGATGCTTTCTCTGACATTTGAATAAAACTTAAGATTACATTTTTTCCTTTCCTCAACCTCACATCTTTTCAGTAACTGGGGTTATATGCTTGATTGTGTAATGTCCATTTCACAATCAACAGCTATTTTCTGCTGTAGTAGGACTTTTATATGCAGGACATTGTGAACATTTTATATAAAAGCAGTGTTATTGCAGAATCCCTCCATCAACAGGTTAACAATGTGAGCCTCTTCCCTGAATTGTGGCATCCTGCTGCTCCCACTGAGATGTCATTTCTCCAAGAGGTATTAATAAAATCTACTTCTATATATAGACAAAATCTTTTTCTGTCTAACTTTGTTAATGTTTCTCAAAAAGCACTCAAAACAAATGCTGATTGCCTCCAAATATCAATTTGTCATTTGAAAAATAGAATGTAATAGGAAAAAAAAAATTGACATGTAAAGTGGAAAGTAGTTGTAGTCATGCCCAGAAGGTTCATGACAGGAGAGATGTGATGGCATTTATTAAAAATCTATCCGTACTCTTTTGATCAACTGTCACTTTTTTCAGAAATGCGTTTCCTGCTGGTGATAATGCTCAGTTTTATTCTCCATTACACACACACACGGACACACGCAGAGCCTACTCTGCAAGCTGAACCTCATGATGGTAACATTGCATCAACAAGAATGCCCTGCAGCTACCAGCGCTCCGCAGTTGTTTTCCCAACATAAGCAGTCATAGGCTGACAACCAGAAGTAGCGGAGAGTGTGAGCAATCATGGACCCCACTCCCACCCACTTGCCTTTTCAGTTTGTGTAGTCTGCCATCCGATACATGTCTGAGCAAAAACATGCCTCACCATGACATCTTCATGTTTGTGCCAAATTTGACAAAGTGACTATTTTAGGCTAACTTTTGCACTGCTGCACATGTGAGTCATGACATCCGATGCAAAAGGGCAGTCACGGGTACCAATGAGCCAAATCAAACTGAGCAGACTCTCACAGATAAGAGTTACTGCCCGTTCAAATTAATCTTATCTACTGTATGTGCTGGCATGTTGACTCCCTCTGGCAGCTGAGACCGATCAGCAAGTAAAAGCTACAGTTGCAATTTTGTTATAATACTTTGAAGTTGGATTGCAGACTCATCAGAGCCCATTGTAATTTAAAAAAAAAAAAAAAAAAGGCTCTTAAAAGTGTTCTTACTTTGAGGACACCGTTGATGAGTCCAAACAAGGATTTCTACAAGGTACTACAACACTACTTCTACATGATGACCATTGAAGTCACGCTTGACATGTGCTTGATTGTTACACAACGACTGGCTTTTCACCGTCCGTTCTCTTTGTTTCTCTCGGGTCTGACTGGCCTGGGTCAGGCTGACAGATGGCCTCACCAAGTTCAGATTAATCAAATATAAAAGGAAGATGAAAAGGGTTTTGTCCTTGTACTTCTGTTTCAAATCAAAGCTTCACTGTCATCTTTGAGAATGTTTCATCTCATAATAACTTGAAAGCTTGTTTT